>NW_025999949.1:30118164-30236032 GCF_001458135.2 Marmota marmota marmota
TTTGCCTTTATTATTTATTGTACTACCAACAAAAAATATTCCTACAGGAGTATTTTGGCAAGAAGGTCCATTATTATGGATACATTTATCTTATTCTCCTAACACTATTCTTATTAGCTATCCTGAGGATGTAGGACAATTAATACTCAAAGGAATAAAAGCAGCAAAGGGAGTGTTTGGAATTTCTCCCAATAAAATTATTACTCCATATACTATGAATCAAATTGATGAGTTAGCTAATGAGTTAAATACTTGGGCAATAAGCATGTGCAAATCTAATGTTTCATTTGATAACCACTTACCATCTAATCCTTTATTGTCTTTTTGGTCATTGCATCCTGTAATTTTTCCAACAATTACAAGAAAAACACCTATCATGAATGCTCCAAATATATTCACTGATGGGTCAAATAATGGTACAGCAGCAATAGTTACACCTGATCAAACTTTTACATTTTTAGTACCCAAACAATCAGCTCAAAAGGTAGAGCTTAATGCAGTTTTACAAGCTTTTGTGATGTTTAAAGATTCTGTATTTAATTTATTTTCCGATAGTCAGTGTATAGTTAATGCTATAGTACCCCTTGAAGATGCTGGTAGGATTTCCCCTTCCTCTACTGTTTTTCTTTGCTTTCCACTATACAAAGTCTAATCTGGGACAGAAAAGATCCGTTCTTTATAGGACATATCAGGGCACATACAGGATTGCCTGGAGCCCTCAGTTTGGGCAATGATTTAGCAGATAAAACTACACATGACATACATATTTTCTCTACACTAGAAGAAGCTACAAATTTTCATAAAAAGTTCCATGTCAATGCTAATACTTTACAAAAGCATTTTAAAATAACTAAGGAACAAGCTGGACAAATAATAAAACAATGTCAAAATTGTGTGACCTTTTTACCACAAGTTAATCTTGGAATCAATCCTAGAGGACTGATACCTAACCATGACTGATACCTAACCACAGCTAAACATAACCATTATCATCTCAATGGCTTGCTGGCGTCACCTCTCAACCACTCAGTTTTGGCAAAAACGCCATGCGTCATTCCGACTTGGCTATGGCTCTCAGCACCCTCCCATCACTTCCTTCTACCTAGACTAAGGTAATGCTATTCTTCCCTAGTGCCCCTCGCCTTATTGTGAATTAGCATATGCATATTAGAGAAACATTTAACCTTTGGTTTTGTGGGATTGGCTTATTTCACTTAGCATGATATTTTCTAACTCTAACCATTTACTAGCAAATGCCATAATTTCACTTTTCTTTAAAGCTGCGTAATACTCCATTGAGTATATAAACCACATATTCTTTATCCATTCATCTATTGAGGGACACCTAGGTTGGTTCCATAGTCTAGCTATTATGAATTGAGCTGCTATAAACATTGATGTGGCTATGTCACTATAGTATGCTGATTTGAAGTCCTTTGGGTATAAACAAAGGAGTAGGATAGCTGGGTCAAATGGTGCTGCAGTCTGGCTGGGCACAAATCATGAGCCACTCAAGCAGGAACAAACATTATTTCTGAACTCCACCAGCACACTCCACACATGCTCCCCCCACCCCCAACTCTCCCGAACGCCACCCACGAGGCTCCTCCAGGAATACCACACACCAACCGGAACTCCCTCCCCTGGGCTGCGCGTGCACTCTCTCTCTGAACCTGCGAGAACTCAACTGGAACTCCAAAGTAGCGGGCGCCCGAGGCAGCAAGAGCCATCCTATTACCGGACAGTAAAGGTCTAATATACAATTGAATACACAACCTGTTTCAATCCAACATCATCTTAATGGCTTGCCTCTAAACTATACTTCTGGTAAAATGCCAGGGGCCATTCCAACTCGGCTGTGGCTCTCAGCAAAATGGTGGTTCCATTCCCAATTTTCTGAGGAATCTCCATAGTGCTTTCCATAGTTGTTGTGCCACTTTGCAGTCCCTCCAGCAATATAGGAGTGTACCTTTTTCTCCACATCCTCACCAACATTTATTGTTGCCTGTATTCTTGATGATTGCCATTCTGACAGGAGTGAGATGAAATCTTACAGTAGTTTTGATTTGCATTTCTCTAATTGTTAGAGATGTTGAACATTTTTTCATATATTTGTTGATCAATTGTATTTCTTCTTCTGTGAAGTGTCTCTTCAGTTCCTCAGTCCATTTATTGAGTGTGTTATTTGTTATTTTGGTGTTAAGTTTTTGGAGTTCTTTATATATTTTAGAGATTAATGCTTTATTGGAGGTTCATGTGGTTAAGATTTTCTCCCAATTTGTAGGCTCTGTCCTCACATTATTAATTGTTTCCTTTGCTGAGAAGAAGCTTTTAAATTTGAATCCATCCCATTTATTGATTATTGATTTTACTTCTTGTCCTTAATCCATATGAGTGATAAGTTTTCTCTCATCCTTTTACCTTCAGTCTGTGGATGTCTTTGCCCTTGAGGTGAGTCTCTTGAAGACAGCATATTATTGGGTCTTGCTTTTTACTCCAATCTACCAGTCTATGTCTTTTGATTGATGAGTTTAGGCTGTTAACATTAAGGTTATTATTGAGATATGATTTGTATTCCTTTAATTTTGATTTATTTCTGGTTTTTGATTTGTTTTAGTTTCCCATTTGGTTGAATGTTCCTTTAGTGTAGATCCTCCCTTTGCTGGTTTTCACTTTTTTTCACTTCATCCTCATGGAATATTTTGTGGAGAATGGTCTGTAGTGTACTTTCTAGTTTTGAATTCTTTTAATTTTTGTTTATCATGGAATGTTTTAATTTCATCTTCAAATCTGAAACTTAATTTTGCTTGCTATAAATTGGGTATCCATTCTCATTTCAGAAAAAAGTAGACTCAAACCAAAGTTAATCAGAAGAGGCAAAGAAGGACACTTCATACTTCTTAAGGGAAGTATATATGAGCAGGACATAACAATTATAAATATTTATGCCCCAAACAATGGGGCATCTATGTGCATCAAACAAACCCTCCTCAATTTCAAGAGTCAAATAGACCACAACACAACAATACTGGGTGACTTTAACACACCTCTGTCACTACTGGACAGATCTTCCAAACAAAAACTAAATAAGGAAACTATAGAACTAAATAGTATAATCAATAATTTAGACTTAACAGACATATGTAGAATAAATGGAATGAAATTAGCAATTAACAATAAAATAAAAAATAGAAGCTACTGTAACAAATGGAGACTAAATAATATACAATTGAATAACGAATGGATAGTAGAAGAAACCAAATATGGAAAAAAAATTTAGAGGTAAATGAGAATACTGATACAAAATATCAAAATATCTGGGCCACTGTGAAGGTAGTACTAAGAGGAAAGTTTATTGCATTGAGTGCATTCAGTAAAAAATAAAAAGTCAACAAATAAATGACCTACATCTCAAAGCCCTAGAAAAAGAAGAACAAATCAACACCCAAAACAGTAGAAGATAGGAAATAATTAAAATCAGAAATGAAATCAAAAGAAACAATTGAAAAAATTGACAAAACAAAAAGTTGGTTCTTTGAAAAAAATAAATAAAATAGATAAACCTCTGGCTATGCTAATGAAAAGAAAAAAAGATAAAACTCAAATTACTAAAATACAAGATGAAGAAGGGAATATCACCATGGACATGTTTGAAATACAGAAGGTGATTAGGCCTGTGTTTCCCATCAGGAGTCAGAAGACAACTACCCACCTTCCTTAGAGCATGCTTCCCATTGCCCAGGATGTCCTGCTCCCAGGCCAGGTCCACCATACCCAGGTTCCTGCGCTAGTCCTCTGCCTCCCTGAGACACTGCTGTGGGCATCACCCATTCCTTGACCACACCCAAATCAGCCAAGTGTTCTAAACTCAAAATCAGTCTACCAGTCCTGGATTCTCCCTTCTTGCCAGCAACCTGCTATTAAGGTACAGAAATCTTTGCAGTTGAGGACCCAGCTCAAGGTACAATAAAGTAGCCTCTTTGTCACACCACAGTAGACGGAATGAAAAAATTTCTTACTGGTCAGAAATAGCCTCAAGACATTCTTAAACCTTAAGTGATAGGGCATGATAACAGTTCAAGGAAGTTAAACTTTGTTCAGGTTCAGCTGCCCTGATAAGTTTGTACATATAGAGAGATTAATTTTGTTGTTTTGTGATAAGAACAGCTAGAATCAACATCAAAATGTGACTGGCTACATTCCTTTGGATAAAATACCATTGTTGGAACAGAAAAGGAAGGAAAGCCAGATTTTCAACTCTTTAGATACTATAACTCATCATTAATTAATTCACATCTAACAGCAGATGCATTAATGGGGTGAACGAATATTTAATGGAAAACCACACATCAGAGTTTACAAGTGCAGGTGGAACCCAGCTCATTCCGGCTCTCATTCAGGTTCAGTTGCTCTGTTCGTGCGTGTGTTGGCCTTGGCTCTGCAGCTCGGCCCAGTGCCAGAGTATAAGGATGTGGGCCTGGTGCCACGAGGACCTGGATTTGGGCCTCATCCATAGAGTTGTGTGTTCTCTACCAAATTGTGCAGCTCCTCTCAGTCTCTGTTTCTTAATCCCAATAATATCAATGACTCTCTCCTCAGCCTCAGAGGTTACTCTCTGGACCAAGTGAGGATTTTAGCCAGATCTTGCCTTGAGACCTGACTGAGCCCTGTTTAGTCTTCCTGTGTGGATAACCAACCCCTCTTCTCCACTGTTCAGGTGTTCATAAACCCAAAGAAAGCAAGATGGGCTCCCAACTTGCTGCTGGGGTGATGAGCAGAAAGGCTCAGTGACAGAGGCTCAGACTGGGTCAAACCCTGTGTGGGCCTGAAACACGGTCACTATGAAGTCCATGGTGAAGACCGTTTTCAACATGAGGAAGTCATACATAGAGCTTGGGGGCTGACATGTGAGAAGGCTCTTGCAGCACCCTTAAAAGCTGAGCTCAAGGACTAGAGAAGTGGCTCGGTAGTAGAGTGCTTGCCTTGGGTGTGCAAGGCCCTGTGTGCAATCCCTGGCATTGCAAACGATCAAAAAAATGAAGTGCTCAGAGCATGTGTGGGAGTGAGCAGCAAGGAGGGGGATGAGGCGGCTCCTCCTGATCCGAGGGAATACTGCCTGTTCTGAAGGCATCATGAACATGCTTATCTCTTCTTGCTCACCTTTTAAGTCTCTCCTTTCCTTTTAACTCATTCCTCGTGGCTCAGGACCACCCATTTCTCCACATCTCCATCAGTCAATACATTGAGTGAGGGTCCACTACTATGAAAGACAGCATAGGAAAATCGTCAAGACCACGGGCTCTGGCCCCAGAACGCCTGCGTTCAAATCCCAGCTCTGCCACTTAGTAACTGTGCGATCTTAAGCAGATTAATGACCTGCTTTAACCTCAGTATTCCCATTTGCAATGTGATCAAAATATCAATACCAGGCTTGTGGACGGTCAGGAGGCAAAGCAAGTAAGCCCCTGGTGCTTAGTTGACAATTTATTATCCTGTGGCGGGTACCGAGGTGCACACTGGGAAAGCCACGGGAGGTGCTGACGCTTGGCTTTGGAATCTGCCTCTTTATGTAAGCTGTCTATTTCCCAGTTTCTCCCCACTCTGTGGCCATACAATTTAGGTTTCTGCTTATGGCAAGACCAAGTTCGATCCTCGGTGTCCATCCTAAGCTAAGGCTTAGGTGAAATGAAGCCAAAAAGCCCCTAAAACAAGAGGCATGGAGGAAGTGGAAACTGTTTTCTTCCGGCCTCATATTTTCCAGCTGGCCCCACTGAACCTGGAGGTGGCTTCTCCGTGGAACCCCACTTCTTGTGCTCATCCAAACTCTGCTTCAGTCAGGCTCTCTGCCAGCCATTCTTGGGGTTGTGCTTGTCTGTGTGCTTGAAGGGGTCACAGCCTTGCCCAGGGAGGGAGGGAGGGAGGGAGTCTGAGGAACAGATGCCAATGTCTCAAAGGTCCAGACGGGAAAACAGATGCCAGTCACTTCTGCTCACTCACATGACCACATGGAGCTGCCAAGGAGGCTGGAAGGCCATCCTAGCAGCCATGTGCCCAGGGCGCTGCCACCCAGTGCCCAGCTGCAACTCCAAGGGGAGAATGGATCCATGGGCTGCCATCTGCTTTCCTCTCGCTGCTGTACTTGATGCCATCTTCTGAAGCCTGCTCAAGGGAGCATGTCAGAAAGACAACGCGCCAGGTGCGGTGGCCCACACCTGTAATCCCAGAGGCTCAGGAGGCGGAGGCAAGAAAACTGCAAGTTCAAAGTCAGCCTCAGCAACTTAGCAAGGCCCCAAGCAACTTGGCAAGACCCTGGCTCAAAATAAAATATAAAAAAATGGCTGGGGATGTGGCTCAATGGTTAAGTGCCTCTGGGTTCAAAACAAAGAAAAGAAAAAGAAAAAAAAAAGACAAGTCAAGCTCAGGGAGGTGAAGGAGTTTGCCAAGTGGCCAGAGGCACAGACATGCCCTCATCACTGGCCTCCGTGGCGGTGTGACATTGGGCACCTCCTTTATTTACTCGCTTTTAAAAGTGAAATACTAGCACTAAATAACCAGGGTGTGATTGGAAGAGAAGGAAGTACATTTGCACACACGACCTGGCACACAGAACACGCTCCTGAGACTTCGCCTCCTTCCCCCGGCCCGCAGGTCGTCTGTGTGTTTGGCTCAAAACTCAGCTACAGAAATTCCTGTTTTACTTCCTTTCACTTGAACTTCTCTGGAAAGTCTCCACATTTGGTTTCTGATCCCAACACCCAGAATAGTTTCTCTCCAGCACACCGGGCCTACACTGTCATGAGCACGTCCTGCAGGCTCATGCCCATGTCCTCTCACTCGGGTGGCCTCTCCCTGTCTTTCTACCTTCAGGGAAACCCTTCACTGCTCTTCTGCGCCCCTCGTTGGCCCTCTTGGGTTTCCAGTGGTTGTCCCCAGCAGATGAGTACCACACTTGTCCTTGAGGCCACGCAGCGTGCCTGGGGCGGCCATTCTCGGCTCCCCCCGAGATGGCGCCCCGGACTCACAGCTGCTGGTTGCTCCTTTGGGCTCTCCTGGTGTTCTGTAGCGCTCACTCTGCCAAGAATGCCACTCCTCCTTCCTACACCATGGGGTCGGCAAGTCCCTGAACTGCCAATTAGAGAGAGCACCTTCTTTGTTTTCTTCATCTGCTCCCCGTTTCCTCTTGGCCCCTGTCCCCTGGGGAGAGGAAACAGAGACACACGCTCTTAAACTAGTCACCAACTGACAACGCATCCTCTAATTTCAGCAGAGAATGCTGCTGTGAAGAAACCTCATCTTCCAGGGCCCGCCCCACAGTGGGGTCTTGCAGAGAGGAAGCTTCTGCGCATTCCTGGCCACCTGGCCAGGCCCCTAGGGCTGGGCTTGCCTTCCTCAGGCGCCTCAGTCTCTGCAGGTGCCCCCTTCCCCTGCTCATCACAGGCTGCCTGGGAGACACAGCCCGGAAGCACAGGGACACTGGGAAACTCCCTCCTGTCTAGTCCTCTCACCGGTCCCCCTGTTCAGCCCCCATCTTCTCTTGGTGTCTCAGTCTCTGGCTCAGGAGGTGACAGCTCCCATCAGAACAAAGGCCTCTTGCTGGGCCCCTGGCTCTTCTCATCAGCTGCCCTGTGCCTTGCACCCCTGCCCCTGGACCAACCAGAGATATTGGGTCTCTTTTGTACTAGAGAAAGCCTCAGGGACTTGGGAGTCTCCCTCTGGCCCCCTGCCCTTCCTGAGTGGCGTTGGCACTGGGTATCCTTCCAACTGCTGAGAACACACGTGCTCCTGTGGAGAAGCCCTGTGGGGAGGCTGGCCTCAGCCCTAATGGAGAAGTGGCCCTCAGTGTCAACTCCCTGAGACCCTCCCCAAGCCTCTGCCCTCTTTTTTGCCCTGCCCAACACAGGAGGCTGCTCTCACTCCTGGGTTTGACAGATACATTTAAATGTGTGTGCACCTAAATCTGGTGACCCTGCTCAGCCTTCTCAGGGGTGCCTATTGGAGGGTAAGGGGGCTTCTTCTTAGTCATGTGCTTCTTTCCCACCTTGTCCTCTCTTATGAGTCACTAAACTTCACAGCTGAGTAGTGGACAGGATGCAGAAGAAACCAACTTCCTGCACAAGTAGAGCACTGCTGGAGGTGACCAGAAAAGCTACAAACAGCCCTGTGTCATGAGGTGCAAAGGCTGTAAGTGATAATATAAAGATAATTTGGGGGAGTCAGAGGCACCCATGATCCACTCTTGGGCCATGTTTACCCTGCATGTCTGAGCCTCAGTTTTCTCATCAATAAAATGGAGATAATAATGCACTCATCTAGCAAAACTATTGCAAAGACCAAATGTACATGAAGGCACCGTGACAGACAAGTCATTTTCCCTAATGACTTTGGCATTTGTCCTACTGGTGTTAATGGGGAAACTGAGATAGTTGGGGCTGCTCTAGACTCTAGAAGACTCTCCTTCAGCTGTTTGCCCGTGTGAAACTTTATATGAGCTCCAGAAAGAAAGAGAACAGCCCTGGTGGCACACGAGACATTGGCACTTGGTGAGACTCACTATCTCGGCTGTCCTCTGAGGAAGGCAGTGCAGCCCATGATAATGGAAGGGAAGCTGAGGCTGGGGGACGGCCAACCTGCTGACTTCCAAACTTGCATCCTCCACTATGCACTGGAAGAGCACCCGCAGGCCTGTGCCGAAGCCCACAGAGACAAAGGGATCCAACCCAGGGCCCTGCGGAGGTAGTAACTCTGCCAGAAACATTGAGCAGTTGGCAAGTTGAGGCCCACGCTGGCCATAGAGCTGACACAGTGGAGAAGCATGAAGAGGCCAAAGCCAGTCTTCTCCACCTGCTGGTCACTTGGGCCAGTGTCTGTCCTACGCTGTCCATCCCTTAAACAGATCCGGCCATCTTCTTGCACCGCAGCTTCCCTGGTAGGTCTTTCACCAGATCCTGTGCATTTTCTATATATAGAATGAGATCATGTCTCCTCACCTCCAAATTGAGGACAAAGATTCTGCTGTGTGTCTGCTTCCTCCAGAGGCCCTGAAAATCCAGCATAATCACATTAATACCAACAGCTGACAGTCCAGCTGCTCCTGCCATGCGTGAGGCTTTGTGCAGGATGACTCATGAGCATCCACCGACAATGCGAGTGACCTTTGTCAGCATCAGGCCACAGATGAGGAAAGTGAGGCACAATGGACGAGTCACCTGCTCATGGCGGCACAGTTACTAAGGGGAAGAGCCAATACTGGAACTCAGCGAATCTGACCCCCCAGGCTTCATGCCCTACAGGGGTGGGGCTCTGGAAGCCTCTGGGGTTTATGGACACATCAGAGTCAGACTCAGCTTTGCTCAGGCTGACCCCTGCCCCATCCAGGAGGAGAAAATTCCAGGGTCATTACCTATCAGGACAGTCTGGCCAGCTCAGGACCTTGCAAACACCACTATTCTGTGCTATGTTGCAACATCTATACGCCCATACTGCTCTAACACGTGAAGTGGCTCCCGCTGATGTTAGAGTAGACTTTCAACTGCTTCCCCTCGCCTTGGACACTCCAGGTAGCCGTCCACGGTGCTTTCCACCTCCCCTGCTGCAAAGCTCTTCTCGTTCAGCCTTAAAAAGGAAGCACATTTGGACACGCTCAGGTGGCCCCTGAAGACACTGTGGTAAGTGACAGCAAAGGATAGGTCCTATATGATCCCCTCATGGGAGGTGCCTGCAGCAGTCAAGTTCTGGGCACAGAAAATAGAGGGGGGCTGCGGGGAAGTCAAAGGGCCCTATAGTTTTGTGAACATGGAGTTTCCGTGGAGTTCTGTCCTGCAAGGTGAAGACCTTCTGGAGACCCATTGCACAAGGATGAGAATGGGCCTAGCACTCCTTCCCTGCACCCCTAGAAAAGGCAAGATGGTCACTTATGTCACGTGAACTTTACCTCCAGCTTTATGCACACAGATTTCTATGATTCCGAAGGATGTAACTGGGAACAGGTGGCAGCTCTAGCCGCAGATCCATAGACATGAGCCAGTCAGGTGCTGGACATGGTGAAAGAGAGGGCAGGAGCAGAGGGCTACTGGTGGTGTGGGGAGGGGGAGGTACTCTGGGGCCCTTGTACTCCTGGGGTTGAGATGAGCCACTCTGTGGACAGCCAGCGAAGAACACTGCAGCAGGGGAGGTGGAAAGCACCATGGATGGCTACCTGGAGTGTCCAAGGCAAGGGGAAGCAGTTGAAAGTCTATTCTAACATCAGCGGGAGCCACTTCACGTGTTAGAGCAGTATGGGCGTATAAATATTGCAATATAGCACAGAATATCAGTGTTTGCAAGGTCCTGAGCCAGCCAGACTGTCCTGACTAGGTAATAACCCTGGCAGTTTCTCCTCCTGGATGAGGCATTTTGCTTCTCCACCTGTTCTGGACATGGGCCCCTGTGCTGCCCCCACCTTTGGCTTCTGTGAACAGTGCCACAGGGAGCATGTGTGTACGCGTGAGTCCTGCACTGTAAGCTGCTCTCTTCATGATCTGGGCTGTGGATCTGCAGGGCTCAGCTCCACACACCGCACTGTTCTAGGTCCCTGACATCACCAGGCCCCTCCTCTCTTCCTATAATAATTTATAGCTGTGACTTCTCCAAGCCTCAGAGGTTGCTCATTAGGACATTTTCTAGTGATAGTTTTAGGATATTTGTTCAGGTTTGAATCACTACTTATGTAAGTAGGGTGAATGGCTGAGTCTATGATGTGGTTTCTGGGGGCTGGATGGGGGGGCACATTAAAGCCCTCATCTAACCCCTCCAAAAAGTCTCCCACCAGACCATATTTCCATAGTCCTTGCTGTGAATGGATTTCTCACCGTAGCAGGCACTTGCTCAGGAATTGAGACCTGAAACAGGGACACCGTGGCCCTAATGGCACTGAGTTAGTAATGCTCAGTGAGCAGATCAGTTTCTGAGAGAAGCTTCTAGATGGTAGTAACTGGGAGCAGAGGATGAGGAGGAGGAGCAAGAGGAGGCTCCTGAGAGGAGGACAGGAGACGCCAGACTCCAGGTCCAGACCCGGTCAGAACTTGGGATGTCATTTCCTGGAGGAGAAACCACAAGTGGCCTAATTGTCCTCATGAGGAGCAAGAAATTAGGGCAGACTTTGGGGACAGCCAGCTGGGCACCAGAGAATTAGTGGGGCCAGGGAGGATTCCTGCCTTTCTATTTAACTGCTTAACGGATAACAGGACATGGGAAAGTTATGGAATAGTCCCCAGACTCTATTTTCTCTTAAGGAGGACAAACCAGAACAATGGCATGTACATTACGGTGTTTTGTTGGTTAAAATGTCTCTGCGGGGGGCTGAGGAGCAAGTCTGCCACATTGCAGACGCTCAGTAGGAGCTGTCCCTCCTCACTGCTCCTGGCCTGTACTTCACAGCCAGCATGGTGCTGTCATTGGGATTGTCCCTGGAAAGGAAGGAGAGATGGTGTTTTTCCACCCTCAGGCCTGTTCTCGGGGAGTTCAGATCTCCAGATTGGGAGGGTCCAGAATGAGACTCCATGCCCCAGAAGAAGGTTCCAGAATGAGGGGAAGGTAAGCACGGCTGCCCACGGCTGAGGCAATGTCTGATGTCTGAACCGTAGGCACACAGTTCTCACTGGAAAGAAAACCAGAGAGGTCCCTCGCGGGCAGCCTTCGTGCGGTGAATGGCTGCCCACAAAGCTCGGGAACGACCCTCAGGCCTGCAGTGAAGAGGGTCTGTGCACCAGGCTTGTCTTTCCTCCCTCATCTCCCTGGAAGGGATGTCAAGATTCGATTGCAAAACTCCCCTAGGAGGACCCCCACGGGAGCCGGGGGTCCAGGGTGAGACTGTGAGTGCTGGCCCCGAGCCATCTGGGGGTGGGGGGTCCCCAGGTACATCAGCGCAGCTGTTTCCGAATGAACTATGGCGAGACCCAGTTGTGTATTCTGAAAGGCGCGCCAGGAGGGCAGCCTGGGGATGGGTGGAGTCCACCCTCAGGAAGGGTCAGTCTTCCTGGATCTCCTACAGAGTCACTGCTTAAAGGAACCTGCCATTTCTACAAAACTCCAGGGGGGAGCTCATGTTCTGTCTGTCCATGCCTGACCTCTCCTATCTGCCTTAGAAGGAAAAACAGAAGATAATTGGTCTAGGTGATTAATTACTACATCATGTATCGTCCACATCATCTTCATCATTACAAAGAGCTGAAAGATCACAGTGCCACATCCAGGCTGAGACTTAGTAATTGAGGAAGAAGCTGCTGAGAGAGGAAGGAGGCCCTGCTGGGGAGACTGGGAGCTGGAAGTAGCCCAGGCAGCTCGTCCACCCACCTCTCTGTCTTCCTTCACTCTCCTCCTTTTCATCTGCTTTCCCACGTCTCCAGCCTCTGCTTCAGTTATTCACCCAACTTCCTTTAATCTTTCATCCTTAACCCTGGATTCCAACCTATTTCCTGTTAGCAGACACTTGTAATTCATTGCTTTCACCCATTTGCCCGTTCACTGAGTCCTTAATGCCTGCCTACCTGTCACGTCAGATGACTGTTGCCCGTGACGTGCCACGACAGGTACCAAAGGTATTGCAAGGAAGCAGACCTGCTCTGCATACTCATGAAATCCACAACCTGGGAGAGGAGCGGCCAGCGGATTTATATCAGCAGGTTCTTCACTCTTGCATTCATTCATGTGATCAACAAGTAAGCATTGAGCTCCTACTGTGTGCCAGGGACTGAGCTATCCCCATGCACACCAATTTACCTTCTGCCAATACTTACCCTCTCCGTATGTGCCTTTGAAAGGAAAATAAAAGATAATTTGGCCCAGATAATGAATCATCATCATCGTAACTGTCAGCATCACCAAACGGGAGTTCATGATTGAACATGAGTGGCACAGCCCTTCCCTGGTGGGATTCATGGTCTCCTTGGGGAGCCACTCAAGGGATGATTGGGACCTTAGGAGACTCCCAGAGGAGGGATCATGGGAAAATATTTTGCGGGGGGGATCTTAAGAAAATATTTTTCTTCTCCTTCTATTGCCGGTCTTTCTGTAAGTGCTTACTGCCAATTTCTGGAACAGATTTTGGTTACCCATGGCAACATCTAAAGCAAGTAATAAGAGCCAAGGAGAAGCACACGTTCATACCCTAACATTAAATTATCCACACAGCCCTCTGAGTGTTGATCAGGACACAAAACAAGTTCCTTGCTAATTAGAAATGCTCTAGACTTTGTCGTTAAGAGTGGGTGTGTTGATTTTGGAAGGGGTCTTTTAAATTTTTTTTGATTTTACCCTAAAATTTGCAAAATGTGTTATTTGCATAAACTAAGTTATTTTTAATTTTGGAAGAGGAAGATGCATGGATTCTTTCAAGTTTAATAAGACAATTCCCTGCCCTCTTATTTCCTCAGAATGAATTTAAAACATCTTCAAAAGACCTGCAAGCATGTATATGAGCTGGACTCAGTCAGCTCGCCAATCTCACCCTTCACCACTTCTCAGGTTTTTGAAAAGTGCTCCTGTCCTCAATGGTCCTTGTTCCTCTATCCCCCTGATGTGACCTCCACCCTTCCACTCTCACTCTCTCCTTCCCATGTCCTCCAATCCTGGTCTTTCACTTTACTCTATCTTCAAATAAGACTCTATGTCTTCCAGAGAGCTTCCCTGGACCTTAGACCCACAGCACCACGGTTTCTCTATCTTCCTATGTTCTCCATTCGAGCAGTAGAAAAATGTTACAATACTTCATTTAAATAACCTCTTTCCCCACTAGGCTGGGAACTCCATGACAACAGGCTCCCTGTGTCTATAGTGTTCACAAGTTATTCCTGAGCCAAGTACCTTAGCTGCCAAGTAAATAGTAGTTGAACTAATTAATGACTCAGAGTCATCAGTAAACATAATCTACATGAAGGATAATTCCGTCAGTCAGCTACTGCAGCGTAACTACCCAGAACACAGTAGCATTAATGGTAAGTTTTCATCCTCAAACTTACTGCTCGACAGGCAGCTCTGGAGCCTTTGCTTCAACCTGCAGGTCAGAGGTCAGTTGGAACAGCCCTGTTCCACATGTCTGTCGTTCATTTGGGACCTGCAGGTCACCTGGGGCAAGCATTTCTCATGGTAATTGAAGAAGTGCAAGAGGCAGAGTGTAATCACGTGAGGCTATGCCAAGCTTTTGCCTGTTTCATGTCCATTAGCATCTCATTATCAAAACCAGTCATATGGACAAGCCCAGCTTCCACAGGAAGTAGGTGAGGGGGCAGAACAGCTGATTGACAGTGATCCAAAATATCACGATCATGAAGGCTCCGTCTCTGAAATATCCCACACTGGTTTCAAAGAAATTCTCTTTTGCTTGAAGGCAATTATTAAATAATTTCCACTCACAATGCAGAATGGCGGGATGCTTGTGAGATTCATAATTAGAAAAATGAGTCACAGAACCTTCCACTAGACACATGCAAAGAGGGTAAAACATTTATACAGGTTGTTATCCCTTAAGAAGTTGGATCTTTATTAAAGACTGTGTCACAGTGGGGACAACAAAGGGTTTTGCAGATAGACCTGGGTTCTGCCCTGTGCCAGCCATGTGATTCTGGTTCTCCTGGCCTCCTGGCTCAGGGGTATGGGGACAGAGCTGGCCTTGGGGTGGCCGCAGGATAATATGGCATGTGGCCCATGTGCCCCCCTCAGCTCTGCTCTCTCCTCACATCCTTATACTCCTTGGGCCCTTGTTAAGGCCAAACTGTAGAGTGTGTGGCCCCATCATTTGCTAGGAATTGTGTGTCATTAGCTGCTCTGTTTTATCTCTCTTCTGGGGGCTATTTTGACATGTGGTTCACTGAATGAAATCTTCAAGGAATGAAGTTTGACTTAGATCTCATTTCTTAGAGCTGATTATCTTATCCATCTAATTTGCATTACTTTCCCCCTCGTCCTATCCCCTCAACATTTAACAACTCCAAAGGGCTTCCAAACCATCTCTGTATTAAATACTTGGCTTAGTTTCCATTCCCCAAGCCTAAACCTCTTCCTGTGTTCCTTAACTCAATGATTGGCATCGTAAGCCACCCAACCACAAAGGCCGGAATTGCAGGATTGCCTGATTTGTCCTGTTCCCTCATTGTCTAATCCACCCAGGATTATGTATAGTAGTCAAGATGGTTTTGACTATGGTGTAGCATAAAACCCCACCACAAACCAGCTTAAACAGGAAGAGAACGTCATTATTGCATATGACGATTAGTCTGGAGGAGGGCAGACCAAGCAGGCACTGGGTGTCCAGCTGCAGAACACTTCACTTCAATTCTCTTGGCTTCTGTCTCCATGCTGTCTGTGTGAGCTTCATTGCCACACTGACCACAGATTGCCCACAACAACTGGGGGCATCGTTGTCTATAAAGACACCCAGCACTTCCCTTGGCAGAATGGGCTTTCCTAGGAGTGGGAGACCCTCCACAGACATTGCCTGGCCTTTGTGGGCTCCACGGTCCACCCCTGGACCAATCACCAGCAACACAATAGGTCCATCCAGCTTGGTGCAGGCCACCACGCTGACGGCTCTCCTTCCCACGTCTTTGACAATAGCATCTACCGAGTGAGTCCCACACACATCGCCTCCTCAACCCTTTGGGCTTTTTGTTGCTGGAGTCACTGCCTCAGTGAGGACATTCAACACCTCTCACATAATTGTTAATTTTGGTCCTACTTATTTTCTCACTCTGAGCTCACTACACCTCCCCATCCCAATCTTTCTTCAAATGTTCGGCAAATAGCCTAAGAGAGCTCACATCACGCCACTCACGTCTTAGAAAACACTTGCCTCTTCTCCTGGGATGACGTCTAGACTGAAGAACTGGCACTCAGACTCCTCAGACCTCAGCTCCCTGCCCTTCCTGTGGTGTGTCCTTGAATCCTGGGGGTGCGTGCCAGGCCTGCCTTCATTGGCATTAGCCAGGCGCTGTGCCACGTCCGCCCCTTGTGTTGCTCAGCGGCTCTGCATGGTTCTCTGTGAGGCAGACACTGTTGTCACTGTGCTTTAGAGAAAGGGAAGCTGAGATTCAGGCAGGTCAAGTAATTTTCCAAGGCTACCTCCAGAGTTCTATGAATGCCCAGTATGAGATGAAGTTTAGAATCGGGGAGGGCTGATTGCAAAGCTGGTTCTCCCAACCCCTCCGGCAGTCACCCACCTCCTGCCTGCATCTGGAATCTACTTCTCATGCCACACTTCTTAAATCTTTCTTGAGGAAGCCCAGTGAAGTTCTGTATTCCCAGGTTCATTAAGTTATCACTGAGAGGAACGTCTGCCTCTCCACTGTACCCTCCAAGCCCTATTTCTCCACCTCTCTTGCACCAATATCAGTCAGAGTGTGCAAGGATCCCTAGTTGGTTGTCAATAAGTGCATCGTTCTCACTTCCTCCTGACAAAGACCAGCTCTTCTCTTAATTGCTTCTTTCTTCACAGGGTTGTAGAGCAACAATCTACACTCAAAATTGTCTACTTATTTTTTGAGAACACACTCAGGAGAGGACCCCACCCACAGTCACCATGTGATGAAGGTATTGAATGTACAGTTGCTACCTGCAAGGAATTCACACTCCAGTACAAGAGGTAGACATGCAAGCTAATGATTTCAGTTCTAAGGTTCTACATGAGCATCTTTGATTGCATTGGTTTCAGTACTGCACTCTGCAGGTTTGTACTTTGACCATGTATTGACCCCTAACTAGTGGCTTAAAAGTCTTGCATGCACATTTTCAAAAGAATTAGGATATTATTCCTCCACTGAAGCTTCTTCTTTTGCTAGAGGAAGACTTACTAGTGAAATAAACCTGGCTTCTCTCCAATCCTACACCCACTGCTCCCTGGGACAACATGGGTTTTGGTATCATGGGAAGTCAGATATGTAAATAGACTTCCTCACACTCTCTGCCCTCTCCTGTGAACAGGCTCGCAGAGCCTGTGTGCTCTCTGCTGCTCTCACCCTGGGGGAGCTTGCCTCATGGCTCACTGAAGCATCCCACACACGGTGCCTATCATGATTCTCTGCTTTTTGACACAGAGCCTTCAGTGTTGCAGGAGCCATATGGGTCTAAACTCAAGTGTAGCACTAAAATGTGGGGGAATTGCCATCAATGGAAAAACACAGCCTGTGCAAGTCAAGATCTCTGGATGGATGCCCCTGGCCTCCAGTTCTTCAGTGGACAGGTCTCGAGGGTGTGGCACAATCTGGCTGAATCAATTCTTGTTGGTTATTTTGCTGAAACATGAAAACCCATCCTGACATTGGATTTTCCTTTTTTCTCTTTCTTACTTTCCCCACTTCCTCGTTCCTTCTACTGGATGATTTCCCAAATAAACTTACCAGAACCCAGTACTGTAATCTCAGTATTGGTTCCAATCCAAGAGGTGTCTTCCCATGAGCATCTGATAAACAGTGTGACTCACTCTGTGAGGACCTTGCCCATCTCAGAGTGAATCTCGTGGCTGGATGGTTGGTAGCTGAGACTGAGTCCTATGGTCAATCCAGGGATAAAAGTTGTAGTCAGCCCCTCCAATGTCACATTTGCAGACAGTCAGGGTATGTTCCTATAGAAAAATCATAGATTTCCTGAAGAAATGACCACAAGTGCTAGGTACACTCAACAACTGATGTGTATTAAGTGATTCACTAAGAGTCCCTTCATCCATGGGAGCACAGGTGACCCTGTAGGAAAAGGAGACCACAGCATCTTTACCATGGACAGGATATCATTGCCTGTTAGAGTTCAAAGTGACCTGGGGAATGACCTCAAACTTCTCAAGTTCTTGCAGAAGTTCAGAGAGATTAAACTCATTTGCCTCTAATTGTGCAGCCAACAACTGTGAGATCTAGGTGGGGGACCCAAGAGTCCAACTTTCCAGTGCTGAGTTAATCATATTGTAAAACTCAAGGTGGTTCTGCCTGCCTATGCCTCCTTCAGGGGCTGCTTCCTCAGGGAGCCCAGAAGCTCCCCTAGGAGGACTGCAGAATTAGCCTTAGAAGCATCCCTTTGTTACAAAAATGATGGTCTTGGCTCCAAGTCAGGCCCATTTCTGGATTTACTAATTCACTCCATTAAGTCTAATCTGTGTCTACAAAGAAAAATGTTGCCTCTTGATTTACTTAGCTTACAAGAACATATTTCTTTTTATACACAGAGTGCTTGGGACAGTCCCTGAGTCAGCTCCCGGCTGCCCTTCCTTCATGATGATTTAGGACACAGTACAGAAAACGGGCTTGAAGAGAAGGAGGCGCAGACTTGTCTGGAAGCCTTCCCGACGGAGCGCGAGGGGCTCTTGGGTCTTGAAGGGCATGGGTGGGCGTGTGGTGGGATGGCGAGGTGGAGATCACAGTGTTGGGGAAGGAGCATCTTATTTTGAGATAAGGACCACGAAATTCATTTGAATGACTTGATATAACTATGAACACGAACAGCAGGGAAAGTCGCCTCCAACATGACCTGATGGCAGCTGCAGGGGAGGACAAATTCAAGAAAGGGAAGGTAAATTTAATAAGCCATCAAAAGGAATAGAGAAAAGAGTCTAAGCTTATTATTAGAGTGGTAAAGACAGCCGATGGAACTATCAAATGCTGGGGAGAGGACAGCGGAGCAGGGGAAGCCATCCATCAGGAAATGGAGTTTAAGCACAGCACCTGGAGCGGCGGAGACTGACAATAGAATAAGTAAGAGCAGAGATGGAATGAAAAGAGCCTGTTTCTGAATAGTGGCATTAAGACTGGGGAGGGGACAGCATTCAGTTCCGCCATGAGCTCTCTGTACTATTGGAATCATTACTGTGTGCACGCATTGCTTTGAAATTTGAAAAACAAATTCCACAATTCAGCAGTTAACCCCAGGGCATCCGTGTAGGTCCCTTTTCTGCAATAAGCCCTGTACCCTGTACTCTCATGGCCTGAGAGTCAGACGAAGGAGACAGCAAGGGGTTAAGTGTTGGAATGGAGGGGTCTTTCTGCTTGGGAGGAAAACAAGGACATGGGAGAGATTTCCCAATGAAATAAAACAGCAGGCAGATATTGAAAAATGAAGAAGAATCCACCAAATTAAAAAGGCAGCAAGGACACTCGAGGCAGAGATCAAAATACCGGAGGCAAGAAATGCAATGAAATCTTGGAGCACCTGCGGGCTGTACAATACTGCCGGTATATTTGGTACTGGATTTTAAGTCTGCAGGGACAAATCAGGAAGGGCACTTAGGACATATTAGAGGGGCTAAATTGTCTTCCGCAGGCCAGAGATCAAAAACTCAAATACACCCATCAGTCGGGCAGTTGACAGAACTAAGAGGGAAAGGAAAGACTATGGGTAAAGGAGACAGCACATATCCTGACCGGCAGCAGACATTTAGATTTTCTAGTTTCTCAAATAAACCTCACACCAAACTTTCTATGCGAACTTTTTAAATTTCAATGTGTTGGCAACTTTATGAGTTAGGCTGTGCTCTGCTCTGCTGTGATAACAAAGAAGCGCTCGATGCTCATAGTGCAACATGATACAGGTTTGTTTCCAACTCAGAGAAAGTCTAATGTGGGTGAAACAGCTCTCTTCCATGTTCATAGAAGAAGGAACCCAGGGTCATCAAGGTCATTGAAGCTGCAGCAGAGGTGCACCTTGCCTCTTGAGACCATTGGCCCAGGTCACTTGCCCTCAATCTAATTTAAAGGGAGACTAGGAAACATGGGTATTCTGTGAACAGTTGCTTGTTTCTGCCACAGCAACTAATGCAAAATGTATTTGTATATACTACATGATCCTATGAATAATGATCGGTTTGGTAGAGGGTGGAAGTTTACGAAGGTCTTTGCCATATTCAAAGAGTATTTTTTAATAATATCACATTTTTATTTTGTGAAAAATGATTCCAGAAACAGTGTGACAGAATGACCTGGAGGGGCATTACTAGAAGTAGGAGAGCTGCTGACATTGCCTTCAGGAGCAATACTTAGGGCAGAAACAGGACAGGCATGTGGGGATAGAGGAGAAGAGGATCTCACAGTGATATGGACCCTCTGGGTTTACAAATAAAGAGGAGGATGCTCATCAGGTGTGTGGGACTCGCCCAAGGTTGCCCAGTGTACAGCGGCTGGGCAGAGCCTCCCATGGTCCAGCACACCCTTGTGTTGCATTGGTGGAATGGTAGGAAGGAAAACAGAAGGAAATGTGAGATGTCCCCTTTGGGAAAGAGGCTTTGGGGAGCTTATCTAATGCAAACACTCAGCGCCATTGGATTTTGTTCATAACTGATTTTAAATGCGAGCCTCCTCAAAGATATCACTTTCTTCTTAACTTATAAGACCTGCCAATGGGTAAACATCAAACAGATAATGTATTCATTTTTTAACCTTGATTTAGACTCTTTTCCTATTATCTTCTGGGAAATCCTCAGCTTAAGAAAGAAATATTTTTATCTTCCTCACCTCTAAACGTGTCCTGCGCTGGCACAGCATAAGCATTCTAATCAGCGCGGCTCCCAACCATCTGTGATGAGATTTCCACAGGAGAATTCATCTCAGTCTCTAATGCTCAGAAGTAGTTAATCCACTTGAGCCTAAAGCAGAAATAAAATGCAGAAAGGAAAATGTGGGAAGGAAGGAAAGCAGAAGTGGGGAATGAGTGTGTGTGAGTGTGTGTATGTGTGTGTGCATGTGTGTACATGTATGTGAATGGATTAAGAATAACAGTGATTTTTTTTTTGCCTTAAAGCCTCAGAGAACATAATATATCCATATAAGAACACAAAAGATTAGTGTTAAGCAAAAAATTTTGAAATTAATTATATGGAGGTTTTGTAGCAAGCCCAAGGCTGGTCTTTTTACGTCATCGTTTTAGTTAATCCGCTTTGCTCCCCCACATGATAGTCAGTATCACTCCCATTTTACAAATAAAGAAACAGAGATTCACAAACCTACCAGCTTTCAAACTCACAGAGAATCTTTGCTATTTCAACTCAAAACTCGGCTTTTGCTCCTTCCTTCATCCTTTGTACAGTCTTATATTTGGGATCAACGAATATTTATCAAATCTTTACCTTGAACCTCCAATTCTGGCACAATCCATCTTCTTTCGTCTAACCCAGTCCTGTGAGGTCACTGTTGTTATGATAGCTGATGACAACAGAGGAACAGAGGAGCTCAGAAGGAGAGGGCACTGCCTGGGGGCTCATCCTAGGGGCCAGTGGAGGTGAGGGAGCTCAAATTCCGAGGTCCTGGACCTCTTTATTGTGGTACTTTTCTGCTCTTTGGAAGAAGCTTCCTGATAAGGAAGACTCTCCAGGTCTCCTGGTCTTTCTGTTTGTCTAGAGGACCTGCCGAAAGAGAAAAGTGGGAGCTGGGAGCACCTGACCATCACAATTACCTGGGGACATACAGGTTATCAGTGTCTATCCTTCCAAAAGCAGAAAGCATGTTTTAACGGAATGGCTGGTCATAATGACATGCTTAGGGGCCATTTTTTTTTGGTGAAAAGACAAAAATATGGCAGTGTGAGGCTGGTCTCTAGGGCATCTTTGTTAGCAATGTTTCAGCCAATATTGGAAACTTTAATTTTCTCATATGCAAAATGCCACTGTTGAGCATAATCACATGGATTATGAATCTGGATCATAGATCCATGAGGCCCAGCATACAATAAAAAATATATGCTACAAAGGCAAAGAAGCAGGAAAATATGACCTAGATACACATATGAATTGTTGTGCTTTGCATATGAGGGATCTCCCCAAAAGCTCATGTGTGAACTACTGCAGGAATAA
The DNA here is from genome assembly GCF_001458135.2 of Marmota marmota marmota. Classification (NCBI taxonomy): domain Eukaryota; kingdom Metazoa; phylum Chordata; class Mammalia; order Rodentia; family Sciuridae; genus Marmota; species Marmota marmota. Next base: position 30,139,958 of record NW_025999949.1, read on the forward strand.
ATAATTAGATTACAAGAGGTGAAATAATTAGATTACAACAGTTGTGACCTAATTAGTGGATTAATTCATTTTATGGGTCAATCATTTGAATAGACTTCGGGGTAGTAACTACAGGCAGGTGAGTTATGGCTGGAGAAAGTAGGTCACGAGGGGCTTCTTGAAGATTATATTTTGTTCCTTTGTCTCTGAATACTCCCATATATTCTCCCTCTTTCTCTCTCTCTCTTCCCCAGTCCTCTGCTATAATACCCCTCCCCCCATAACGTTCTGCCTCACCTTAAGCCCAGCGCAATGCAGTCAGCTGACTGTGGACTGACATTCCTGAAATCATGAGCTCAGATAAACTTTTCTTCCTCTTAGTTGCTCTGATCAGGTATTTCTGTCACAGCCACAAGAAGCTGACTAGCACTGTAATCCACAGCAACTGTCTCTGAGATGCCTCAGATGATGGAATGAGTTGACAAGAACTTTCAAAGAGCTATCAAAATTGTGTTCAAGAAAGGATGCACATTTAAAGGAATAGATTAGAAATCTCAGCAGAGAAATGAAAACTACAGGAAAAAAAAACACAGGCAGAATCTAGAACTTAAAAGGAGGATATCAGAATTGAAAATTCACTGAACGATTGTGCCAAGATTTGGCTCTACTTATTGCACAAATTAATAAGAAAACGCAGGCAATATAGGCAACTGTGAATATAGATTTATATTTTTAATTTTAGTATTATCACATATTGTTTTGTAAAGATGAACTCTGTTTTTAGATGCATAGTTGTGTTGCCCAATTTTATGTGACAACATGACTTGGTCATGAGATACCTGGATAATTGGTCCAACATTTTCCTGGTGTGGGGGGGGTGGTTTGTGGATCTGTGATGATATTTGTGGATAAGATTTACACTTCTCTGTGTGATACACTACATCCTACAGTAAAATTGTTTTTTCTTTAAAGAGTCAATTGCCAGAATTGGAAAAAAAAAAATCAATTATATGCTTGCCCTCTTATTTAACATTTCTGTTGGGCTTCATCCCTTCTGTTAAATACACATTTCCTTGTGTTATTATTTCCCTGCAACTTAAGAAGTCCTTTAGGCTTTATAGATTGCAGGTCCATTGACTTTGCACTCACTGAACTTGACTTTTACCTAACATTGTGCAGGCTCCATCCCAGTCCTTGTGGAGTGTATATTTGCAGATAGGGATATTTTTATTCTACCTTCAGGCTTGCTCCATTGGCTCTTGGTCCCCAAGACTGGGTGAAAATTCAGCTATACCATTATTCTTATCATTACTTTCCTGTATTAAATGTGTTTTTTTTTTATTCTCTAGTTAATATCCAGGTTTTCATTTTATCTTTGCTTTCAACTGATTGTTGGAATTCTTTAAATTGTTTTTGTTTTAAGCTTTCCTATTTGGAATTTGCTGCAAAATTTGGGTCTTCAGTTTGATGTTTCCATCAACTCTGGGGACACTTTTGCCCTTATTGATTTACATGTTTTTGCTTCACTGGCCTCATTCTCTTTTCTTTCTACAAATTCAATTACCAATTGTTGGGCCATTTTGTTTATTCTATCAAAAGTTCCCATGGCTCTATTTCCTTTTCTTGTACTTTTATAAGATTGGAATTGGGTGGAAGTAATCTGATTTGAGTTTTGTTTTTCATTTAAATATTGGACATTCTAGCTGCCTTGAAACTCCATGTAAATTTTAGAATTAATTTTTCCATGCTACAAAAGTAATCTGGTTGACGTTGCATTGAATCAATTGATAAATCAATATTATAATCCTATTGCAAATGCCAAGATACTAAAAAGATGAGAGATGATTTTCGATGCAAGAATTTTTAAAATAGATTATCAACTTCATGAAATAAGCACAAATAGAACAGTTATCAAAAAAAACAAATTTCATAGATATATATCTGAATATACATGTGATCACAATAAATAAATGCCAAATTAATCAACATTTTAATGGAGATTATCAAAACAACAATTAAAAACTATTTTCACCTCTCATTGACCCAAGACATACCAAAAATAACTATAAAGAAACATTAGATATATAGGTAGGAAAAAATGCATACAATACACATTCTAAGCAATACATTTTTTCTCAGAGGACATAAATTAATTATTTTTTTTTTTAAAAAAAAGAATTTAAAGCAAACAGCTGCTATTGTTTGGATATGAGGTGACCCCTGAGAGCTCATATGTGAGACAATGAAGGAATGTTCAGAGGCGGAATGGTTTGATTACAAAAGCTGTTAACAGTGGATTAATCCATTTCATGGATTAATCATTTGAATGGATTCAGAGGAGATAATTGGGAGCAGGCAGAGTGTGCCTGGAGGAGGTGCCCTTGGGAGTGAGAGGACCCCAGCTCCTGCACCCAGGTGCTGTCTGTGCTCCCTACCTGCCATGTCCTGAGCTGCTTTCCTCCACCTCGCTCTTCTCCATGATGTCTGCCTCACTTTGTGTCCACAGCAATGGAGTCATCCTGCCACGGACTGAACCTCTGAAACCATGAGCTGAAATTACTTTTTCCTTCTCTAAGTCGTTTTCTTTGGATATTTTGGTCACAGCAACAGAAAACTGACAAACACAATAGCATTAATAGAAGGGAAGTTGCTCACTATTTACTATTAAACAAGAATAGTATTTGGTACCTAATGGATATCAATGAATAGTTCTTGAATAAGTAAATATAAAGACACATATACAAAGAAGAAAAGTCATGATTTCAATATTTTCCCAACAGAAACTTGTAAGAAACACTGAATAACTAGAAAGTACATAAATTTTTGAATAAGTAAATTAACAATGCACCCAACAAATAGATGCATGAACTTTACAGAAATGACCATTCATTAAGTGTTGAAAGCAGTCAACGGTCAATGTTACTGAAGCTACCACTCCTCACACTTGTTGTGCATGAGAATCACCTAATGAGCTTATTAGGTCACATGGTACCTGGGGTGAATCCCTAGAGGCTCCACTGAGAACATTTTGTGGGGAGCTTGAGAATCGACTTTTCTAACAAGCTCCCAGGGGATGACAAGGGTGCCGGCCCCAGAGCCATTCTGTGACAGCATATTCTCTGAGAGTGACTTCAATCACTTCAAAACCAGAAATGAACAAATGTCTTTTTTAAGTTAACAAGCAAAAGCATATGACTGAAACTTTTAAAAAATATTCTCCCTTAATTACTTGGAGGTTAAGAAAAATATCACAATGAAAAATTGCAAAATAGTTTGAAATGAACCGTGAAAGCACTGAGTGAAAACCTGAAAGATGGAGTGCGTGTGATATGGAGAAGGAAATGGCCTGATATGTTTTTATTTATAAAAACAAGCCATGTGGGAATTAAATGAGTTATGGGTTCAATTCAGGAAGCCAGGAACAAACAAACAAAAACATAGCTCAACTTGTGGTAATGAAGAGCCGGCTTGTCACAGGCCGGAAGCCCTGTGGAGAGCACAGAGAACGAGTGGATTCATTATAAAAATAACTAAGATGAATATATCTGAGAGCCCCTGAGGGAGCAGCACTTGAGCCCCTGAGAGGAGGCAAACGAGTGAGCCTTTCTATGCCACTTTGTGTCCCTTGTCCTGCAAAGCACTGACAGACTTTTTACCCATACTCCAGGTAAATAGGCCACGCAATAGAATACAAGGAAGTCCTAATGAGTGCAGAAAATGCCAATTTCAGCACTCTCCCAGGGCGGGAGAAAGCAAATGAACCCCATGGTTTCTGGGAGAGCTAATACTTGAGGATCAAAGATGCCACTGATGGAAAAATACAGAGCCTGGCAGCCTCCGCCACCTCACCCAAGATATTCCTAAGTGGGGAAGCCAAGGAGCTGGACAGGTGTCGTGCTGAGATTTATAATTTACATTTCTTGGTGGCCAAGAAAGATGGATTCCAATGAGTAATCCAGATGTTATCTAGAGACCCCCGAAAAAAATAAATGTTAGGAATATGAATGAAGAAAAGAAAAGCAAATTAAGTATTACAAAGAGGACAACCCAATTTCAAAACAGTTTAATTACTTATTTGGTTATGGAGGATTCATAAACGGAACTAATCAACATATATAGGATGCCATATGCAGCCATTATGACAAACACAATCTTTTGAAATGTGCATTTATGTAACATTTACTACATTATGGGCAATAAAGCAGTCTCTGAAAATTTCAAAGATTAAAATAATTTATAGTCTCACTGAACTGGGAATAAGCTAGACAGCAATTATATAAAGACAAAATAGGTTCAAATGCAGACCCACTGGCATACCTATGGCCTTAGCAACTCAGTAGGCTGAGACAGGAAGATCACAAGTTAGAGGCCAGCCTCAGCAACCTAGGGAGAGCCTCTTCCCGTTTGTTCTATGTGTATATAGCACCAAATGAATTTAGAAAGTAAGGCATACACTCAAGAGTTGGGAAGGTAATTCAGAAATAGAGCACTTGCCTAAAGTGTGGAGTCCTGTGTTCAATTCCCAGCACCACCAACAACAAAAAGAAAAGGCATGTTCTTATAAATAATGCACAGATCAACAAAATAATCCTAAAACTGAAATGAGAAAATAGTTTGAAGTAAATGGTAATGATGTTATGGGCCTGGCTATATGGGAAATGACCAGACTCCATTTTGCCCTGAGACTGCACATCAGGTAAGAAATGCTTCTCCCAGGGAAAGCCCCACCTCTGTACCCATCAACAGTTGCTTAATAGCATGTTTGGCAACACAAAATGGCGATTCTTATACAATGTAAAAGTGTTCTGTCTTTGGTTCCTATTTTTCTTGGACAATGTACCCTGTCAGAGATTGTTTTTCTAGATGTTAGTAACCATTCTTTACCTTGTACACAACTACAGACGTTTTGGCTCACCTTCTTTTCTGTTTATGATTTTAGATCCCATGACGTTTGTTTATGGTTTTGAATCATAGCAACAACCACTTAGGCTTTAGTATTTTGGACTATAAAAGGTTACTCAAACCCCGGGAGGGGGTCGAAGGTGTAGACTTGCAGCCTATCCATTGGCCCACCAGCTGGTGAATAAAGTTTCCATCTCCTGCTTCAAGATCATCTTGGGTGATTTGTTGAAATCTCACCTTAACAATGAAAGTAAGATTATCAAAACATATCATAAAATTTTAATTAAATTTGTAATCCTGACCACATGCCTTAGGAAAGAAAAAAGTTGGAAATTCAAGAATCTTATGTGTTCATCTCAACAAGTTTGAAGAAGAATGGAAAATTTTACTTTCTCAAAAAAGGAACAAAATTGGAACAAGTGTAGAAACTAACAAAAATAGGGGACATTGGAGGTAAAATTAACACAATCAAAAGCTAATCATTTGAAATGAAGAATGCAATCAATAGGTAGTTTGAAAAACTTATCAAGAAAAGAATGATGAAGCTATGAATTATAAATATGGGGAATGGAAACGGGATTTTGCTACAAATAGGACAAACATTATTTTGAAAAGCATAAATGACAGTTTGCCCATAGGTTTGAAAATTTACTATTTTCTGAAACTGACCTAAAAAAAATAGAAAATGTGCACAAACTTAAATCAGTCCTATCAATGCTATAAGACATCTCTAATCTTCCTAAATAAAAATTATCTCAGTTTAATGAATTCTTCCAAATGCTTAAGGAAGAAAAAGATTATAACAATTCTTCTAGATAGTAGTAAAATAAGAAATTCTTTTCACCTCATTTTATCATACCTATTTAGACTTGACATACATGGCAAGAAGATTGCCAGAAAGGTAACAGCAAGTTAATCTGTCTAGAAATCATGAAAATTTCATATTTTATATCAATAAAACCATTGGTGAAATAATAACCATGTCACCAAATTAGGAAGAAAATAAAATTTTCCTTAAGGTAACAGATGAAATCTACATTGAAATGTGGGGGCATACACACACACACACACACACACACAATACCTTTATTAAACAGTGTTATTGATGACAAGATATTGAAAGTTGTTTTCCTTCATGAAACTGGGAAAAAGTCAATAATGCACAAAACCAGTTTTATTAAATATCGTACATAAAGTCCTACAAGCCTGCAACTTCACGTGCAAGTTCAAAATTACAAATAGGCAGGTGAAAAGACGTTCAAAGCAATCTGTCATTAACAATCATAAATTAAGACAGCCAGGAGATGTCACCACACACCCACAAGGACAGGGCAAATCCAAGGGGCTGATAACAGCAAAAGCAGGTGGAGGGACTGTGGGAGGTGGGACATGGGTGAAAGGAACAAGCCCTTGGAGTCGTGCTTTTGGATATTATAGCTTGTCCCCACCCTCCTACCCTTCTCTCCCCCTCTCTCTCTCCCTCTCTCTCTCTCTCTCTCTGCTCTTGGCCACCAGGAGGTGAGCCACTCTGCTCCCATCCTTCTGCCAGGATGTTCTGCCGTGCCTCAGGCCCACCTTGGAGCGCCCGATCATGGACCTAAACCTCGTAAACCATGAGCCAAAGGAAATCTTTCCTCCTTTTAAGTGGTTTATGCAATTGCAGTGAAAACCTGAAGGACACAACCAGGCTAAGACTGCATGGCCAGTGAGTACTCTTGGAAACAGTCAAGGTCACCCAAAATAAGAAAGGTCTGGACAGCTTCCACCCCGGAAGAACCTAAGGAGACACGTTAAGGCAGCTGGGGTCCAAGACGAGTGCTGGACAGAGAAGGCCTCCGGGGGAAACCCAGGGCACCTCATATGGGGAGAGCTGAGGAAAGTGAACCAGCTTTGGACTTCAGTAATAACTTCTTGTTGTTATTGTATCAATCGTAACAATGTCCCACACTGATGTAAGGTGTTAATAAGAGGGGAGCTGGGTTAGTGGGGATTATGGGACCTCCATTGGGCCTTCTCAATTCTTCTATAAGTCTAAAATTTCCCCCAAAATAAAGTCCATTGAAATCTGTTAAAATAATCGATGATATCTGCATTTCTTGTTGTAGCTCATTAGAAATTAATTTTTAAATATGCCATTTAGGATATCATTTTACAGTTCTCGGGAAAAGATGTGCAATTAAATATACACCAGGCTCCTACATTAAAAACTTCAAAACATTTTAACAAACTGAATAATATCTTAATAAATATTGTGTCTACAGGAAACCTAAGTATCTAGCATTTTCTGCATCAGTGACTCAAGGTGGTAAAGGTGGCAACCCTCTCGAAAATAATCCATGTCATGAATGCAATTCAAATCAATATGAAAGTATGTATTTTACACAACCTTAAAAAGATTGTATAAAATAAATTAAATGTGAAGAACTACTTGATAGCAAAAATTTTATTATGCTGAAGTCATTCAGATAATACATGTTGGTGCAAGAATAAACCATGGGACATAATCGGCTCTAGATTCACAGCCACACACCCAAAGACAGTCTGCTTAGTTCCTGAATCAGTTCTCTGTCCACATGAAAACACAACCACACAATCAAAAAATAATAAGAACCTTGACTTCCACCTGTCAGTCTGCAAAATGATCACAAGTCTACATGTGAATTGCAAGGAAAGACAGCCACGCTCCTGTGAGCCAACAGGGGAGAGTCATTTATGACCTTTGACTAAGGCAGAGTTCTTCATGTGAAAGTCACTGCTTCTGTAGGAGAAGACTAGAAAACTAAAATATAGACGGCACTAAAATCAAGAACATTTATCCAAAAACACTGTTAAGAGAATGAAAAGAAAAGCCATTAGATAACAGAAAAGATAAAAACCTGACCCAAAATGTATAGACAATTTTCACAAATTGATGAATAAAAGACAAACAACTGAATTAAAAAGTCAATTTAAAAAAGTGGATATGTTTCAAAGAAAAGGCAACAAGCATTGAACAGGTGCTCAATGAATGGTTTGTTAGTGAACTGCAAATTTAAATTAAAGGAGATGTCCCTACCCAGCCCCAGAGCTGACATGGCTAGAAAACCTCCGTTACAAGCTCTGTTACGGCTGTGAAACAATCACCAATCCCCTCCTCTGGAAAACCGCCTGGCAGTATTGATGTAGACAGAAACCACAGCTTGACATTTCCACCTCCAGACATTTATCCAGCCGACCTGCTTCCCAATGAGCTCAAGGCAAGTGCAAGATTAGCCCCACTAACACTGTATCTATAATATTAAAAATGTGAACTTCCATGTAGTATGAAATGGAAAAAAAAAATCACAACACAGTTACCTCCTAGTGTCTCTGGGGGATTGGTTGCAGAACTTCCTGTGGATACCAAAATCCATGAATGCTTGAGTTTCTTATATAAAATGAATACTATTTGCACACACAAATACCTAACCTACACACATTGTCCCATATACTTTACATTATCTCTAGATGACTTATAATACCTAATACAAGGTAAATGCTATTAAATAGCTATTATACTATATTATTTTAGGGAATAGTGACAAAAAGTCATAGATGTAATTTTTTGATATTTTAATCTACAGCTTATTGAATCTGTGAATAAGGATCCCAAGGATACAGAAAGCTGATGGTATGTTTATTATTTGTCACAAGAAATATTATATATCAATGAAAAATATAATGTACATATATGCTCAACAAAATGGGTTTAAATTACAACATACTATCGGATTGAAGAATCCAGATCCAAAGGAATGAATATTCTCTAACTGATCAACACTCTTTGCAAAAAGTCCATGTGACTAGAAGGTCAGTTGGTGATTATTTTCATAAAGGAGGTGAAAGTGAGCAGGGCACGTGCTAAGTCAGTTTTTCACCTCTGTGACCAAACTATCTGACAAGAACAACTTAGGGGGGAGAAGTTTATTTTGGTTCCCAATCTCCAAGGTTTAGTTCACATTGGTGAACAACAGTGGTAGAGGACTTGCCCAGCGAGCATGAGACCCCGGGTCCCTAAGGCAAGGTGGGGCATCGTGACATGAGGGTATGGTGGAGGAAAGCTGCTCAGCTCCTGAGAGCCAGGAGGTGGGGTACTGGGGAGGGGCCGAAGGGAAGATGCACCCTTCTGGGGCAGCCCTGGTCCCCACCTCCTCCAGCCCTGCCCACCTGCCTGCAGTCATCAGCTGAGCAGTCCATACAAACTACGGTGGGCTGGCCAGGTTACCTAACTGGGTTGTTTCTGAGTCTCCCTGCACCAACAGGACACTTGGGAGCATCCATAACCAAATCAGAGCAGGCACCAGGGGGTTTCCAGGCTGCTGATGCTCTCCTTGATCTCCTGATGGGTGCTGTGGTTACATGCATGTGTTCATTTAAAAAAATAATAACTAGGCTTATATTTATAATTTACACACATTTCTGTATGCATAAGACCTAAAAATAATAGAAACAGAAATGACAAAGACTGGAACAAAAATTCATGTGAGGAAAATTAAAAATATACAGGAGATCAATAAACCAAAATTTGTTGGAGGGGGGTAATAATACTTGAAAGGCAAATCTGGGGTATGGGGGAGGAGCTCAGTGGTAGAGCTCCTGATTAGCATACATGGGTCCCCAGCACATCTCCCCACCCCACACCCCAAAAGGAGGCAAACCTGTAACCAATCTGCTCAAAATATAAAGGGAAATAATGTTTTGAAATAATATTTTTTGTTCCAAAAATAAAGAGAAAAATTTTAAAGTACTTTCCTGGCCTTTCTGATCTTGTGTGATAGCTGTGTTTGAGACATCTGTTCTCAAGTGCTTTTAACTCATAGCTAAGGTTTATTTGTGTCTTTTCTTTCCATTAATCCAGAGGCCACGGTCTGTTGTCAGCGACTCCACATCCTGGATTTACATAATAGAAGACGTGCCGTTCACTCCAGAACCTCAGTAAAAATTTCTCAGCACATTTGTCTCTCTCGCATCATTACCAGTTATGATGGTGACATCATGAAAAACACTAATCCTAAACTGTCCCAGTATTGAATTTAACTTGAAGTGCATCTGCTTCTCCTGAACAATAGCTGTGTATTTAGCTCCTTGTTTTCATCTGCTGTGCATTAATCCCATCAGCTACTGAGTTTCCAGTGTTGGCCACAGGGCTGGACCTGTGATTAAACCAAACATAAATATGGCCCCTGTCTTGCAGGGCTTCTGCTTCTGTGGGACTAAGACACAGATGTACACAGAGTACAGAGTGCCACAGGCCACAGTAAAAATATGTCTGGTGTCATCTGATGACTCAGAACAGAGGGTAAGTTTGTACAAAGGATGGAAGATGGTTGGAGGAAGCGTTCCCACCATCTGAGCCTAAGCCCATGTGGATTTGGCCTGATAACAACGGGGGATGAGCTGGAGATAGGACGGGGAGAAGCATGAGCCTGCAGCCCCCGGCCCTGTACCGTGTGCAGGAAGGCTCAGAGGTACTTGCAGGAATGTTCGAAGGACTAGGTGAGAAGGTCCTGTGGGATTTTGAAAGACAACATTCTGTTTGCTCTGCTCTCTGTGCCTGAGCTGTCTTACCATCACCAGATGACACCAAGAACATTCCTGCTTTTCCAGGGTAAAGGGCTATGCTTAATCTACTTTCAACCTGCTGCCTACGAGCATAAACGCCAGGAGTCCTGGAAACTCTTCCTGAGCTTCTAGGCAACATGGGGTTCTCCCTCCTTCCTATCTGCCTGTTGCCTTTCATGAAAGCTGAGGTGGGGTTATGTTCCATGAGGGCCCCTGCCCTAGTGTTTGGGATCTCTGACAACTGTGGACCCTGCCTTCTTATTTGTGGTGCTCTGAAGAGCTCTAAGCAGGCAGTGAGCATTTAATTAATATTTTTTAATGTACCTCTCCGTCACAGGGTTAACTGTGTTGGGCAAATGACCTACCTGTTGGGTGCAGAGCAGGCTGAACAGATGTTGGCTGCAAGATAGCCCACGCACTCAAACCCCCCTCTATCTGGTCCTTTATCACCTGTTTGCCTCAAGTCTGAACATTCAACCCTGCTTAAGGCTGAACACTTAACCCCCCCTTGGGCCAACAAGGCAGCATGCACACCCAGAGGCCCCATTAGATTTGGGCTATAAAAACTCCCTCCTGCCAGGCCCCCCTCTCTCTCCCTCTCTCTCTTGCTCTTTCTCTCTTGCTCTCTCTCTCTTGCTCTTTATCTTTCTTACGCGCGCTCTCTGTCTCTCTCTTGCTCTTGCTCTCTCCCTGTTCATCTCTTCTCTTTTCTCTCTCTNTTTTCCTGTTGCCCTGTTTTACTTGGTCACTGGCTGGAAAAATCATCACTCAAAAAGCTAGACACCCCCTTACTAGTTTTTTCATAAAATATGTGAACAAGGCCTCTGGCTTTGAGCTGGGGCTTCACAAAAAAGACTACATTTCTAAGATAAGGAAGTTACCAAATGGGCTCCATGATAACAGCTGGCAGGGGTGGGGAGGGTGGGGAGAAGAGGAGAGAAAGGGAAAAGAAAAAGCTCTCCCCCTCCCAAGTGTTCTTGAAGGGTTAACTTGCCCAGAACAGAGGAAAAAAAAAAAACTGCTTTTTGTGAACTTCTGCAGACTGCAAACTTCTGAGCCCCTTCCCTTACATGTTGGGTACAAAATTCTGAAACAACCTAAACTTGGGGTTCAGGGGATTAATTGATTACAACAGAAGCAGTGCCCTCTGAATCCGGTTGCAACCAAATAAAACTATTTCCCTATCTTCAGTGCTATCTTAGGTGCCTTGCCTTGTCTGTTCCTACAACAGTATAATTCTATATACTTAAAGATTGTTCATGTTTTCATGAAATGGTCAACAGTTGTGATTAATTGTGTGCTGCAAATAGTGTTGTGGTCACTTTCCTTTCACTACCAAGTAGCCAAAATAAGGCAGAAGAATTTTTGCACCAGGAAATATCATTCCACAATATTTTTGAGTTTTTAAAACCAGAGTCTGCCTATGATAAAATAAATTCATAAATTCTTGGAAAAGAAAGCCAAGAAAAGATCCTGACATTTATTGGATGCGCACTGGAAGCCAACACTGTACTAAAAATATTGCAGGCATGAATCATGGTTAATTTTATGTCAATTTGGCCAGGCTATGATCCCCAGTAGTTTGGTTAAATACAAATCTCGGTGTTGCTGTGAAATTATTTTTAATATGATCAATATTTAAGTCTGAGTAAAACAGATTATCCTCCATAGTGTGGGTGGGCCTCATCCAACCAGTTGAAGACCTCAAGAGAGAAGACTGAGGTTCCTCAAAGAGGAAGGGAGTCCACTTCCAGATCCACTTAGGCTCAAGTCTGCAACGTGAAAACATCAACTCTTACCAGAATTTCCAGTCTACTGACCTGTCCTGAAGTTTCAGCACTTGCAAGGCTTCGTAATCGCGTGAATCCATCAGCCTGTGTCAAGTAACGCAGATGAGGCCCTGCATGCGCCACAACCGGCTTACCAGGTAGGTATTATTTCCTTTTTTCAAGAAAGTTGCTCAGGCTCAAAAACATTATGAATCTGGCAGAACAAATGTAGCAGATGCTCCATTCACCAGTATTCCTTTCTTCCAGTGAGACTAACTTCCTGTTTTCCTGAGACTGCCTTGTTCTGGGGATGAAGTACACCTGCTGTCCCAGGCAACCAGGATAGTTGATCTCTCTATCGCCCTCATCTGGTCTTCTGGGGAAGTTGCCTTTGCTGCTGGCTTTGGGAGGCTGCTTGATTTTCTTTGGTCAATGTGGGGCTGGGAGTAGCTTCCAGTGGAGGTGTTTGGTTCTCTCATGCTGCCCTGTCATGGTTGGTGGCTGGTTGGTGCCTGCATTGAGATGGAGGTGCAGCAAAGCCAAGCTGGCACAGAGGACATGCACTGGAATGTGGGGAAATCATGATCAGGAACTGAGGCTGGCAAGTCTTTGGCCACGTGCTTGGGAAATCATCCAGAGAGTCAGAGATGCTTTGAGGATGGGGAGAAATTCCTGTATTAAGCTCAGAACAGCGCTAATAGGAGTCCATGGATCAAAACATTGATTAACTCTTTTCCTTTCTCGAAGTCTCTGGTCCCCCTCCTATGAAGTACAAGCACCCGCCCCATGCCCACTGAGATGCCTTCAGCTCCAACCCTGTATGATGGCCAGGCCCTCCTTGGCAGCCACACAGACACATCCCTGGATTTCCTGTATCACCAGAAGGCAAAGGAGAAAGTCTCAGAGAAACCTGGTGAGCAGGAACAATCAAGAAGACACTAACAAGTCTGTGAGGGCTTTTTAATCAGCAGAATTCATTATGGCAACTCCGAATGGCTTTGGAGAGATCCTAATTTCCAGCTTATCTCGTTAACTGTACTTGTGCCCTAAATGACTTGACTTTTAGTTTGTCAACAAAAATAGACAAGGGTAATTAAGTAATTATAGACACTAAATGTTCTTGACTGCAAGTGAGCTAGACTCGAGGCCAAGCACTGTGAGGACAGCGAGCCCAGCCAAAGCTCCTCTGTGGTCTTCTCGTCCATGTCAAAGGGTAGCCGGTCCATGCTCATGCACGTCTTCTCCACTTAACCTGACAGCCAGCACCTATGTGCAGTGGCCCTCTGCCTCCCCTAGCCGTCAGCATCCAGGTACACAGTGTTTCTCCTGTTGCAAAGTGTGCACATTTTAATAGCGTCTAGTTGAATGATCTTCTAAAAAGGCATTGAAGTTTTCGCATTATACAATTTAATGTTCATACGCAAAGGTTTACTGATGTTGAATCCCTGGGTGTCAGAATTGGTGCAGTTCTTTATAGATGAGTCAGCAGCCTCAGAGCTGAATTAATTGACCTAAAGTCAAATGATGATCCACGTGGGGGTCTCTGTGAGGGCCGGGAAGGGAAGAGATGTGTAGTGTGTTCCCCCTCCTCCACAAACACTGTGTCTGGATCTTCAGACCAGGGAAGAGGAATCAAAGTCGGCCTGAAATGGGCATCGAAAGTGTCAAGAAGGAGGTTAGGAGGACGGGAAAGGATTCTGCATTACAAGCAAAGAGGGAGCACACGCAGGTCTGCAGGGCAAAGACACGGTGCTCCTCTGAAGCAGAGGACTGCAGTGCCCTGGGGGACCTTGCCACAGGCACCCTCACCTGGGGAACCTCGAAGGCCTTTAGGCTGAGCCCTACCTGGACCTGCTGCCTTCACTGCAGGTAAGGGAGGCCCAAGCTTCCTCACACCTCCACCAGTGAGGACTGAGCACAGAAATGCCCCATAAAATAATCCCAAGGACGAAGGAATTCTTCGTACCACTCCAGTGATTTTACAAAGATGTGAACTAAAGAGAATTCACCTGCTATTAACATACTAAAAACTTCAATCAAGGCTGGCATGCTCTCAAAACACACATTTGCTATTTGCTGATATTTATTTTAGACATGAGCATATGTAGCTCATGAGCACTCCTTAGACAGTGCAGGGGTCTGAGTACTGGTGTCCCTCTAGATCCATTCAGAAACTAATATCTAATCTGATGTTACAAAGAGGTGAGGTCTTTAGGAATTGAGCTTCCTCAAAAAACTAAAATGAGATCTACTAGATGCCCCAGCCATCCTGCTGTTTTGATTGTGTATTCGTCAGCTCAGGCTGCATAACAAAATATCACAGACAGAGTGTCTTAATAATAGCTAGTCCTTTTTTCAGTTGTGGAGGCTGGAAGCAGGGATGGTTTCTATTCCTGGTGAGGCACTCTTGCTGACTTGCAGAAGGCCACATTCTTGTTATGCTCTTATATGGCCTCTCCTTGGTACATGCAGAGGGAGAGGGAGAGGGAGAGATGGAGGGAAGGAGAGCATGAGGTAGAGAAAGAGATTGATCTGTCTCTTCTTCTAAGGACACTAATCCAATAAGAACAGAATGCCACCCTTTTGACCTCATTTAAATTTAATTACTTCTGATTCTTTCCCCAGGCACCCAATTTCCAAATGCAGGCAAATACTTGGGAGTCGGGCCTCAACAGGAATTTGGGAGGACACAACCTTCAATCCCAGACAGTTGTATAAAACACGAATCCAACTTGGAGTTTTCAGTGTGTATGCCTCCAAAACTTTAAGCACAGAATTTTAAATGAAGGTGAAGGTTACCTCTGCTTGATTTCTGATTCTGAGATTTTCCATTTGTAAGTGAATGCCTTTTGTTTGATGAATTAGGGGGGTTTCCTCTGAACACTGTCCTTGAAAGTTTTATTTTTACCTGTGTCGCAGGTACTGAGATATGAGCTAGGGTCTATGCAAAGGTCCATTTGGGTTTTCTCCATTGCATTATGTGAATTTTTAAAATAAGATGAGTTATAAAATGCCCTGAATATTCAATAATAGGCTAATAAGATGTAGGAACTGCCCAGTGGGAATGGATGCTTCCCATTGAGAAATGAAAAAATAAAGAGAAAACAAAGAAAAACTTTAGGTAAGTTTTAGCTGAATCACGACTGGCTAGAATGAACATAGGAATATGCTTTTTAAAATGAATGGGACATAGTTTATACCTTGAGGGAGTCAAAATACTCCAGGGAACATCAGACACAGAGCAGAATGAAATTTAGTGTTAAATGAAATTTAGTGTTATTGATCAAGGTCAGGTTGTGGTCTGAATGTTTACACCCCTCAAATCTACATGCTGAATCCTACCCCAAGGAGAATGTACTAGGAGGTGGGGACCTAGGGGGTGAGTAGGTCATGGTGTGGAGCCCCCAAGAATGGGATTACTGGCTTTACAAAAGAGGTCCAGAGACCTGCATTTTCTTCCACCATTGGAGGACACAGACCAGGGTGCCAACTTTAGCCGGGAATGGACCTCAGCAGAGGAAAGATCTGCCTGTCCATTGATCTCCAACTTCCAGGTCGCCAACTGTTTTACTTAATACAAATCGGAGGAAAAGAGTAAAATCAGGAGAAGGTAGAAAATACCTACTTATATTAAGAATAAAAGGAGACCAGTTAAGAAACACCTAACCCATCTCAGCCTTTATCTTGTAACAGGCACATGAGTTTCGCTTGCTACCCTCCGGACACCTGTAATTTGTTACTGCTGCTCAAACACTCAAAACAGTGTCAATAATCTAAACATCATTATTGCCTTTATTTCAGGGAATCAAGCATCACGCTACCAATCCTCTTTGAACCTGCTAAGGAGACAAGGCTACCTTTATTTTATCAGGTGAAAACTAAAGGTCAGAGAGGTGAGGGCGTGGCGAGGGCGACCCGACACAGTGCAGGCCACTGTCCTGGGGGATCCAGTGACCTCTGGAAGCTGCAGGGCAGCCATATCCCTTGCCTTGGTCTCGTCTCACATGAATTCGCTGAAACAGAAGACCAGGCTCTTCCTCTATGAAACAGCATCGCAACACAGGGCACCCCACCTCAAGGGGAAACAACGTCCTGTTTGCAAAGCTTTGAGGAAACAAGTGTTTGGCAGGATTAGAAACTGGGTTCCTGAAGAACTACTCCCACTGTATTCATATGTCACTGCAGAGCGGCAGACACTCGTCAAGCCCAGGGAGATTTGGTGGATGCCATTTAGAGTCTGCCCTACTCCAAAGGAAAAGGGACCTGAAATGCTACCGACTGGAATGCGTTCCACATAGATCTGTGCCTAAGTAAAAGGGTCACTAACAGGAGAATAAAGGCAGTTTTTGCAAGGAGCCTGCTCACCCGCCAAAACAGGTCCAGAGCGTAACCATTTTATGGTCTGATACAGAAGCACAGGAGTGCTGCCTCCTGAAACTGGCCAAGTGGGGTACACTGCAGTCAAGTCCAGACCAACAGGAGTGTGTGTGTGTGAGACTCAGTCTTTGACCCTACTTCTGTACCTGACACCAATTCTGAATTCCTACACATCCTCTTCCTCACAGTCCTAACCTGTCTTGGTCTGGCTTGGTCAGGGGCCTTCCGATCTCCAGCTGCACCTTTCCTTCCAGGATTCCGGGCTTGCTGTCATTGGGTCAGCCTGGGATCCACCAGGCACTTGCTGCTTTGCCTCTGGAACATTTGGAGCTTGTAGGACTGAGTCATCCCAGGGAATTTCTTTACCCATCTGCCTTCTCCTTGCTCTTTCCTGGACCCTACAAATTGCCATTTATTACCTCTGCAATGAGATCATGGGGTGGGGTGCAATAATCTTACATTCCAGGGTCAACACCAGAGGCCCACTATGAATTCTAATCCAGCAAGGAAACCCAAAGATCAGCACGAAGTCAAAAAACATTGCTGTGTGTCAGGAGAGGAGACCCAGAGAACCAAGCTGAGCTAAAGTCACCCTTGCAGACAGCAGGGAGAAGAAATGGGACTAAAAAAAAAATGTGTGTGGGTGGGGACTCAACGGAGCTCAGTGCTCTTGTCACTAGAGACAACTTGCTGCAAGGGCCTGTCTTCATTCATGCCGAGGGCTCTGTCAGACCTGCTGCTGGCCAGCTGACCACAGGAGGGAACCCGGCACCCAGGAGCGCCCACTCTCAGCAGACCCCCTCTCTACCAAAAGGAAGAAATGAGCAGTGGCCACGCTCTGGCTTTGGGGCAGCTCCTAAAACATTGAAATTGAGGTAAACTGGCAACAGGGATTGAGTAATAACCAGGAGCCCTGTGGCCACACACGCCATTTGGCACAAGGCCCACTCCAAAAGCAGCATGAAGCTGCTCGGGGTCCACCCGTGGGCGCAGCGAGTCTCTTACTGAAATGAAAAGGAACAGGAGCAGGTAATGCAGTAGCCTCCCTCAGAGGCAGAGGCCGGGCGAACGTGGTTTCAGACCAAGCTTTCTGGCAGCACCTGCAGAAATTTAACTGTCAATGAAAGGGGACCTTGTCATTATGCCTGGCAGAGGGGAAGAGTCTGGATGGAATAACCACTACCTGCCACGCTGATCACTTTATGCCATCGTGTCATCGTTCCCACACCTTGGGAAAGAGGGAGACAGACAATGTACCCAAAGTCAGAGCAGCAGAGCAGAAAGAGCTGGGTTTGGGGGAGGAGCACCCCCATTCCGCCATCCCTGTTTTCCTAGGAGCAGCCCTGCTTCTGCACGGAGGCAGTCCCCTGACCCAGGGACAGTTGGCCACGGGTGACTAAGGCGTGCTGTTTAATCATGGATTTCCTGAACTCCACTGGGTAATTCGCTTAAAATATTCGTTCTGCTCTGTCCTGTGCAAGGAATACAGGACAATTAGACAGCACAGCCCTTTGTCCTTGAGGGGCTCACGGTGACACACAAGGGGGTGCCCTGAGTCAATCGTTCCAGCCCTTCCCCAGGTGTGGCTTTCCTGATGGTGACAAAGGAGATGTGGGTGCCATTGGGGTCATGTCCCAGAGAAGGGAAAGACGGAAAGAAGGAGGCGGCCAATGGCCATGAGAACCCTCCCGAGGATGGGGGCGGGCTCTCCTGAAGCTGAGAGAGGGACAGAGGAGCACGCTCTGCTGTCACGGTGACCTTCCCTTCTCAGAGCTGCTGCTGAGTGCTGGAGCTCTGCCTGGAGGGAGAGGTGGTGGGGAGCAGCAGCAAGTGAGCAAACATGACTTTTAGAAGAAAAAGCCCCGGTTTCTTCCCCGGTGCCCGTGCAGGCTGCGTCAGCAGTGTTCTGAGCGGGTGGAGAGCCAAGATTCATTTGCCGCTTGAGAAGGCACATGTGGGACGGTCAACACACTTGTTTGCTTTTAATAATGGATTAGAGGCTAAGTGGAGAATGCGAACCTCCAAAGGAAACAGTTGGCACTCTGCCTGCTGTGAACCTCAACACACTGTATCCCGGGAATCTCCTTCCAATAGGACCCAGAAGCAAGCGGAAAGCAGGGTGTCCTCAGAATCCTGCACGTAGGCAGGCAGGTGTGCTGGCCCTTTCCCTAGAGCACCCGAATGTCCTTACCTGGTCCATCCCCCATGGCTGCCACACAGGGGGCCACCTGCACTGGGGAAAATGGTCCCCAACTGAATCTCCGTTGACAGAGCAAAACTTTAAATCCCTTGTTCACTCCCTACTGGCTGTGTGACCTTGTGCAGATTCCTTGACCTTTCTGAATCTAAGATAAGTAAAACACCAGATGTGGTAGAGGCAGAAAATATTGAAGAGGGTAGCGGAGTGATAACCACCCGCTGACTGCCTACCGCTGGCTTGCTTCCTTCCAATTATTAGTTATCATTCTCCTTACACCTCGAGAAAAGCATCTTCAGCTTTGTTTAAAATAAAGAGACACTGAAATCCAGAGGTCTTCTTGCCCAAGACCAGGGAGTCAGCAAGGGACGCAGCCAGGGCTTGACCCTGCTTCAGCCAGCATTGTCTACGGCTGCCTCCCCGTGACCCGGGGCTGAATGAAATGTGAGCCAAGTGACCGTGACCCTAGGAGCCTCCAGGGTGCTGGCGATGTGCAGCAGTTGTCTGAGGAGACTAGTGGGGTGCAGAGCACCCTGGGCACCCATGGTGGGCTCAGGAGGTCAGCCAAGCTTCCCGGTTTCTTGGTCCCTCCGGCTCTCCTCCCATTTTACACTGGATAGGTGCCTGCACCACACTGTGCCACGTACTCTCCGTCTCTGTCCTCACGGAGGTTCCTTCCCCCTGGGTGGCTGTTGCCTTTCTATTCTGTCGATGGTGCGCAGACTCCATGGCCTTAGTGCATCTGGCTGCTCTTGATGGTGAACTCAGGGCTTGTCCAGTTCCTCTGCCCTCCCCTTCTGCCCCTCCCCTCCCCTTCTCTTTTCCTGCCCTCCTTCTATCCCGTTCCTTCCCTGGCTGCGTGCTCTTGCTGAACGAGCTCACGTGCTCTTTGGAGTCAGCTGTCCTTAGGTTACGTGCCAGTGTGTCCAGAATCAGGACTCCAGTCCCGGTTGTGGCTCTGAGATGGGACCCTTATATCCAAGTCCTTCCCGAACATTTCCAGCTGGATGCCCACCCATGTCTGAAACTGAACATCTCAAAGCACAAACATGAAAAATGATATTGAACCCGTCTCACTGCCATTGTCTAACCTGCCTCTCCAGCCTATGGCCAACCTCGACCCACAAAGAGGCAAATGTGACTCTGGTCTCTCTGAGGCCACAGACACATCGCTGGCTGCCCACCGTCTGGGGGTACAGGCTGTGCCTGTGACCTGGAGTGAGCACCGGACGAGCCACACAATGCCCCACAGGCTGGCACAGTGTGTCCTCTGGCTGTCTTACGTGTGAGGCTGGACACTTCCACCCATTCTCTTTGCACCTGGTGGAATGATTTTCAGCCCATCTGCATTCAGCTGACTGTCCAGGTCTCAGATGAGCTGACACCCTCTCACATCTTCCCCAGGCTTGGTCACGGTCCTGTCATGTGCTCTGCACAACAGCCCTCACCCCACCCAGGAATTGGCCACTGTTCTCCAAGCCAGGTAGCCACAGAAGAGAGATCACGGCTGCTCTCACCACCTCCCCATGGCCTGGGGGAAATAAGGTGTCAACATCATTTCACATTTTTTTAAACAATAAATAGGCAAGTGGTCAATGGTTTGTATGTCCATCAATTGGAAAGACTCGGAGTTAGAAACGCACGTCTTGAGTTATGTTTCCTGAGATGATGGTGGGGCCAAGAAGAGCTGGGATTGGCCAGGGAAGAGTGGAGGAGAGCAAAGCCCTGAGGAATCCTAGCAGCTCCCGGAGGAAGGGAGGACGACGCAGCCCCAGAGAAGACCTTGCCATGGTTGCCAAGGCAATAGGAGAGGACCCCGGAGACAGACCATGCTGGAAGCCGAAGAAGCAAGCCCTCTGTGGCAGGGGGAGGTCTACAGTGAAGTCCCAGGCAGCTGTTGTGGATTTAGCAGTGGAAAAAGGCCATCCCAGGGCAGGGCTTTCCCTCAGCTCCTCCCCCGAGTCACACCAGGTGCCATCAGGCCTCTGAGCCTCTGCAACGCTCATCCCTTCACCTAGCCTGCCTTTCTATCCCCATTTCTTCTCTTGGGAAACCGAGATGCACCTCGTGAGGCTCTTTCATTCAATCAACGGGTGTTTATGAACTGTCCACTGTGCAGGGCCCTTCTGGGAATTCCTGGAATTTAAATCCTTTGCTTTATAGAATCATCGCTGATCCTTCTCCAGGCAACCGCTGCCCCCTGGACACCCCCCACCAGCTCCAGCCCCAGCCTGCTGAACTGTGGACGGCTGCTCACCCACTGTCACTAGAGCAAACCCTTGGGGACACAGAATCAGTTTTACTCATCTCTGTAGTTAGATCACAGTGTGGTGCCTTGAATCAGTTCCCCTACTGACTCTTCTTATGTTGTTTTATTGTGAATTTTATGCTGTTTTTGACCTCTGACCTCATGGCAGGTAACATGGAGCTTGATGGCAGTTTCTTTGTCGTGAGAATTTGAAGAATGAATGAAGGGTGCGAGCTAAATAACTGGAATTATGTGAATAATAAAAAGAAAGCAGGGCTTCTGGAGAGGAAGTGGTCCCAAGAAAGGATTGCCAATGGGTGTCTGTTGTATGGGTTTTATTTTTTTTAAGGTATATTGGACCTTCCAGGGCAGGTGATTGGTGGAGTCTGTAAGTGAGGGACATTAGCATGGACCCATCAAGCTCTTCAAGCTCTGGGTTTAATAGGTCCATCAAAAGAGCACAAGTTTAACCCCTTAGTTACATAATTAATAGGACAGGCCTAACCTTAGGGTTAGGTACATCTGAGGGACAAGGGTAGATTTTGTGGTTGGCCGTTGTTAGGGGCACAGGGTGGGTAACTCAGGAAGAGCCTTTATGGGTGAAGCTGTCAGGGGCAGTGAGAGGATGCTCTCCAGGCCTGGTGTTTCCTTCCAGATTGGCATGGTCTCTTCCTCCTTTTCTATTTTGAGACCCCTTTCCTGGTGTCCACGGTGGTCCATCTTTCTGTCTCAGCAGGTATTGAGAATACAATGATGGCCATCCACAGTCTCTGTCCAGAAGAGGTTGTATCTACTTGGTGAGAACCCCCTATGCGTGCTGGACTTACCCGGAGATGGATTTGAATGCAGGGCTAGATACGGGTGTACACGTAGGGAGCAAGCTGTCACTCTCCAGCTACCTGAGGGAGGGAGGAAGGCCAGTTAGTCTCTGGCATGACAGGAAGAGTGGTCTCACCTCATCACCAATAAACCACTGTCTATGAAAATGGTGTACTACAAGGGCCCCAGCTCCGCTGGTTCCAACATCTGCCCTGAGTGTGTCCCAACATTTGAAACAATTGTCAATTATACGGGGAGAGCCACTCACTGAAGGCATAAAATGATTGCCAGATCGCTCTTCACTTTTTAAATTGCTTTGACACAGTAGCAACTGTGAAAAAGACACGTTTGGTATTTGTCAAACCAGGTGTGTGCTACAAAGTTCCTGAGAGGATCTTATGCATGGAATGACACGGGCTGACTGGCAGCCAGGGAGCAGTCACCAGCACACCTGCCATTAAGGAAATTATTAAAACACTGCAATTTGCAATGCATGGCTTGCTCCCTGTCCTCCCCGCATTGCAGGTTCTGCTGACCAACAATGGAGGCCCATCCACGTAGCCCCTGAACCAGGACAAGCCTTCCTGAGCAGCCTCAACAGTCTCCAGAATGTAACCACATTAAGGAACCATGTAATTCACATTAAGCTCTCTTCCTGCTTGCTTGCTTCCCACAGGAATTAATTTTTAAAATACCTACCATGAGATTGTCTCTGTGATAAGTTGTAGGATCACAGAGGCAGGTTGCACTGTAGCAAGTATCACAGAGCATTGTAATTATCTTCCTGTGAGCTTTATTTACCTAACATCTTTCTGCCTCTTCTGTGTACAGACCCCCACCCTTCATGTTTGCAAGGGTGAGTCTGAAACGGAGACCTCGTCAATTGCAGTGATTTATCCCTCAGGTCACACAAGAGACTTAGAAATGTCCACATAATACATGCTGTACAAACTACAAGCCCTCACTGGGGATATTCTGCCGGAACTAACAACAAAGGCGTTTTCCTTCCCCTCCCATTTATTAAGTTATGATTCTGCCTGACAGCGCCTTTGCTGCCACGTGGAGAAACCTGCGAGAACAGAGGTGCTCTGCAGAGAACAGTGGCCATGGGAGACAGAGCAGATCCAGCCACGCCTAGCAGCTTCTTCCTGTCTCTTGTGAACCCAGATGCCTCTACTCAGTATTCTTGTAATTAGAGTGTGTGTTTGATTCCTTCAGTTAGATCAGGTTCGGTTTTGGACATTTCAAACTAAAAGAACACCAACCGAGAATGAGAAATTGGTGTCTGAAATGGGGATGAGCATTCTGGGGAGTGAAATGTGGAGCCGGCTTGTCAGGACAAGATGGGGATCTTCATCACCTGCGCCTACTCCCCCTCCTCTCTAGCCAGAATTTGGAACTATTTTATAGAAAAAAAATTTGGTTATAGGTTTCTAGCTAGCAGTGTCTTGAGATTTTAAATTTGTGCCTGAAAAAAAAAATACAACAGAACATTAATGACTTGGTAGACAAATGGGAGATGGTGGGTTTCAGGCTGTGCTGTTAGTTTTCCATAAACTTCTATAACAAGGGGGAGATTTATCTATTTAAAAACGAAAAGGAAACGGTATATCCCTTTATATAAGAAAATTCTGTGGCTGGCCTTAGCAATGCCAGACTGTGAGGCTCTAACAGGGAGGTGCTCTGTGGAATTGCAGAACCAGGATTTCTACTCCAGGACAAAGTGGTCTGAACAAAGACAGAGCCGTGATAATTACGGAAGGCATCTGGATTCTCCCCACCTCGCAAGGACAAGCCTTCCCTGTAGCCTGGCATGGAGGAACGCAGAGAGGAGGGAGGAGGATTGCCCTTGCTTGTCTTGCTAGCCTGGTCTTTGCGTTCCTCTGAGGCAAGAGTCAAGACAGAAGCCATTAATCTGGGGCCAAGGAGGATAGTCAGGACATCAGGCCTATTGATAAGCCATCCAAAGGGCAGGGTCCTGATTCAAAGGCAATAATCAGACATCGTTCGCCGCATCAGTCCCGCACTCTGTAGAAAATGAAACTGTCAGATAGCTGACTGGGATTTTAAAGAATATTTATGGTTAGAGAAACACTAAACATCATAAAAAAAAAACAGTCTATATTATGTGATCCCTGAGACGGTCCCCAGGGTCACTCAGGCAGACTAAGTAAAGGCTTGGCAACAGCATGACATTTCTTCTCACTGCCTGCACCTCTTAGGAATGGCCAAGCGATGCCACATGAGGGAAATCACCTGGTAGGCAGGTCCCCTGGCAATCATGTCAGCCGGGTGAGGAACTCGATCTGCCATTCACAAGCAGGACAAGGTTTGGGAGTGGGTGTCCTTCCCTACACACCCAGGTTCGGTACATCTGGCCGGGGCCACTGCAGATCACTCCTTCCTTCTCCCTGTCCTCCGTGAGGTGTTTATTGTGACTCTGTGTTCTGCCTCAAGACTATGTATTATGGGAAGCAGACAGTAATATTTATCATTGGCCCAAAGTTTCCAGAATCTTCCCAAGATCCAATTAGATTTCAGAGAGAAGAAAAATGACATTTTAAAACCCTGAATTTGGGGATGAAAGTATCATTTGGACATCATTTTGTAAGGAGGAATACTGTCTGTGAACAAGGTACACATTTATTAGACATGAGTATTTGGGGGATTTTATATGTGCTGAGCATTTTTGTAAATACTGTTTACAATTAAATACTGGATTGTACATAGGACAAAAGGCCCCTTTCCTGTGATAATTAGAAATCTCCTCCACTGACCATCACAGATGTGAGGAAATTCAACTGTAGGCCTCTTAAATCATTCTATCCCCCGGGATTATTTTGGTACCAATCTACATCTCTTTGGGGGACCATTGAGAGAGTTTTTTGGTCTCAGTTTTCAGGATGAATCCCTGGGTCATATGGTGGCCAATTGACCTTTGCAGAGAAGGCAGGATCGAAGAGGAAGAAAAGGTAAGGCAAGTGCAGAAGAGAGCTCTGATGTCCCCAAGAAACGTATTGTATTGCGTGACTTGCCCTACAGCTGTGTGGACAAAGTCGGTGTCTTTCTAGGTAATTCCCTTTTTCATTAAAATGGTTAAAAGTGGGTTTCTGTCACTTTTAAATTAAGGAGTCCTGAAAGATACTCTTATCTTTTCCATGGTGTCATTGAACATTATGGACATTGCAACATAATGGACTTTTTTCAACTACTAGGAAAATTTAATTCAAATTAGTAATTCACTGAATACTGTTAATTAAGAAGGAATCACTATCAAAGGAAGAATATATATATATATATCATTATTGATAGTGTTCCAATTAAAACATTTATAATCCTCACAAACCATATGATTCATTCAGGTAGCATATGTTGCATTCAAAATATACTATCTAGCTAAAAAGCAATAGAGCAGAGTGGTTAAGTTCCTGGGTTTCATAGTGGGCAGACCCTGGCTGGACACCACCCCATCGTCTGCTCAAAGGGTGGCTTTGAACAGCCTAGCTCCTCCATTTTCCTCATCTTTGAAATTAGCATGATGTTATGAATGTTGTAAGGTTAACACCCTTGGATTTACACTGGCACAAGTTCCTAATGGGGGAATACTGTTCTCATTCATAATGGATAAATGCTGTCACTCAGTCAGACACTAACATGGTGGAGTCTCTCATCTCTATCAACACATCAAATTGGAAACATTGGTTTCCACAATGCTCCTGAGTCATTACTCTAATTCTAAAACCATCTTGGTGCCAGTCACAGCCTCAGCAGCCCCCTGCTTGGTGCCCAGTCCTTGGTGCTGTGGAGCAGGACAAGACTGTGTAAGGGAAGGGCCCACACAAGAGTCCAGAGAAGAGCCAATTTAGCCACTCACACACTTGCTTCCCCATAAATCTCTCCCCATTTCCCATTTCCCATGTAACCAATGGAACACAGTTATGAAAAACTCAATTAAGATAAGCTTGTCTTAAAAAAAATAAACACACATTCAATTTATGCCATTTCTTAGAATTAGTTTGGTTGGAAGAAATTCTCATAATACTGTTAAATTTCCTATTCAACTCTCAGCCAGAGAACAAGGGTTGCTGGCAATAATTGCTTTTTTTTTTAATGATTCATTGCAATTCAGGGTAAAACCTGCTATAATTGTAGCCTTGCAGAGGAAGTACCTTCTGATGAGACTTTGGACACAGCCAACATATCCTTTTGTGCTTTCTTCCGCTTTCCAGGAAAGCTTTCCAGGCTTTCTTTTCTGACACTTACCAAGTGAGTCCATTTAGACCAATTATCATCTTCCCTTGAAAAGCTAAGTGGGCAAGGGCTTAGGTAGGAGAGCCACAAAATTGTCCTTCAAGTCAGCTTAGAGAGCTCACTCGGCTGTTAATTTTTGCCCTTGCCTTGCTCTGGGTACCTGCTTCATTGATCTCATTCTGCAAACCTGCTTTTTCTATTTCTCTGCTCTTATGGCAAATAAATGACCTGTTTGCCCAGAAGTGGAACAACTTGAACTCTCAGTTAGGCACCAGCCCCAGCTACACAGTTTATCAATGCAATGTCCCAACTCTAAATTCCAGGAAAAGAGAATCAAATCAGCCCAGCTTGGACCAGGACCACACTTGTCACTGAGTTCAGCCAGCGAGGAAAGATCATTGAGCCAAACATTTCTTCTCCCTGAGTGGGTGAGACAGGCAGTTATTGCATAAGAGCCTGTGGGTTGAAAACATTTCCCAAAAGGATCTGGTGCACCAGCTTTACCCGGCTCTCCTGAGGAAGAAACTGAAACCTAGAAAATTGAGATTGATTGGGTCATCCAGCTGCTATGTATACAGCTCTGAACTCAGATCTGTTTGACCATAAAACTTGTGATTCTTAGTAAATTAATATTTCTTCTGGTGGGGTGTACAATGTAACCCAGAAGTTTAGGAAGAAAATGTTAGTAAGGATATGACCAAATTCAAAATACTCTAATGTTGTATTGGTAGTATCTAAATCATTTATATCTCTATTATAAAAGTTAAAAAGCAGAACTATTAAAAATAACTATAGCTATAATAATTTATTAAGGGATATTCAATATGAAAGTATACATTTTGATATCAGAAACATTAAATGTGGGAGAAGAGAGTATAGAACTTTTATACATAATCTAAGTTAAGTTGTTCTCAGCTTAAACTAGATGGCCATACTGTAAGATGTCTTATGTAAACCCATGGTAACCACAAACTGAGATACCTATAAGTTAAAGGAAGGAAAACGTCACTGCAGACAATCATCAGATCACAAAGGAAGACAGCAAAAAAGGGGAAAAAAGGGAGAAAATTTACACCAGCCATCAGAAATTAATGGACAAAGGTGTAAGAGTAAGCCCTCACCTATCACCAGTACCTTGAAGTACTTACCTATCATTTGCCCTAAATTCATAAATGCGTATGGGTTTACATAAAACTTCTCCAAACAAAAGCCACAGAGTGGATGAATGGATTGAAATAAAAAATCTCAACTAGTGCTGCCTACAGGAGATACACTTCAGTTCTATGGACACACAGACAGACAGTGAAGGGAAGGACAGAGACTTTCCACAAGCAAAAACCCAGGGGTGCAAGGGCAGCTGTAGGTACATTAGGCAAAATATAATTTAGTCTGGGGTGTAGCCCAGTTGGAGAGTGCATGCCTAGTAGTCATGAAGCCCCAGATTCAACTCCAAGCACCCCAAAATGCAACAAAACAAAAGCCCACTTTAAACAAAAAATATAAAAACTGACAAAGCAAGAAAAAATAGCAACTCTAAATACATGTGCACTTAGTATTGGAGGACCTAAACATCTGAAAAAAGAATAGGCAACAATATGATAAAAGTAGGGAATCTATACCCCACTATAGCAATGGCTAGATTCTGCAAACAGAAAACCAGCAAGTGAACCTCAGGTTTTCACTACACAAGAATATGGAAGTACAACTTACCAAAACTTATGGGAAGCAGCAAAGCAATTCTAAGAGGAAATTTTATAGCATTAAGTGTCTATATTTAAAAAAAGAAGAAAGATCTCAAATAAACAAATCAACATTATACCTCAGGAAACTATAGAGAGAGGAACAAGCTAAGCTTAGAATTAGCAGAAGAAAGGAAATGACAAAAAAATCAAAGCGGAATTTTTCAAAAATCATATACTAGAAAAGTAAAAAGGATAGATAAAACTAAGAGTATCTGGAAAAATTAAAATCAACACAACATTAACTGGACTTTAAAAAAGAAGAAAATTAAATAAAATCAGAAATGAAAAAGACGCATTGTAACTGACAGCACAGAAATACAGAGTATCATAAAAGACAAGTACATGCTAACAAAGTAGATACCCTAGAAGAAAAGGTTAAGTTCTTAAGCACATACAACCTGCCAAGACAGAATCAGGAAAGGAAATGCAAATAGACCAATAATGAGGCAAAGACAGAATCAGATGCAGAAACGGCATTTGACAAAACTCAAAATCCATTTGTGGAACAAACTCTCAACATATTAAAGGTGTAAGGAATGGATTTCCACAGAGGCCATATTTGACAAGTCCACAGGTAACATGGAACCTGACAGTGGAAAGTGACAGCTGTTCTGTGAGATTAGAAACGAGACGTGGAGGCTGAGTCTCACCATTTTCCATCTCATGTGGCACTGGACGTCCTGGCCAGAGCAAGAGGAAGAAACATAGACACCCAAGTCAGAAAGGAAGAAGCTAAATAGTCCCTGTTGGCAGACACAGAGAAAACCCTAAAGACTCCACCACAAAACTCTTAGAACTAGCGAATTTACTAATCCATTGAGTAAAATTACAAGATACAACAACAAAAAAGTGATATTGGTAAATTAGGTACTCACAGGCAAAGAAAAATATAATCTACAAAGATCAACTCAAATGATTAAGACCTGACACTGTGGAATACTTGAAAGAAACATAGATTAAAAACTCTGTGGCACTGGTTTTGGCAAAGATTTTTTTTGGATGTGACACTGAAAGCACAGACAGCAAAAATAAATAAATCAGTAAACAAGTGGAACAACATTAAGCTGAATTTTGGCACAATGACAGAACAACAAACCAAATGGAAAGGCAGCACATAAAATAAGATAAAATGTTATTTTAATGTTATATAAAATGTGGCAGAACCCATATTCAGTAAAGGGTGAACATCCAACATATGTAAGGATCATAGCTAAATAGCATATAAAGTTCAACAGCAATAAAGCAATCCAATTAAAATCATGGGCAGGGGCTGGTGCTGTAGATTAGTGGTGGAGTGCTTGCCTGGCATAAAAAGACCTTAGGTTCAATCTTCAGCACTGCCACAAAAGGGGTGAGGCAAAGGACCCAAATAGATAGACATTTCTCCAATGGAGATGTGCAAAAATCATACCCAACATCACTAATCATCAGGAAAATGCAATCAAAGCCATGGTGAGTTGTCACCTCTTACCTGTTATAATGGCTGTTATCAAAAGTAAAAAGAGAACAAGTGTTGGAAAGATAGGAGAAAGATGAACTCCTACACACTGTTAGTGGCAATTTAAACTGGTACAGCCATTGTGGAAAACAGTATGAAGGATCCCAAAAATTTGAAAATGGACCACCAAATCATTATCTGAATTTTTTATTGAGGCATAATTGAAAAATAAAAATTGCCATCCAGCAATCCCACTCTGGGGTGTACATAGGAAGAAAAGGGAAGCAGGGTGTCGAAGAGCTACCTGCACTCCCAGGTCATCACAGCCTGTGGAGAATAATGATTTACAACTCTAAGGCACCTAAGTGTCCACCCAGGACTTAGAATTGTTTAAAGAAACTGATAAACACACATGTAACAATGGAAAGAGAGGCGATTGGTTTTGAACAAGGGTCTCTTACCATTTGTGACAACATGTATGGACCTGGAGGAGAGTCTGCCAAGTAAAATAAGCCAGACACCCGAAGACAAATGCCACATGATCTCACTTAGATGCAGAATCTAAAAATGCCAAAAGTATAGAAGCAGAAATCAGGATGGTGGCTGCCAGGGCCCAGATGCATAGGAAATTGGGAGACATTGGTCCAAGGGTACAAACCTTCCCTTGTACAATGTACAAGCCCTGGACAGCCAATGCACAGCATGATGACTGTGTTTGATGATGATGTTCACATACTTGATGGCTGCTAGGAAAGTGGGTCTTCACTGTTCTGGCTACACACAGACAAGGCGATGAGTAAAGTGACAGATACATTGATTAGCCTGATGGTGGTAATCGTGACAATCATTTCACAATATGTATCAAAACATGCATTGTGCACCTTGAATATATGCAATTTTTATTTTTCAATTATGCCTCAATAAAAAATTCAGATAATGATATTTTGGATCTTAGGGCTAAACTACATACTTCATTTTTAAAAGAAAAAAGTGTTAGGTATATTTTTTTCTTTGTATTTTAACATGGAAATAAAAGTAAAGTTTCTGCCTACTTAACATGCAGACTGACTTTGAGACCTTAGTCCCTCTGTCAAGGGGTAACACGTACTGCAGGGACAGGTGGCTATTTTCCATATGGAGAACATGAAAGTCACACTTACTTGCTTACAGGTTTTTCAGATGCTCTGTAGTCTGAAAAACCTGGAGAGAAGTCTCACAATGATATATACATAGATGGATGGTCCAAAGTATTCCTGAAAAAAAATTAAAGCTCATGGCTTGAATATCATAATGACAATTGAAAAAGAGAGACAATGAGAAAATGGCCCACTTACTTGAAACATGGTTTTATGAGCCACTATTCTTAATGATAAATCTTGCTTCAAGTGTATGAAAGGTCTTGAGATATCAGCTAATGAGAGTATAAAGCCATTACAATTAGAAGGACATTTAACATCTAAGTGTGCAAAACATTATTAATAATAACATGCTTCAGTGGAGAAAAAGGTTCTCTGTGCTAGGAAAAATAAAATGATATGGGCTAATTTTAAATACATCACTGTTTAATCTATATTATCCTTTTTGCCTTTATATTTTTGTGCTTTATTATAATAACACATGAGGTTGAATTATTCTATATGTAATTGGGTGTTTCATAGATCAAAAGCTTGAACATTAGCAACTTAATATATATGTATACATATACATGCATATATATATATATATATATATATATATATATATTGCATGTAATTTGAAGTAAATACATATGTAGCTATTAGGGGAATTTCTAGAATTTTTTGATAGATGGGGTAAATAATCAACAATGCTTGTGGGCTGCCATCTTGAATCATGTTAAACTGGGAGAAGGATTAGATGACACCAAGCATTGGGTCGATCCTAAAGAAATGATGAAGCTCTCAAGAGATGGGGAACTTTTTTTTTAGAGAGAGAGAGAGAGAGAGAGAGAGAGAGAGAGAGAGAGAGAATTTTTTAATATTTATTGTTTAGTTTTTGGCAGACACAACATCTTTTTATTTTATTTGTATGTGGTGCTGAGGATTGAACCCAGCGCTGCGTGCATGCCAGGCAAGCGCGCTACTGCTTGAGCCACATCCCCAGCCCAAGATGGGGAACTTTTAAGACAGCAAAAGGCCCTAAATCTTGGAGCAGTGGATGGAGACTAGTCTGCAAGATTGCACTGGTCAAGATAGATAACATGGAATTACAGGTTGACTTGGGGAAAAGGACTGATCTCTTTGATAGAAACATGGAGGATCAGGAGACACGTCCTTGACAGAGCACTTCTCTGGCATGAAGGACACTTACCCAGTGGCTAAGCAGGATAGGGGACAATGCTCAAGGCACAGTTTTACAGTCCTGCCTGAGACTCTGCAGGACTCTTCTCCACGCCACATGCTACTGAAAGCCCTTGGAGGCAGAGGGAAGTGGCTGGTATTAGTGGAGAGCCCCTCTATTCCCATAAACACAATTTACATATTTATCTGGATAAGATAAAAAATGTGCCCCTTGCTGCTCTTGGATCTCTCACTGGTGACCAGCCATTTTCTATCCTACACCAGTACATGATGCAGCCTCAGGAAGTGAAGTGTGGGTTTCCCACTGCTCCTGGGGAAAACAAGGATGAGAAAAAAAGAAAGTTTTTTTTTTTAAGTAAAAAATAAAAGTGATAATTTAATAGGATTGCCACAGTAAAAATATTATGTTCACAGCTTTAAGATATAACTTTTTTTTTTCATGGACAAAACAGTGTCTCCAGGACATCTTCTGCACTTGGAACTCTCTTTTGTGGAATAAGGGGTGACACACCACTTTTTTAGAATGTTATAGTTATACCTAATAGTTGGGTTCATTTTGACAAAATCGGTTCTCATTCCCCACTTTCCCTCCCCTCCTCCCTCCCCCTGTTCTCTTCCCTCTAATGATCTTCCTTTTGCCCATTTACTGATTTACTTTTGATTTGTGCTTTATAGGCATACATAAAGGTGGATTCACTCTGTATATTTATAGATGCATGTATGTGATTTTGTCAAATTCATCCCGCATTTCCTCCCTTTCCCATCCCTCCCCCCATCTCCTTCTTCCACTCCACTGATCTTACCTATCTCTATGATACTCAGCCCCCTGCGCCTTACCTTGCCATCTTCCCCTTATTTTCCTCTAGCTTCCTCATTCGAGAGAAAACATTTGACCCTTGACTTTCTGGCTCTGGCTTATTTCACTTAGCCGGATGCTCTCCAGTTCCATCCACTCACCAGCAAATGTCATAATTTTATTCTTCTTTATGGCTGAGTAAAATTCCATTGTGTATAAATAGCACATTTTCTTAATCCATTCATCTGTGGTGGGGCATCTGGGCTGATTCCATAATTTAGTTATTGTGAATTGTGCTGCTATAAACATTGAAGTGATTGTTTCGCTAGATCTTTTAAAAGGAGGAAGAAATCTGTTGGATGCTCTAGACTCCCACCACACACACACACACACACACACACACACACACACACACATGCATGCACAAGAGTTTGTAGTGGTGCGGTATTTCACATCTTTCCTCTAAAAACTGATAGATTGTGCATTTAATTTTAGTCACTTACATGCTATACAATAAGTTAAAAACAAAAGGCTGGCTTAGAATTTGACTATAACATGACTTACATTTAGTAAGAAGGCAACCCTTTTATCCTTAGGTATTCTTTTGCTTAACACTTCTGTGCGTCTGGAGTACTTTCCGGTTTCTAATTAGAAAGTGTGGTTAAATAATTTCTGTGCTTTTCTAAATTCTTCATGAAAAACACTGATGAATTATTGAGTGACCTAGGCCAGCTCCCTCCTTGTATCCATGCTTGAAAGCAGTCCAAATGCTTAAACTATATTACCCTAATCAGGGACTACTGATCCCCCAGTGCCCACCAGCAGCATGACTCACAGGAATTAACCAGCCCAGAGGTTGCTCTGACAGCATGGTCATCAGGACTGCAGGCAACCTGAAGTCCTAGGAAGGTTCCTGTAGAAGACACGGCCACACCTCCAGCACTTATAGAGATGGACTTGAGAGCAGAGCTCAGAAAAATAGCTATAATAACTGACATATTTTCATTACTCTTCCCAAAATGCTTTTATGGTGTCATCTCTCATCTAACCCACATGCTCACTTTTTGAGAGAATTCTTGTTGTTGTTGTTATTATTATTATTATTCCCATTTCAATTTTGCAAGTGGCCATGGAAGCCCAGTATCTTCTTTTGACTATCTTCTCTTTTTAAATTTTTATGTCAAGAATCTTAACAGTACCAGCAAGCAATGGGCAGAGGTAGATCTCATGCCTACCGAGAGTCCTCCTTTGACTCTGTCTGAAACTACCCTCTTGAAGAACCCTCCTAGGAGCCGCCCCCTCAGTCACTGCAGGATGGCCACGTTCCTGAAGTGGAGAAGTGGGCATCACCTCTAAGTTAATCATAGTGAAATGGCCGAATGTATTTCATTCGTATATTATGCAGCTTAGCTTTCAGGTTGTGCTGCAGAACAAAGGATCCCCAAAGGTCTAAGAGTTCAGACCAACAAGGACTCTGTGGTCACTGTCCCTGTGAGTGGGATGCAGCTCCATGGTTTTCTGCAGGGTCCAGGCTGAAGGGGCAGCTCCAGTCTCAGGCAAGGAGGGCAGCAGAGCTGAGCTGCAGGCTCAGAACCACAGGATGGCTATGGAGGTGTGGCCGGGAAGCACCTGAAGCCTCCCCTGGCCTAGCATCAGTCTTAAAGGAACATCCCATGTCACCGCAGGGCAACTCTCCTTATTCAGGGAGGGGCTCAGTGGCTGTGGACCTCTTAAAGTGGCAGCAAGTATTTCAAACCACAAGAGCAAAGTTTTATTTATGCACTGAAGGACAGCACACAGCCTTTGGAAAATGAGACCTTAAACCTATGGCGAAGTTCCTCAAGAGATATTCATGATTGATTTTGTTTTCTGTGAGAACTGCCCATCTCCACCCACTGAAAGGTCAGATGCCCAGGACCATACTTCTGTCTGCTTTGTTCACTAATGTAAATAGCTGTTTTGAACACAATGAAAAAAAGCCTAGACCATCCTAAAAAGTTATTGAATTAATGAATAAATGGATTTCCCTCTGGTTGTTTAAATTAGTCTCTGTTACATAATATATTGCTAGATTAGCTCATTTATCCTCTTAGGAAAATTAGTTAGTTTTGTGCATTATCAGAGTATGCCAATCTTGTAGAAGGGCCTCAACAAAAAAATCGTTAAGTAAAAAAATAAGTTTTTCTGATTACTGACATTCTTGACTTTTATGATACCAATTATAATTAGGTATTTATATAAGTAGTACTTACATAATCTGTTAAAGTATATAAGTATATTTATATAAGTAATACTTATATAAATATTTGAATTAATTTCTACTGTTTTATTTTGCTTTCTATTTGACTTGTGTTTCTATGTTTTTTTTTCCTCCTATCGTGTCTTTACTTTTGGTTACATAATACTTGTATTACTAGTTTTTGTTTCTACAGCTCTCAAATGAATATACTATATTTATTTCCTTTTAGTCATTGCTTTTTAAAACTTTTCCCCCAAATGAGTTAATGAAATAGACATTTAATCATATCTTTATCTATTACACAATACAAAGGTCAGTTCACCTGGTGGAATGAGATGGACATCATTACCCTGGGTACATGTGTAAAGACATGAACCACGTGGCTCTACTTTGTGTACAACCAGAGAAACGAAAAATTGGGCTTGAAATGCATTCTGCTTTCATGTAGAACAAATTAATTAATTAATTAATTTTTAAAAATCGGTTCATCTCCTTTCACTCCCATTGAAGACCTTGGTTGAGCATTTCTGTTCCACCTTGTTCTTCCCAAGCCATGTTCTCCCTCCGCTGGTTCTGTGCGCCCCAGGCTGCCACCAACTTGCAGGCACGCTACGGGTTCTTTGCTGCTTCTCAGCCTCCTCTTTGGGCTCAGTTTCTTCTGCACGACATAGGTGTCCCCACTTCTTTCAGTGAGGGTTCGTTGGTGACAGACTTCTGCTCATTTAAATGTCTTCACTCACCTTCACTCTGGGATGATCGTGTTTCTGGATATGAAATGTTACTGGAGAAGTTATTTCCCTCCGTCTTTGAAGAGATCTGCTCTCTGTCTTCTGGCCTCCACAGGGAAAACTGGGGGCTGCCCCACCATCCCGTTTCAGCAATCTGACTTTTCTCTGGGGTTGCCTTTCAGACTTTTATCTCTATCTTTGATGTCTAGCAGTTTAACTACAAAGCATCCAAGCAAGTTTGGGTTTCTTTTCCAGCAGGTTGGCTACCTAAATCTGGTGGTTTGGGAATTTCATCATCAATTCTTTTTGAAGAGTTCTCTCTCCCTGTGTCCTTACGTGCCTTTTGTTTTCTGAAACTATTAGATGAGGCTAGACTTTCGCATTCTACCCGTTTTTCTTCTTCTCCTTCATATTTTATATTTCTTGATCTGTCTGTTCTGCATTCTTGGTAATTTCTTCCTGTCAAGTGATTATATTGATTCCCAAGCTGTCTAATTTAATTTACTGTTCTTTATTTTGCTCAAAATATTTTTTTTATTTCAGTGATCACATTTCTTTTGCAAAGGCTCTGTATGCTCTCTTAAAGCATGTCCAAAATGCTATTGACCACGTAGTATACCTTTCTCATGTTTCCCATATTTTATTCCCTTCCCTTCATTATGTTTTGCATGTAGCAATTCAAAGCCGCACTTCTAGGGAGCCTAATCAGGTATGTTTCCTGCTGACTCACACCAAAGGAGAAGCATGGCTTCCTGCACTCCACAGTTTTGGATTGTGAGCTCATCTCCTGAGAGACTTGGCCGGTGAGAATCTCTGGTGGTCTGGATTGCTGACAATCACCTCCACAAGGGTTTGCATTTGTTTCTGTTCAGTGCCCAAGGCTACAATCAACCCA
Source organism: Marmota marmota marmota (assembly GCF_001458135.2). Classification (NCBI taxonomy): domain Eukaryota; kingdom Metazoa; phylum Chordata; class Mammalia; order Rodentia; family Sciuridae; genus Marmota; species Marmota marmota. Next base: position 30,176,236 of record NW_025999949.1, read on the forward strand.
CAAAGACTTTTTAACTTCTCTAGCTTCTGTCCTCCAGACTACAAAAGTAGGTTAACGAAGGGCAGAATCTAAAGCACTAGTGAACCAACTCTTCGGGAGATTTTTCCCACTGCAGCAGAGAGATGATCTCTCTTGGTTTTTTTTCTTCACTGGCAAGCAGAACATTTTTTTCTGAAAGCCCTGGCGGTCGTGGCCTTATTTGAGAGATCTCAGTTCCAATTCCCAACCCCACATCCATTTCTCAGTCCCTCACTCTCCCTCTGGCAGGATGGAAGGCTGCCTTATTCCCAGGCTCTCTACAAAACACTGAACCCTGTTGGGCCCCCCCTCTGGGGGGGTCCAGTCATGCTCTGTTACTGAGTGTAAAGCCCGGAGCAGCCTTCTCCTGGGGGTCATTGTCTTTGGCAATGTTTACCTCCGCTCAGGCCTTACCCTGTGTCCTAGCACTGACTTGGCTTAGGAAGGAGCTATGCACTTTGCATAAGAAGGGAATATATATGTATATGTACTATACATAAGAAGGAAAATATATATATATATATATATATATATATATATATATATATATATACTTATTTTTTAATTTCTTTTTAAAATGTGGTCTTGAAGGAAGAGAAGAGAGTTGAGTGACACCTGTCACCTCTGATTCATCCTTCAACAGCTCTTAAGAATAAGCAAGGTTTTAAAAATATTCGTTTTTTTTCTTTTTCCTGTCCCACTGTTATCTGAAGTGGCAGAGAGCAGGGTAGAGATTCATCCACCAGTGATGTCAATCATGCTGCCCCTGGAAGGCAGAAGCAGCCCTGGCTGCTCTAGGGGTTGAGTCTGCCACGATGCGCCTGTGTTCTTTCTTTCCCAGATTATGAAATCACGGACACACAGGAGATCCCTGTGGTTCCAGAGGGAGCAGCACTGTAATGCAGAGGCAGATAATCTAGTTAGCATTCTTTATCTCTGGCGTTTAGTTCTTGCTCATCTATTCTGAGACCAGCAATGTGCTAAATGCTGCGGCAGTAAAGATAAACTGGACGTTCTCTCCCTTGCAGAGGCTCCTGCCAGTGAGGAGACAGGTGCATCGACAACTTCAAACGGCGTAAGCAGGGGAGCAGGATGATGCTTCCTGGGATGTGCCAAAGGATTCCCAGAGGAGATGAAATGGGAAACAAATCCTCAGAGACTGCTGAGAGCCCGTCCACGGCTTCCTTTTAAGTATTTATTTGTACTGTGTTTTGTATCATTGGTACTGAGCTTGGGGATAGGCCCTTCACATGAGTCTGCTAATGGCAAACCATGGCCCCCATCATCATCTGCCGGCACAGTGGACAGCCGCAGGGGCTGCAGCACCCGGTGTGAGGGGCTACCTCCTCCTCGCCACGTGTCTTCTGACCCTCCTTCATCCTTTCTCGTGCCTCTAATTCAAGATGTCAGCATCTCCACTGTCTAAACCTGGCCAACTTCAAGTTGACATGGAGTGGCCACCCTTGTTGGGAGGCAGGCAGCTACGTCACTGTGCCAAAGACTGGGGGAGCCAGGAGGTTGGACGTGGTCCTTCCAGTTATTGTTAAGTCAGATCACCTCAGTACTGCTCTCTTCAGTTTTACCTAATTTAGACAGCAATCACAAAATTTATTGGGATCTTTGGCCTCTTACTGTGGGAATCTATAATAATCACTTTGAGGTTCATATAAGAGAGGGAGCCACTGTGTTCTCCATTAAACAGGTCTAAGTGACCCTGGGCAGAGTAGATTCATGATATGGACAGGAAACAATGAAAGAAAAGCCAGAAATTGCATTTTTTATTTTATTAAGTTCTATGGTTTGGCTGGATTCAGCTATTCCTCCAAAACTGCTCAGTAACACAGATAGGGAACTACAAAACTCGCAAAACTACAAAACTTGAAACACTACAGAAAATGATCTTCAGTGCCCGTGACTTGGCAAAGAGATTTTAGGCTGGACACAGAAGCACAATTCATAGAAGGATTTACTGAGAAATTGACCTTCATCTGAATGTAAAACTTACACTCTGCCAAATCTTCTGTCAGAGAACAGAAAGACAAGCTACATGTTGGGAGAATATATTTGCAAATTTGCAAACCATGTATTCAACAAAGGACTAGTATTTTTTTTTAATATTTATTTATTTATTTTAGTTTTTCGGCGGACACAACATCTTTGTTTGTATGTGGTGCTGAGGATGGAACCCGGGCCGCACGCATGCCAGGCGAGCATGCTACCGCTTGTATTTTTAATGTCAACAAAAAAAAAGAAAAGAAAAACTTTACAATTCAGTTTTAAAAACCTAACTTAATCCAATTTAAAAAAAAAATTGGGCAAAGGCATGCACAGCCATTTTAGTGAAGAGCACATAAAGATGGCAAATACACATGTGAGCAGGTGGTCAACATCACAGCCATTGGGGGAAGGCAAAGTAAAACCACAGTGCAAAATACTGTCAACCCGACTAAAGTGAAAATATCAAAGGCAAAGAAACATGAGCTGGGATTGGGGAATTGTAGAACACTTCAGAAAACACTGTAGAAAACCATCTGGCAATTTCTTTAAAACGTAGTCATAGATGTATTTACTGTAACCCAGCATGTGCACCCCAGAATATTTTTCCTAGAAAAATGAAGACTTATGCTCATAAAATCCTATATATGTATCTTTTACCAGCTTTCTTCACAATAGCCCCAGACTGGAAATTACCCAAAGGCTGTCCGCAAGAAAAGGGATAAACAGATGAAAGTCCATCCATAACATGGAATAGCACTTGGTTCATTCAAAGAAATGGACTCTGGACACAAAACCACCTCGACCAATTTCCAGACAATTATGCTGAATGAAAAAGTGAATCCCAAAAGGTTTGCAGCCTGTATTATTCTACTTACATAATGTTTTTGAAATGAATAAATTATAGATTTGCAGAGCAGCAGGTGAGTGGTTGCCGGGGTAGGGGTTTGTGGGTGGGGAAGAAATTGAAGGTGTTTAAAGAGCAGCAAGGTTCTTGTAACGATAAAGCTGCTTTCTGTCTTCAGTGTGGAGGTGGCTCCGTGAACCCACACAGGTGAGAAAATTGCACAGAACTAAATAAACACACAAGTACAAGTAAAACCAGGGAAATCTAAATGAGATCAGCAGATTGCATCAATGTCAATATCCTGGCTGTGATGTTGCCTTATAGTTTTGCAAGACATTTTCATGGGGAGAAACTGGGTAAAGTGTACATAGAAATCTCTCTGCATGTGAATCTATGATGATGCATATGAATCTGCAATAGCATAAAAAAATTAAAGTTTAACTGAAGCAATCTTTGAGAAAAGGCAGCAGGAACTTTTCACTTAGGTGGGGATGTGTCCTGAACTGACATTTCAAGCTTCTCCTCTGCCTGCAAGCGCCTCTGCCTCCAGCTGCTCCGGGAAACAGTGGGCCCTGAAAGCTTTTGCCTGTGGTGGAGATGCCAGCCCTGAAGCTGAGCCTGCTGCATGCCTATTTCTCCAAAGCCGGAATTCTGGCCAAAAGCGTAATACTCACGGATGAGTGAAAGTCACAGTACGGCAGGGCTGAGAGGTGCAGGACAGGCACATCCATTGCTCCTGCGGGAGCTTCCCTCAGGCTACTGGAGAAGGCACTGGACACGGGCTTCCCTGTAAGAAATGACAGCCGCCCATCTTGTTCACCCACGGTCTTCAGTCATGGAGGTCAAGGGGGACCCCTGTATTTCTCCACAGGGGTTCACCTCTCCTGCTCTCTGTAGCTTGGATAAACAACCTGAGTGTGGAGCTGGCTGTGTGGGGATCCAGTTCCTGAGAAAGGCAACAGTATTCATGAGCATGGGCTTTAGGTCGAAAGAACTGGTCCAAATCCTGCATCTTCCTCTGAATGTCCATCTCCTCACTATGAGCCATGATGACATACCCCTTTCCACAGATTGTCAGAGGGTAAAATTAGGTAATGAGTAGCCCATGTGTTATTCAGCGCAGGCTCCACAACAAGACACGATGGTTGGGTGGTTTAGAAGCTTGTTTTCCACAGTCTGAAAGCTGGAGAGTTCAGGATCAAGGCTCTGTTGCTGTGGCTCCTGGTGAAGGTGCCCCTCCTAGCTTGCAGGCAACAGATTCTGGTTCCTGCCCCAATATGTGGGCACAGAGAATCTCTGTTTCCCTTGTTAAAAAGCCACCAATTTTAACAGATTAGGTTCCTACCTACCCTTATGACCTCATTTAGCCCTAATTATCTCCCTAAAAGTCCTTTCTCCAAATACAGTCCTCCTGGGGGTTAGGGCTTCAAAATATGATTTTGAGAGGACACAGCATAGCCCATCGCAGTCTACTTAGAGTCATTATCTGGTACATAGTAAACATTTAGAATACAAAGTTGCTTATAATTTGATTATTTATTTTTGTTAATGCTCTGATGGTAGATAGTAGAAGTCAGGTGGATTGTTCTAGTTAAGCAAGAAGAGGACTCTTAAAATTTTTTTTACTGTTTTTGGTACTGGGGATTGAACCCAGGGGTGCTTAACCATTGAGCAACATCCTCAACAACTTTTTTTATTCTTTATTTTATTTTTATTTCTAAGTTGCATAAAGCCTGGCTAAGTTGCTGAGGCTGGATTTGAACTTGTGATCCTCCTGTCTCAGCCCCCTGAGCTGCTGGATTACAGGCGTGAGCCACCATACCCAGCTAAGAGAATATTTTTATAAAAAAAAAAAAAAACACAATATGATGTTTTAGTTCCAGCATGGGGATGAAGCCAGGTTTCAGGGACTTTCTGGAGACTGGAAACTGAAGCTGAATCCAGAGCCCAGCAGAAGCCCCTCCACCCTTCCCCATTTCTCCTCCTCACTGTGCTGGTATCCCCTGGTTTTCTCCGCCCTTTAGGGTTCATAAAGTAGCCAAATGGCCATTCCCACAGCTTCCACAGTCCCCTCTTCTCTGTGCAGAGGCCAGCCCCAAATCACTCCCATTCAGGTCATCCCAAATTCCCGGGGAGGACACCACTGCACTTGGGTGGGAGGTCCATGCCTGGTCTTATCCCCAGGGGCTGGAGACCACAGCCTTGGTAGATCGAGATGTCCAATGCCTCGGGAAGGAAGGAATTTCCGACAGTGATCATCATAAGCTAGATCACCCTAACGTGTCTGTAACTTTCCAGTGATGTTAGTCCTGCTTCTCAGGCCTCACATGTCCAGCTGTGAATGAGGATGTGGTCCTCATATCTATCACAAGCCTGGGTTCATACAGCCCTGTCCCCACCCACTTTGCAGAGATGGGTCTTTCAAAGCCCATCTCAGGTAGGTGTGCTCAGTACAGAATGCTCCCCCTCCCCTGGGACCCCTTTCCCCCCTTTCTATGTGGCCCTCTGGGTGTGGTTTGCTACCCAGGCTTTTAAAACTCATGAGTTTCCTTAGACATGACTGCATTAGGACGTGCTGGGGAACTTGTTGGGCCAATTGCACACCATTGTGGGGCCAGGTCTGAAGGGAGCACAGGGGGGGTCTCACTCCCACGCCACAAAGTCCCATGCACTCTGGGAGTATGAAAGGGGGCAGCCAAGGGGTCATCCCTTTCCATCCCAAAGACTCATGACTTAGACTCCTCCGTGGCATGGCTATGTGGCTAGGTCTGATTCAGCAGCTCAGGCTGGACCACTGCCCTTCAGTGTCCTCACTGCCCCTGCACCCAGGCCCAAAGCAGCATGCTTGGCCAAGGATGATGACTTCCCCTGTCAGCACACCATCTGCCTCTCTCTTTTCTGCTTTCATTGGATGCCACTGGTAACTGTAGCAGGTGACCACAGGCAAAGCACTGGTCTTCATGAGGCACAATTGGGTGAGGTGAAGGACACTCTGTGTGGAGAAGAACAGCTGTAAGACAACTCTCATCAACAGACAGGAAGACCCAAAGGACCGGAGGAGAAGGGAGGAGCAGCCGTACATCATCCTCCTGTCTGTCTTCCGCTCAGCCCCCTCCTCCAAGCATCCTGGGTCTGATGTGCCCAGTAATTGCTGTGACCTGGAATGGCTGTCCTCTTCAATCCAACTTAATTCAATCCAGAAAACATTTACAGCCAAAGCTCTCCAAAACCTGCCCCATTTAACTAACTCACTCGGTTAACCAAGAGGGTCCCGTTCCCTGTGGAATATTCTAGACTCTAACTGCTGCTTGCCCAGGCGGCTCCATGGCTTCCCACAGGTCTGCCATGTGCTAGGGACGAAACCCAAGATATCACAGGGCACGAAGGGATGGTGTTGTTTCCATGAAAACTGCTGTGGAAAACCACGGGCCGCCATCACATCATCTGCGCAAGAGCCAGACTCGGGAAGACAAGGGCACGCGGTTCTCTCTCATGTGGAATCTAGGAAAACCTTAAATAGACGACCGGAATGCAGACGGGAGACTCCGTGAAGAGGAAGGGGACGAGGAGGCGGGAGTCAGGGTGGGCCACAGGAGGGTGGGCTGGCAGGGCTCGGAACAGGTCACACGCACACAGAATGTGGATCCAGGAAGGGCACCAGACTGCACAGTCCATACACAAGAGCTTAGAAAACCGCACCTGGTGAAAACTCAGAAAAAAAAAACAGGCCTCCTGCTTAAAACTGCTGAAGAGGAAGGAGTCAGAGGATGCTGTGGATGGAGTTTACCCAAGACAGGGCAGAACTTCTACCAAAAAAAGGAAAAAGAACAGGCTCAGAGATCAGCCTGGCTCTGCCTCGAAGGTCATGGGATACGTCTCTTAGTGTTAATATTTTCCTAAGTTGAAAGGAAGTGCTCAAGCTTAATATGCGTTTAAGAACATCCCCTACCTTATTTTTTTCCCTTTAACTAATAAGCCTCTGGTTCCAAACACTTGTACCAGAGAGGTCAGGGGCGGTCTCTATATTCATGGCACTAATCTGCAAGACTGTGTGAAGCCGTTAGGAGCAGGGGCTGTGGGGTGTGAATAGCACGGGTCATATGAGTGCTCTAAGTCCCAGTTTCCTCTCCTATAAAGTGGGGGTTCACGTATCTTCTATGGATGGTTCAATGAATACAATGATTTCTGTAGTGTGCTGAGCACCTTTCCTAGCACATACTGAGCATTTAGTAAATGCTGGGGGCAATGAAGATGACGATGCCTATGAGTTAATGTGCAGTTACTAACTACTGGACACTATCCTAGATGCTGAGCTCACGACGGTGAGCACAGTGCCTGTCCTGCAAAGCCCACAGCCTGCCAGGAAGAAGAGGTGCAGCGGATGAGCTAGAGAGGTATGTTCACCGACCACTATTGGCTGAGTATCTATCACACATCAGTAAGTGGCTGCACTGACAGCTGTCATAAAAACCTGCCCTAGCCATCGTAATGCTCAAGTCCAGTGGAGGAGAGAGTCACTGAATAAATCCATAAAGTATCCCAAGGAAGGATTCACTGCCCACTGGGGTACACGTGCCAGGACAGGATTCCCTGAGAAGTATGTGTGCAGTTGAGACTTAGAACTGATGGAGCTGTCACTGAGAGCTGGGAGGGCTGGTACCGCAGGCTGAGACCACCACAGTAGGGCAGAACTCCATGAGCGTTTTGATAGAGGTGCTCCGGGGGCCATAAGGCAGAGAAGGAGCAAGTTTTTCTGGATTTGGGAAAGTGGTATGACCTGGGAAGGCTTCTCAGAGGAGAAGAACAAGCAGATGTTCCCCCAACAGACAAGTTGAGAGGGGCTGTCCGGGGCCATCTAAGAGAGCTGGTGTGCACAGGTGCTGGAGCTGGGCCAGTCCAAGGAACAAGAAGGGGTAGCCTAGGCCAGGCAGCTGGAGCCCAAGGAGATTCCCAGGGAAAGCAGCACCAGGATCCAGGAGGCAGGAAGTTAGGCCCTGACACTGGGCATGTCAGGAGAGATGGCCGAGCCACTGTGCTTCCTGTGGGTAAGGGAGGGATGGGAAAGATGGGTCACAGGCTCCGAACAGCCTGGTCCTTGGACAGGATCATACAAGGTGGACTGCCAGGGAAAGGACACATTTCCTTGTGCCTGGAGAAGTACATGATATTATGAGTAGAATCATGGAACAGTGGTACGTAAGCTGTGCCTTCCACAGTGAGTAAGCTGTGTCTTCCACCATGAGTGACGTTTGGGCAGACAAGGTTTGAGAAGTGAAATCAAATTAGCATTTAACCATCTCTGAATTTTTCTCTTCTACGTTCTGCCTCTGTAGTTTAATCTCCATCACATTATTTTGAACTAATTAATATAAAATTAATCCAGGCATTATCTAAAGTGGATAATGACTTAATATTTTTCCATATCCCAGACAATAAATTTTTGAAAGTACTTCCAACCCTCCTCATAAAAATCTTTCACAAAATTAGTGAAAGAGAAATTTGGAGGCTGTTTTAATTTGTATCCAAAAGTATCAAGTGTATCTGGGAAAATGTATAGATTATAGTTCTGCTTTACTTTGGGTCAAAGATTTTCAGTGGGGAGGTTTTTGCCCACAAGGGGTCTTTGGCAATGTCTGGGGACACTTGGTTATTGCCACTAGAGGTGGGGGTGTTGCTACTGGCCTTAAGTGGGCAGAGGCTAGGGATGATGCTCACCATCCCGTGAGTCACAAAGTATCAGCGGTGCCAAGTTCAAGATCCCACCCCATCTGTTTTAGACCATAAAAGAATCGCTAATATTCTTCATTTCAAATTCCTAATTCTGTAGCTATGATATATAGAGTTAAAGTCCTGAGATGCTCTACATGTGGCTGGCTGGTCAACAGCACATGGGGCTGGAACCCAGTTTTCCCACATCAGCTCTTTCCTTTTGGGGTGCACCAGGTGCCTTGCAGGACTCTATGAAATGACAGTGTGTTTAAATGCCATGAGCCCTTAATTTGGGAAAGTGGAATGACCTGGGAAGTCTTCTCAGAGGAGGTGACTTTGGGCTGATTTGAGAAGAACAAGCAGATGTTCCCCCAACAGACAAGTTGAGAGGGGCTGTCCAGGGCCATCTAAGAGAGGTGGTGGTGTGCACAGGTGCTGGAGCTGGGCCAGTCCAAGGAACAAGGAGGAGTGTATAGAGAGCTGTTGTTGCCACTAGGAGGTATATAGAGAGAGGGGTTACATATCAATGCTGACCACACAGGTGAGAGGTGGCTTCTATGACCTGGACGGCTGCTTCTGCTAGGCACCCTAGCTGCCTCCTGGATCCGCAGTGGAGCTGACCAGGAGAATGGCCATGTGGAGTCCAGCCAAGCTGCCGCTCTTTAACTGTGAGGAAAGGCTGAGTAGTTCACTTCTGCTTTCCCTCAGGAGATGAGGGACTTCCCTCAGGATGGGCCCTGGGGGTGGGAGTGTGGAAGGGGGATGTCCTGGCTTTAGTTCTGTCACTTGCTGGCCCTGTCAATCTGGGAAAGACCTTTTAGTTGTTAAGGCCTTAGGCTCCCAGCTGGGAGAGGCTGGGAGAGGCTGGGAGAGGCTTGAGTTGCAGGGCTTCAGGACTTGAGTTTATGTTTGAGATCATCAGGTTGAGTGAGAGCCATTTTCCCAACTGAGGCTCAGAAGAGTCCAGGTAGGTTTCCAGTTTGAAACCTTGTTTGAGGTGGAGGGACACATGCCACGATCCCTGGTGACCTGAAATCTGTATCTACTCTATGTTTAATTCTTGGGAGCAATTTTCAGGGTTTTCCTGTATTAGCAGAAAAGACTGGAGGCATTAGGGACACCTTCAGCTGTAGTGGCTTTGGTCATTGCCAGCTCCTCAGAGCTGCCCTTCCTCTCTGAGGTTGACTAATGGGTACCCACGTGTCCCTCAGCTGGCTTCCTCATGCTAGTTCCCCCAAATGGGCATCATTCTTAAACCTACCAGGACGCAGGACAGTGGCTCCTTCTCATATCTGCTTCCCACCCCCACAGTCATAGACATGTCACTCAAGCCAGGACAAACCCAGTGGAGACTAAGGAAGCCTAATGTTGGATGGTGGCTGAACCACCTGACCCTGGGCAGAGACTTGTTGAGGGAATTGAGGTTTCAAACAAGAATCAGGAGCAGGTCAAAACCAGAAAAATGGCATGGCGGACACACTAATTAGCAAACTTCCATGTGGTCCAATTAACAGTGCTTCTGAGACTTGCCAGATGAGACGGGCTGCTGGATGACAGGCTGCTGAAAACGGGAGTCAGTTGTGCCCTGCGATTGCTTTTTGTGCTCCTAAGATGAGACAAGACTAATAAAGACTGTCTGCACCTCCAGAGTCAGCAAACATTAGGGAGATCAAATAAAATCCCAGGCACTGAAGCGTCCTGCCTCTGTGGCAAATGGGGGCTGGGTCCTTAGAAATCCTCAAGCCTGCAGCTGGGGACAGCTTAGTCACATCAGGAGGTCAGGGACCTACCCCCACGTTTGGGTGGGGCAGAGGCGGAGTCAGCGAGGCCTGCAGGAGAAAGCACACCAGCAGCTCAGGAGGGCTTTGTGCCTGGTCTGAGGCCGTCCCACTGGCTGAGGCCAATTTGAGCTTCAAGCATTTTTCTTTTCTTTCCTGTTCATATTAGCTTTTTCCAATTTATTGTACAACATGGACCTTCCCAACCCTCTCCTAGAAGTTGCCAGCAAACAGCTGGCCTCAGAAAAGCAGAATGACCTTCTCTTGTGCAGAGGAGGTAGCAGGCATGGCCTTTGGACCCCACTGAGCCCCCATGGGGACTTATGCTTAGCCAGGGGGTGCATAAATTCGGACTTTGTTGAAGCTGATTCAGCAAAGATAAAACAGGGCCCATTAGAAGACTCAAGAGACGCCTTCTAGAAAAGCCAGGGCTACAGCCAGGACTACATTTTGTCCTTCACAATTTAAACAAAACAAAACAACAACAACAAAAAACCTTGTTTCATTGTGGCAATACTTTTCAAAGGAAACATAAAGATAATATACTTTTTTTTTTTTAATTTATTTCACTCCTTACATCCAATGAAGATCCATGGAGTGTCTGAAAGGCAGAACAGGATAGAGCCAAGACTTGGGTTAACACCAAGGTACAAAATAAACTTGCCCTCAAACCTCCTCTGGAAGTTCTTCCAGGATTCACAGAGATGGGATCAGAGTGAATGAGCTCAGAATTTATTTTTTATTTATTTATTTATTTATTTTTTATGAGCTCAGAATTTAAAGTCGCAATGCGCATCAGGCTTCCTGCTGTAGGGAGTGGGTGGAGTCAGCAGAACAGCAAGGCAAGCAAACCCGCAGGACATCTGGAGCCCTCAGACCTGAGGTCATAATGTTACTACTAGAGAGTTAGAAAATAAGTACATTTTTTTTAATGTTTAAATTATGAATGACAATAAAAAGTGAAACAGAATCAAGATCTTTTCAAGAAAGCCAGGTATTTGCATAAGAAAACCAAATAGAACTTGCAGAAGTGAAAAATGGAGTCACTTCAACTAAAGCCCCAGAGGGCAGGTTAGACAGCCCACATGCGCAGAGCTGAAGAAATCAGTAGGAGACTGAAGAGAGAGCAGTATGCACAAGTCCATAAAGCAGCAAGGAAAATGGCAGGAGGCTATAAGAGAGGCCAGAAGGAAAACAAAAATGAGCCATCGAGCCTTCGTCCCTCAGGAGTCCAAGGGGTGAAAGATGGGGAGGGGTTAGAGAGAATGAGGCTGAGAAGGTGTCCAAATGGCTGCGGATCTTCAAGTTGGTGAAAGATGGGTGTCCTGTCCAAGAAGCATGTGAAGACTCAAGCAGGGACCGTGAGCCCCATCTGACCCTTCTATACAGACTCGCTGCCCGGGACACTGAGCCTAAGACCAAGCAGAGAACACACCTTCTTCAACACAACTTGGAACAAACTGACTGCTGGCCCACCTCAAGCCAGCCACAGACCGTCGGCACGCGGACCACCGTGCCTGACCTCAATAGCAGTAAGTCAGATATAAACACCAAAATATGATTCCATTATTGACCTTTTGAGAATGCTGATGTCACTGATGATTTTACACTCCCCACTTACAGGTATGACTCAGGTTCTCCAAAATACCTGATTACTGAGGAGGTCCAACTTGAGGTCTTTTCTTCTCCTGCCCAGACAGTTACCCCTCACTGCTTTGTTGTTTTAAAAAGTGCTTATATAGGAGCCAAACTAAGTGGGTCCCTGCCTACTAGTCGTGCTGCCTTGTGTGAATGAAGTAAATTCTTTGTGCTATGTTTCCTCATTCACAGAATGGGAACAATAATAGTACTTGTCTCTTACTCATTAAGAGGATTAAATTTAATAATATGTATTAATTTCTCAGGGTAGTGTTTTTCATTGGCTTTTCCTGTGTGGTGTCATTGTAATGAAACACCTGAGACCTGGTAGTGCATAAAGAAAAGAAGCTTATTTGGCTATAGTTCTGAAAGCTGAGAAGTCCCAGAGCACAGTGCAGTCATCACCTCAGTACTTCTTGCTGCGTCATATCACAGCTAAGGGCATCAAATGGTGAGATAGCAGGTGTGCTAGTTAAGGTCTTTCTTCCTTTCCTTATAAAGCCACCAATGCCATCATGAGGCACACATGATTTATCCAGTTCCATTACCTCCCAAAGGCCAACCACCAAATATCAGGAACAAAAGATTTGGGAGATTAAGTCTCCAACACATGAATTTTGGGAGTACGTATTCAAGCCAAATAACTGATGTAGTTAAAAATATATTTTGATGAATACATCCCACCCTAGCCAGAGATTCTGGTGAGAGGGGGAGTAATAAGAGGAGACGAGGCAGCCAAGGACAGGACCAGGGCAGAAGGTGCATATTCTGTGACTGAGCCACTGGATCATCTGGGGGAGGGACTTCTCCAAGGCACCCGAGGACCTGCCCAGACAGGGCTCCAGGACGGATCGCAGAGGACACAGGTAAGACCTCTGCCTGGCTCCCTCCTGAACCACAGCGAGGAGCGCATTCCAGGGTTTCTCAAGGGACAGTCTTGCAGCTGCTGACCTGTAAGTCACAGATCGCAGGGGTGTGAAGATGAGTCCAGGCAAGCAGATTAAAGGATTGGGTGCCGAGGACATCGAGGGCTGACAAGAAGTGGGGGTGGGGGGGGACAGGAAGAGGAAAAGTCACCATGCTGTGGATGCAGGGAAGCCTCTGACGGGACAAGAGAAACAGCACTCTCAGGATTTGCTCAGAGTTCTAGCCGGCAGGTGCCAACAGGCATGCTTCACAGTGCATTTCTCAGTCATCGTTAGAAATTAAAGACAGAGTACCTGCTTATAAAATGACACATTAAAGAAAGACACAGTGACACTAACAGGTGTTTGTTTTTTTCTGTGCATTGTGCTCACACTGCTTGTGTAAATGTCGATAGTGCATATTTCATGTTTTATCATGACCAACTGATTTTTTAAAATACTTAAAGCCCAATAAACCCCCTTTTCAACGCTGGCCTCTAGTCTTCCCGGGTCCTCTGCACTCTGGGCCTCTGCCCTTCTGCTCTCACAGGTCCCAGGCAGTGGTCCTCATGTCCACAGCCACGGGCTGCTTGTTCTGGGGGTGAGGCTGGGACTGGCCTAGGAAATGAGCCAGCAGGCAGCCCGGGATCTGTCCTGCCCTCTCTGCATGGTGAAGAGAGGTTGATTTCAGGGATGACAGTCCACCATTCCTGTTCCTCCTGCCCTCTGTATGTCCCCCTCTTTCAGCAGAACACAAGACATGAGTTAGTTCTAAATGACTAGCGCCATTTATGTCACAGTGAAGGAACGACGGTGGCAGCCGGCAGCACACAGCCCTGTGGGCTCTCACACCCCAATGTACAGGGTCACTCCCATGCTCACCATCACACTGGGTTTCCAAAAGGTCTGTAAGAGTGAAACTCAAAGAAAGAGCGCGACATGCCCGAGTCCCCTCTTGTCTTGATGCTTTAGCTCCATGGTCCTGACCCTCCCCGGCTCTCATCCGCCACCCGCTGAGCTACAAGAGACTATGAACTCCTGAGGGTCAGGATCTGAATGCTTGAATGAGTGTAGCAGGCCTAAAGAATTCCTAAAAATTAGAACGAGAACTTAAAGCAGGATTTTCTGTCTGATGCTACATTTATATTTAACACTCTTCTGATCTCACTAATAACTGAGTCATATCGTCTCAATGTGAGGATGTGAAGAGTTGGGCTTTTCAGAGTGAACTTCAGAGAAAGAGCAGAACTGTTCCTGGAGCCAGTGAACCAGTCCTGGAGTCCAGGTTCCTTTGCTGTGGACCACGGGACCCTGGACAAGGCACAGGGTATGAAGATATTTTCTTAAATCTGTAGTCTCATCTGCAAAATGGGTTTATAAACATAGCTAAGATACATAACTGCTGGGAAAACTGAAGAAGATAATGTGTGGTGGAAACAGAAAATCAGCTTAAAAAAATGTATCCTCCAAAATATGGGGACTGAAACACTGACGTAGAGTCCTGTACAAATAAAGCCAAAATCCCAAGTTAACCAACATTTAACCCAGCATCTTCCAACTTCACTTCATCACAGAACCATCTTCAAAAAGATAGTGTTATTAATATCCACAACACAATGATTATTTGGTGGGATGAGTCTGGAGGAGGATTCCTGCAGATCCTTAACTCATGCCATAATAATATTCCCTTCTCTGCTGGAAGGCACAGCCCACCTCCCCACCTGCACCCTGCCCTCTACCTGCAGGTGGCCCTGGGGAACTACGATGTCCTCTCTGGGTTCTGACAAGTATACACATTGTGGGCCATAAGCCAATGATGGCCGATGGTGGGAAACCTGATGGATCTTCAGCAGCCCAGGTCACTCTGCTGGCAGGGGATGGAGCAGCTCTGACAGCAGAGAGGACGGAGCTGGAGGGTCCCCACCTGGGTGCACCTGGCTTACAGGCACAGGTGCTCTGAGCTCCCAGGGCCTGGGTTTCTGGACTTAGAGGAGGAGGCCTTCACATATGGCCATCCAGGTCTCACGGGAAGATGGCTAGCACGCAGGACAACCCTGTGCAGTCTCACTGGCAGTGAGGTGTCAGAAGGGAGCCTGGACTTGAGAGTCAGGGTCAGGTTGATACCGACTCCAGAGCCCACCATCATGGCCTCATGTGGCTTAGACTGTGCCTAAGATCCTGAGATTGGCTGTGGCAGAGGCATTGCAAGGACACTCAGGTTATGGGAGGCATGGACAGCTAGTAGGTGTGTGTTCAAATCAAGGTCCACCTCTGAGCACCAGCAGCACAAAGGCATCTCCTTTGGACACCTCCATAGATCCTGTGGGCGCCTATGGGCACTGGACACTCAGTAGGGAGAAGTAAATTGATAGCCTGCCTGGGACACTGCCCCTCTGATGCCCATCTGCTGACCAAGACTCAGTGCTGATGGTTCACAGCCAGCCAAGTTCCTCCCCTCCTCCATCACTGTCCCCACCCACCAAGAGCATGCAGTGGCTGGTCACTGAGAGCCTCTAAAAGTCCAGCCCCTTCACCCCAACTCCTGAGCATCACCCAGCCCCTATACCGTCTGAGGTCAGCCAAGGCCTCAACTGCATCACAGCTCCCCTCGCTATCTGCCCAGTCCCCCATCCCTCCCTTCACCGCAGGTGCTGTCCCTGGAGCACCCCTGTAAACCTGCTGCCCCCACACCACACGTCCCCCTCAAAATGGTGTCTCAGGCAACCCAACCTTCAGTGAGTAGGGCCCACTCCTCCAGGGCTGCACAGCCTTCACGGGAGACTTCCCCTGATCTCCTCAGGCGCCCTGCTATGAACCCAGCCCACAGGTCAGGGCAGAGCTGTGTGATGCATCCCAGCTGAAGAAGGCTGTAACTGGGCATGGCCATGTGCTGCAGACTTCCCATGCGCCATGTTGAGTGGTGATACAAGAACAGGAAGTGGGGGAGGGCAGGGAGAGGAAGGCCCACCCCTTCTTCCCTGTGTTAGACCTGATGCTCTGCTTCCAACCATCATCTGTGGCTTCCTGTTCTTTGTGCGTGTTTGTTGAGCTTGCCTTTTTGGCATTAGGAGCTCCATTTAAGCAGGAACTGTGCTTGTCTTGCTCACGACTGGATCCATCACCATATGATGAATTTCACATCCTACCACGTCGCCGGCTCCCCTTCTCCAGCAGCTATTTACCTGCTCCATGCAAACATGGGCTGTGCCTGTTTGACTCACTATTTATATCTTCAGACCTCGCACAGAGATGGACACATAGACTTAATAACCATTTTTTTTAGTGGATAGATTATGAATGAATGAAATTACTAAGCATAATACTGGTAAATGGATTTACAAGATAGACCACTGAAGCTATTGATGACCGACAGCGACTGACACTATGTTTTTAGAAATGCATCAGGATTTGAGCTGGCACTAACCACCCACCTTACACACATCCCCAACGTTGTTTGTACAGTATCCCATTGCAAAAGAGTGTATTATTAAAGAAAAATAATAATTAGGGTGAATATCTTCCAAGCCAATAGGAAAGCATACATGGGAGTTCTTTATTCTTTCACTAAGCATTTCTTTGAGAGCATCAGGGATATGATGGTAAGTGAGCGGTCCAAGGCTCTTAGTCCAGCAGAGGATACAAATCCTTCTCCCTTCGTTACACTGTTCAAAAGAAAGTCATTTGCATTGTTGCATGAGGGGGTGAGGATCAAACTGCAATCCTGAGGGGCCTGTCAGGAGGCCCATCTGAATGGCACAGCACCCCCAGCCCCACCCAGAGTGAGAATGCCCATCCCCCAGCCCCTGCTCAGGACCTCTTGGGGCCCACTGTCTCTTCAAGAGGCAAATCTAAGCAATTCTATGTGGTAGAGTCTGGGGGCACAGACAAGAGTCTGCTGAAGGGAGAGTACATAGATTCCAGAAACACCTAACCAAGGGCACCTCCACAAACCAAACTCCTGAATGGGCAGGAGGAGGAGGAGGCCATGTCTGACTTGGTTCAATAATAAGTCCCGCTTTACATTTTTCTGTAAGAAAGAGACAAGACATGTAATGTTTGCAGTCGTCTTGTGAACTTTTCTTTTTCGTTTAACCACCCTGTGAATGAGTTTGGAATTTTAGAACATGAGAAGTCTGTGTTTGGGGTTCAACTCCACATGTAGAGTCTGACTAAATCTCTGGCTTTGACCACGACTGTGGAAATGCAGCTTTCTATTGTGCCTTCAGCTCATGAGAGCTAGAGACAATGAATTTTATTGCTTGAATGCTGTGGTTGTTTAGAGCCCTGGACTGTTACATTTCAGGGGAGGAGATTCAAGGCCCTTGCTTTGCTTCACAGGAAGGGTAAGCAACAGCATTGCCGTACTGGAGAGTGGGAAAGAACACCTTTTTCTCTCTGGTACCTGTTTTGGGGCACAGGGGACTTTCAGCAGAGAGGACTCTCTTGAGGGCTAAAGGTGGGAGCTAATCTAATCCTGCCATCTCTGCTGGAGCTGACAATCTTTGTGAGACTTAGCTGGGACCCAGAAATCCACCCAGGTGACAGGTGATGGGAGGCTCTGCACAATACTGCCCCATCAGAAGAGCAGAGCATAGGGTATGCAGTTACCTCTGGGAAAGGACATGCTCTCTCCTTTTTCTTCTCTGCCTAAATGATGGAGCTTCCAGAAAGATGTCAGCAGCCCTCTCAACTCCAAAAACCACTCAGTCAACAGGTTCCCAACAGTTCAGGCAGCAAGGAGCATGGGGTCTCTGCAGACCTTGGTACTCCCAGAAATGAGCACTTCCTGAGGCTGGGTGGGAGGGAAGAGGCCTGAGGTGCCTCCGAGATCAAGCAGCAGGGGCTCCGGAGGAGGCAGACTCTGAGCAGATGGCTGCAGCCAATAAAAAGCTATGTTTTCATTTCAAGGCACCTGGAATCTTCTCAGAAAGTAAGCAGGGTAAACATTATGAATTAAAGAATGAATAAAACAAATTGCAGAGGAATGTGAATTGCAGGTTATTACAGACTGCACTTGATGTGAAGACTAGAAAAATCCTCGTGGGTAGGATTACGGCGGGAAGGTGAAGAAGTTCAGAAAAGAAAGATAAGGGGGGAAAGACAGCAATCGTAAAGGATTTGCAGCAAGGAAAGGAAAGCACCAAGGATGGAGTATGAGCTTTCAAAAGCCCACTCTCCCCTTCTGCCCCCGAGATGATTCAAAAGAACTCGGTGTCAGCGACAACCCCTTGCTCTTTCCTCTCCCTGGCCGCACTGAGCAATCTCTACCCGCAGGTAGGTGCTGGGAGGCCTGCTGCACCTTAGCCTCAGCCACATTCTCAGGTACAGATGGAAACCAGAAGCTCAAGGTCTTGAGGAAAGGGGTTTTCAGGTGAGGTAAGCAGGTCAGCTGATTATCAAAGGGAAAATAGTACTGAGAGGAGATTTCAGATCTGCTGGAGTTCAAGGCACGAATTAATGACAGGTCCCCGAGAAGAGCAAGGAGAACATGTGATTAAACAAACAAAAATTAAAAGTATATGATTTAACATAAAGATGTGTCAAAAAAAGACACATAATTGTAGCACACTATTTGACTCAGCAAAGAACACTATTTCCATAGTCATATCAATTTAAACATTGCATATTGACTTAGCTGAAATTTTGGTGTTATCTGGAGAGTTTCAGGTAAAGAGAAGGGCTCATGCCTTTCAGTGGTACTTAAGAAAATTAAATGCTCTAACACAAATGAAGATAAGAAAAAAATCTAAATAAATATAATGCGACATAGTGGTGCAAGCATGTTATTTAACTTAAGTGCTAGAACAAATAGCCTGAGTGTATGAAGTGGTGGCCCCTGGGGAACAGGGGACTGGCAGTTGCCAGGAAAGGAGTGTGAGGAATGTAGCTCAGAGACACAGTGCTCTTTGACTTTGATAGTCACAAAACGATGTGCATCTGCTCCCTTGGAAATAATAAAAATCAACCATAAAAATACCTTCTCTAGGAGGAAATTTACTGTTCCCAGTATGCTTTTCTTCTTGTTGGCCAAAGCAACTTTCTGGTAGAACATCACAAAATTAATTATTTTTCCTTTGAAAACACATTACACTTTAAATATCGATTGATGCATTGTTTTTAATTTTCAAAACATTTGAAAATTGTATGGAATATAGGTGCCTATTTATAGAACTTTGACAATTTATATTGAATCAGAAATATTTTATAAAATTTCTAGATGTATTGCAATAGCCAGTGTAGTCTGTGTGCCTTCCTGAAGATGGTTTACTCTGAAATGGAATTTTACATACACATCATGTCCAGAGAAGAAAAGAATAGAAAAGAAACCCCCTCTGTGAGAAATAATAGCCAGTTTCCTGTGAGTTTTACAAATTACTGAGACAGAGTCAACCAAATTTCTGCTTCACCTTTCCTGGTTGCACTGAACTTCTCAAATGGAAAGTTGTAGCAGCCAAACATTTTTGCTGGACCAAGCTTGAGTCAGGCTTCTGAGTGTTCTCTGAGACCCATCTGTGCTCTTCCCTGTGAGAATCTTAGCAAGATCCTCAACTCCTGGAATCTGATCACCTTCAACATCTGATCAGCCTCATCTCTACCACCTACTGGGGGATGTCTGATCACTGTGTCCTGCCATTAGCAAGAATTCTGCTAGTCCTGGTGTGCCCTTTTAGGATTTTTCCAACCCCTGGCTACTCTCATCCTGTTTCTTAGCTATGAATTCCTGCTGGCCCATCCTTTATTCAGAGTTGAGGCCAATCTCTCTCTTCCACAGGAAAACCCATTGCTGTCACAATGGTCCTGAATAAACTCTGCATGGCTATACTTTAACAAGTGTCATTAAGTACATATGTGCATGTGTGTGTGTGCCTCTCTCTCTCTCTCTCCATATATATATATATATATATATATATATATATATATATAATATATATTATGTATCATAGAAATTATATAATACTATAATATTATATATATTACATATCTGCGATGTGAGACCTGAAACCAAAAATTTCTAGAAGAAACAGAAGTGGAAATAAAGCAGTGGACTACATCAGACTTAAAATAAAAATTCTGCACAGCAAAGAAAGCAATCAACACACTGAAGAGACTGCCCACCAATCACCAGGACATAGGTGTGAGCCAGAAGAGGGTTGACACACACACAACACCAGTCTGCCTTTTACAGGACAGCTTTTACTGCCACGTGCCACAAAGGATGAACCTAGGGGACATTGTTCTAAGTGAAGTAGGCCAGTCACAGAAAGAAAAAACTGCACCATCTCACTTCGAAGTGAAACCTTAAAAAAAAAAATGCATAGACACAGAATGGAGGTGGGGGATGAGGTGGGAGGGTGGAGAGATTCAGGTCAAGGGCTACAAAGTTGCTGTTACACAGGCTGAATAAGTCTAGCATGAGGACTTTATTGAATATTGCATTATATGCTGAAAATTTGCTGAGAGTAAATGTCTGGTGCTCTTATCATGAAAAGATAACCATGTGAGATGACGGGTATAATAATTTACTTGACAGTATTGTTTCACTCATCTGTCTATCTATCTATGCACCCATCCATCCATCCAAAACCCATGTTGTATGTCTTAAACAATAAAATAGATTTTTAAAATCACACACCCTGTCATAGGTAAACGTGAAAGAGAGACCACGTGTTTTCAGTATATGTAACCCTCCCTGTTTCCCTGACCCCTGTCTGAGGCAGCCACACGGGTGGATTCTCCCCTTCCACCACCACCTTTCCTGTCACCAAGCCCCCTTCCCCAGCCTTCTTGGTCTGCATTTTCCCTCTGTCTCCACCCCTCTTTAGTTAAGATTTGTGCCATCACATTTCTGCATCGCCGCAGCGGCACCCGGGAGGTTCATCTCTACTGGGGCGCAGTCTCATTCATTCTCCTCACTCAAGCCAGAGCAGTGTTGCTACAACTCACATCTATCAATAGCCTTTAGCAAAAGTGCAAAGTGCAATTACTTAGTGCTGTACACAAGGTCCTCTTGTCCCTCGTGGCTGCTTCATTATTTCTTTTGTCACATCCTATAGTCACATCAAGTAACTGCCAGCTGACCGGCAGCCAGCCCAGGATGAAACCCTGCCAAGTCTGTAGGGCTGGTTCTGGGGTTTAAAATGCTAATCACACATTACACAGTCCTGCTGTGCTATTAGCTTACTAAGTGCTATTGCATGCCAACCAGCTTCCACCAGAAGAATCCAGAGAAAGAAGATCAAATGGAGAGAAAATTAAATGGAAAGAAGCAGAAACAAGAAGAAAATAGACAAATGTGAACCTATTGGCGGGAGGGGGGGGGGCTGTGGCACCTAGAAAACCAGTGACATCAGAAGCTTCAGAAAGATCAATGAGTGTGAATAGGCCCTGGCCAAAGTAATCAAGGAAAGAAATGATAGGGGTTACCAAGATCAGAATGAAAGAGGGGATAATGCCTTAGCTCCTAGGACATTAAAATCACAGAGAGGAACCATCATAAATGACATAACAAATGGAGCAGTAAAAACGCATAAGTTTCTTGAAAGATAAAAATAACCAACAATGACAAAAATATAGACAAAATCTAAAAAGAAAATTACAGGCCATGATCCCTTATGGACATCCATGCCAAAATTCTAATTTTTTTTTTAAATACTAACAAATTGACCACAACAGTGTGTTGGGGCTGAAAAAAATGATACCCTAAAATGTGTCACTTTGAGCTTTAAACTGAAAGCACGTGGAGCCAGCAAATGCAGGAGAGGGCTCTTGATGATGGTCCTTCTCCAACCAGCCACAGCAGAACATGTTCTCCTTCTATCCTTTCATGGAAATGTCAGTCACCAAGAAAGGTTAACTCATGTCATTGGGGAAGAAGCACCACACCACACCCAGAGACCAGAAGTATTTTGTCTCAGGACTCTGTCTGATCTTCAGGCCCACTCATTTCCCCTAAAACTCAGTTATCACCCACTCTGAATTGCCTGCACCCACTTCCCTCTACTCTAGGAAGAGGCTATTTAAGTCTCAACCATCAGGCCTGTCTCTGAGGTTTAATACTTTGTGTGACTCCTTTGCACATGCACATGTTATTAAATAGGCATGCTTTCTCTCTTGTTATCTGTCTCTGTCAGTCCATTTGAGCAGAACCAAGTATTGAACTTTTCTGGGAAAGTTTGATTTCCTTATAAGTATATAAAATAGATAATATATTGTGACCGAGTAAGGTTTACCCTAATGAGAGCAAAACTAGTTCAACACTGAAAAATAGATCAATAAACCCACCATATCAACAGATAAAATAAGGGCAAAAAAAAAGAGATCATTTAATAGATTTTTTAAAGCCTTTAAAAAAATTCAATATTATTCCTGTTTTTTTAAATATCTCTCAACAAATTAAAACTACAGGTGGATTTCTTTTAAATGGATAAAGGACACATAAAAACTGGAACTAACTAATACTTAAAGGTGAAAAACTGAATCCCTTCAATCTGAAACAATGTAACTCATGATTCTTATTCAAAGGTATAATAGAGATTTTAGTCAGTGCAATGAGATGGAAAAAAAAAGAAAAGAAGAAGAGATACATATATTAAAAAGAAAGAGATAAACCTGTATCTTTTCACATATAATAGGATAGCCCATGTACAAAATCCCAAAGAATCTGTGAAATAATAAATGAATTTAGCAAAATTTTAAAATTCCAGATCATTTTTATATAATAGCAATAAACAACTGAAAATTGAAATAAAGTATCACCATTATAATAGAACCAAAGAACCAAAATACTTACATATAGTTCTTACAAAATATCTGTAAAACCTGTGTGCTAAAAGTTACAAAATCTTGGTTAAAGAAATCAAAGAAGACCTTATTAATAAGTGGACAGATTTGCTATGTTCATGAATTGTGGATATCAATTTTAAGATGTCAGTGGTCTTTGCACATTCAATGCAATTTCAAATGGAATTCCAGAAGGATTTTTTATAGAAACCAACAAGCTGATTGTAAAGTTAATACGCAAAGGAAAAGAAGACAAAATAGGCAAAACAATTTTGAAAGCACAATGCTAACACACAGTAAATTTTTTTCCAATTTACTGTGAGGGAAGAGTAGTCAAATCAGTGCAGTATGAGAGAAAAGAGAAAAGATAAACATGTAAATCAAAGAAAAAGAATAAAATGTGCAGAAAGAGATTCACAAGTACAGAGACAATCAATTTTCAATAAAGATGCAAAGGCAATTCAATGAAGAAGAATAGCCTTCTTGACAAATGGTGTTGGAATAACTGGATGTTCATACATATGATGCTTCATAATGTAAGCCTTGTATCCATGGAAAAAAGTAAGTCAAAATCATAAAAGATGTAAATGTAAAACCTAAAACAATAAGAACTCCAAAATAAAACCAGGGAGAAAACCTGTGTCACATTGGACTGCACAAAGATTTCTCAGAAACGACACAAATAGAATGAGCCATTGACAAAAATTAATAACGTTGGGTTTCATCAAATAATAACACATCTATTTTTAAATTACATTACTAAGAAAATGAAAAGATAGCCTACAGACAGAAAATATTTACAAATTAATTATCTGATAAAAAAAAACTTGTCCAAAATACACAAAGGACTCTTAAGACTCAAGAAGAAATAACAAAATCAATTTTTAAATGGGTAAAAAGTTGGAATACAAACTTTACCAAAGAAAATACATTCACTTAAATAAATGATCCTCAACATCACTGGTCAATATTAAAATGTAAATAAAATCCATAAAAAAATCTATTAAAGTGACTAAAATAAATAAACCTGGTAATGTCAAGTATTGTTGGACATGTAGAGATGGTGAAACATCATGATTGTTGAACCACAGAACCATACACTAAAAAAGGTACTTAGAGTAAATCGTTCGCTATACAATAAAGAAAAAAAATAAAAATAAGGATTCTAAAGAACAAAAGAAATATAAAATTCAGATAGCCTCAATCTAGTAAAGAAATACATTTGACAAATCAAAACTACACTAAATTCCACCTCAATCCTGTCAGAATGGCAATCATCAAGAATACAAATCATAAATGCTGACAAGGAGGTGAGGGAAAAGGAACACCTATACATTGTTGGTGGGACTTCAAATTAGTGCAATCACTCTAGAAAGCAGTACGGAAATTCCTCACAAAACTAACAATAAAACCACCATATGAGCCAGCTATCTCACTCCTCAGTATTTATCCAAAAGAACTAAAATCAGTATACTAGAGCAATATAGCCGCATCAGTATTTATAGCAGCACAATTCATATTAGCCAAATATGAATTATGAAACAAGCCCAGATGCCCACCAATAAGAAAATGTGGTATGTATGTATGTGTGTGTGTGTGTGTGTATATATATATATATATATATATATATATATATATATATATATACACACACACACAATAGAATTTTACTCAATCATAAAGAAGAATGAAATTATGGCATTTTCTAGTAAATGGATGGAAATAAAGAACACTATGCTAAGTGAAATAAGACAGACACAGAAAATCAAGAGTCAAATGTTTTCTCTCATATGAGGAAACTAGAGCACAATAAGGGAAAAAGCCCCTTCTTTGGAGGGCATTAGATATCATAGAGATAAAAATCACTAGAGTAGAAAAGGAGATCTAGAGGGAGGAGAAAGGCAGGAAAGGGGAGGAAAGGCACAATGAATTTAACAAAGTCGATTTATGTGCCTTCACAAATACTCCACAGTGAATTCCACCTTTATGTATATAGAGAAAGCACTAATCAAGAATAAATAAATAAATAAATGAGCAAAAGGGAATCAGTAGAGGAAGGAGAGTTAGAAGAAGAAAAGCAGGGAGCGGGGGATGGCTGTGGGGAGTGGGGACTGAAATGGAGTCTATTAAAGTCCATGCATGTATAATTTGTCACAGTGAACCAAACTAATACGTATAACTATAGTGCTCTAGTTAAAAATACTGGAAAATAGAAGAAAATGCATTGGAAATTAAATACTTTCCCAGGAAGAAAACTACAATCCTGGGAAGTTTCTGTGATGATGTCTAATAATTTAGGAAAGAAGTTTATTTATTTAACACAAAAATGAATAAATTAGGGGCTGGGGATGTGGTTCAAGTGGTAGCGTGCTTGCCTGGCATGCACTGGGCACTGGGTTCGATCCTTAGCACCACATAAAAAATAAAATAAAGACGTTGTGTCCACTGAAAAATAAGAAATTAAAAAAAATAAAAATAAATAAATTATCTCTCTGAACCAAAAATCTATAGCAAAATAAGAAAAAAATAACAAAATATTAAATACAGGAAATTTAACATGAGGTATGTTCTGAATTTATATTGACACTAAAGACATATTGCTCAGAGAAGTTAAGAGAATAATTAAAATAAGATCAATCATTTTCATGGATCAGGAGACTGAGTACTATTAAGATGTCAATTTTTCCCAAATTTAAATATATACTTAAAATGATCCCATCCCAAATCCTTGAATTTTTAATTTTATTAGTAAAAAAATAACCCTATAATATCCAAAACATTTTGAAAAGAAGAAATAATATTAGACTTATGATACTTAGTTCAAAACTTACTCTAAAGTTATAATCATCAGGTGTAAGGATGGTCAAATAGCTCAGTGGAAGATAATAATTGAAATATTTTGACATGGAAGCTAAAGTGATTGAATATGAAAAACAATAATTGGATATCTAAATAGAAAAAAAGTCTCTCTCTCTCTTTTTTAGTTGTAGATGAACACAATACCTTTTTTTAAAAATTTCAAACCTAGTGCCTTCCGCATGCAAAGTGAGTACTCTACCACTTAGCTACGACCCCCAACCCAGGAAAAATATGTCTCTTAACTCATATCATGTAAAAAAAAATTCAAAATAGATTATCAACATCTAGCAGTGGTCATTTTAATTCTGGAATTAGACTAAATCTGCAAATTATTGGTTATACAAAAAAATATATTTAAAATTGGATTATTAATCTCTTAAACATCAAAGTTATAATAATTTATAGTATCAATCTATTCAGAACCTCCCAGAGTAACCTGTTTTCCTTGAAAACTTTCTTAAATCCCAGGAATGATGGTTGGACCCCACCTCCTAAAAAACACTTTCCTTCTCCACAGGTTAGAAGTATCTAGTCGAGGCATGGACTTCTTAGCCTCCAGCAAGGGGCTCCAGGTGGGTCTCAGTCCACTGCCTAATCATTAGGCAGTTTTAATTGCATGTAGGGACCCAGAGCTTTTGCTTCCCTGGGGCAGTGGATCCCACAGCATGGAAAGAGCTTCTGCTTTCATTCACCTTATAATCCTGATGCGTGTGGCATAGATACTTAACCATTGCCACTGCCTTTGAAGTAGAAATACCTGCAACCTAAAATGTTGATTTCATAAAAGCAGAGAGCAGAATAGTGTTGGCCAGAGGCCAAGGGGTTGGAAGATGCTGCTCAAAGGGCACAGAATTTAGACTGGAAAAATTAGTGTTAGTGATTTGTTGCACAGCATGATTGCCATAGCTAATAACAATGTGTACTTCAAAGTTGCTAAAGAGTAGATTTTAAATGTCTCAACTCAAAATGACAACACGATGAGTTGATAGATCTATTAATTAGTCTCATCAAATTGTTCTACAATGATGAGTACATGTATCAAAACATTACATTGTATTTCGTCAATAGATGTAATTGTCAAGTAAAAATTTTCAAAACACAAAATTTAAAGAAAAAAGTTAAATATTCATGAACTCCCTCTTTCTTTTCTGTTTTTCATTGATTTTCTATGTGTGTAAGAGCCAAAATATAGAAATACGTTTTTGTTCTCTTTGACAAGCCTTACCTAAGCAGAATACATAATAAAAGTTGACTTAACTGACCCACAGTGTGAGTTTATTTTCTCTGATGGAAAAGCAATATGCACCTTCCTCACCTCTCCTAACAGTCTGAAGCTTCCTCGTTGGTAATATGCCACAAGAGATGTGATTACTTTGCAGACAATTTTGCAAAATTTATCCGACTGGTTTAATAAAGATGTGTCCTCATTTGTGGTCTTCTTCCGTTTAGTCTTGGAACTCTGAGAACCTCCCCTGAGGTCACAGCCCCATGTGTCCTTGTTGGAAGAGGAACATCTTCCCATTCTCCAGGACTCTTCACTCCCTGCCAACCCGGGATGGTTGGATTTTTCACAGTAGCATTTAACACAGGGTATAGGAAAAAACTCCCCTATGAGGTTTTTGATGTTCCATCATTGAACACCCCATCATCATTAAGAAGGGTCTGGGGTAGCATCCTGACTTCTTGTCTCTATTCTCAATGTCTATTCCTCCAAAACTCTCAACCCTACTTGAGCAGTGGGTTTCCATCAGATTTTGCAAAACAAGCTCCTATGGCTAAGGAATACGAGGTGATAGGACCCTGAGTTCAGAAGGCTGAGTAATGCCCATGCCCTGGAAAAGGATGTCCATACTTAATCCCTGGAACCCATGCATCATACCTTGTGTGGAAAAGGGGCTTTGAACATGTCATTAATGTAAAGATCTTGAGGTGAGCAGACTGTCCAAGGGGTGCCAATGTAACCCCAAGAGTCTTTATAAGAGGGATAAATTGAGATCAGCCAAAGAGAAGGAGATGCAATGACTAGTTGATTAGTGAGGTCATGAAGATGCTTTCAGGTCCACATAGTTCACAGACAGAGAGGAGAAACAAGTTGTGGTATTCTCCTGCATGGTAGGATGACTTTAGTTAGTGATATTTTTCTACATTGTACACGAAAGTACATAGTACAAAGTACAAAAAAAATAGTATATAGTACAAAAATAAAAAGCTAGAAGAAAAGATCTTGGATGTCATTATGGTTTGGATGTGAGGTGGCCCCCAAAAGCTCCTGTGTGAGACAATGCAAGAAGGTTCAGAGAAGAAGAGATTAGTTTGTGAAAACCTTAACCAAGCAGTGAATTTCTCCCCTGATGGGATGAACTGGATGGGGACTGAAGGTGGGTAGGGTGTGGCTGGAGGAGGTGGGCGTCAGGGGCGCGCCTTTGGGATGTACATTGTATGTGGTGAGTGGAGTCTCTTCTCTGCTCCCTGATCATCATGTGAGCTGCTTCCCTCTGCCACATTTTGCCACCACAATGTTCGGCCTTTCCTCAAGCCCAGAGGAATGGAGCCTGCTGTCTACGGACTGAGACCTCCAAATCCATGAGCCCTCGAATAAACCTTTTCTCCCCCAAATTGTTTTGGTCAGATCTTTTAGTCATTGCAGTGAAAAAGCTGACCAAAACAGATGTTGTCAGCATAGGGACATAATAAATGTTTGGGGAAATAGACACACTTAACCTGATATTAACATCACACATTGTATACATGTCTCAAATGCCATATACTCCATAAATGTATGTAATTTTTACGTGTCAATTTAAAATTAAAATTGACAGGGAAGAACATTCCGCTATGAGGCACAGTATTCCTGGGCCCCCCTTCTTGGGAACTCATGTGCCCTTCACTGCCAGTTCCCACAGGGCATTCAAGAACCGGGTGCCAGGGCCAACCAGCAGCTGTGTGACACATGGATGCTGTTGTCACATTACTTCCATTTCATTTGCTACAGCTTTGCTCAGCATGTCCTGAGGAAGAGCAGGCCTCTCCTAAGCCTCTCTCTGATTTACACTCTTTCTGTTGCAATCTATTATATTTTTTTCTTCCTTGTTCCTATAGAAAAAAGCATTTTGCCAGAGGTAGGGTCAAGGCCAGGGGCTCACATGGTCAGAAAATTTGAGCTCTTCTTGTAAAGGTTCAGGTGAATCTTGTCCCTTCCCACCTCTGCCCCCTCAGGGAATGGTTTTCAAGTACTTCTTAGCTTTTCACTGAAATCTACCAAAGTAGGGTCAAGGGCCTTTGTACTTATTCCCTGCTCTGCAACTCAATGGACGTGAGACTCCCACCCGCTGACAGGCATCACAGATCACAGCAGCAATGTCAGGCCTCAATGTCACAGAGGTCTCTTTAGCAATATTTATAAACAGCCATGAGCCAGGAGCCTCAGAGAAGAAGTATTCATGAGGGACAATCACCGTGGCTACGAGATCACTAAACTGGAAAACCTGTACTGGAGCAAACTGTGTGAACACGACGGGGTAGGATAAGTGCCCACCCTGGGAGTGCAGGGGTTTCCTGGAGGGAGGCTGATGGAGAACATCGAAGCCCTGGAGCCATCCGTGGGCACCAAGATTTGAGCTGTCTTCAGCAGATGCACGGGGAGTCAGAGGATGGGGAGAGGTCCAGGTTCATCCTGGGCGCAGTGAACTTGGTAATGAAGTCAGAGTTAGGTTCTGAGTTCTCTGAAAAAGCTGTGAATCCCGAAGATGGGAAGTTGATAGCAGAGCTGGGGACAGCACCCCCGGGGCGGTAGAGAAGACGGTGGCCACAGCCTCTAAATCCTTGGATCATTGCTTCTGCATATTTTCCAGCATCGGGCTGGTTCTAACCTCTTACTGAACACTGTCTGTGAACAGGGGCTACTCTCAAGGCTTCGCCTGCATTGAGACATGTGGTGCTTACGATGCCATGATCCATGCTCTGTTATAATTCCTGCTTTATGAATGGGAAAGATGGATTTTCTCATCGAGGTGGATTTTCAGTTGAAGTCTTTCCCAAAGTCACCCCATGAAGGGAGGGAACAAAGAGGGAAGCCTAGCAATTGAACCAGGTGTCCCTCTACAAGGGCCATAGCAAAGGACAGATGAAACAGGAAGCCAATGTGACGAGCTGTGATGTGGGCACACCAGAAAGGGAACAAGCACCTGGAGTGGATGGGCTTATGCCGAGACGAGAAGAGAAGAAGGCAGGAGCAGGGAGGACTAACAGGTGAGAGGGCTGCTCAGCGCTCAGCGTAGGGGAAGGGAAGGCCGAGCCCACTCAGTGGCAGAGCTGTGGAGAGAGGGCCTGGAAGAGGGGATCCCATGGCTCTGGCCATTGCCTCCTCCTTTCCTGTGGTGCATGAGGCCCAGCTGTCATGGTGCTGCTGGTCCACAATCCAACCACATGGCCTTCCCCACCCACGCGCCTCTGAGACAGCTTTTCAGGATGCTTGAAGATTCTCGCCTGAGCATGAGTTAAGTGGGAGGCACGTCTATGCCTGCCCACGAGAGCAATCATCCACTGTGGGCTTTGTGGGTACCAGGCACCGAGAGCGCACTTTCCCCATCTTGTTTCTTAAGCCTTATGGCAAAACTACAAGGGAAGGATTGCAATTTCTGTGTTGCCAATGAGGAAACTGAGATGCAAAGAAGCTAAGTAGCTCTCCAGTGGTCACCAGCTTGAAGTGCCAGAGAGATTCTGGTTGGCTGGCCACTAGAGTCCGAAGGGCAGACCTAAGACCCCCTAAGCTCCCCCTGCAGCTACTCGTGCCCTGCACACCAGCACCGAGAAATGCATCCTTCATCACTCTGTTCACATTGATGCCATATTTTCTGGGCAGCATCTGTGCTGGACACTGGACATTCAATGAAAGAAAAAGATACAGCTTCTCTCATGAGTAACCTCACGGCCTGGGGCCTACTGATATTCAGAGAGTGGACACCAAAGAGGACGAAGAGGACTGTAAAAGAGTGATTGGAGAGGGTGGAGGCTTTCTAGGATCATGGCAACGGCTCATTCTGGAAATTATTTTCCTAAAGGTCAAATTGAGAAACAAAGAGACGTCAGGAAAATGTAAGTCTAGCTTCTGATGTCAAGAGACCACAATAAAGCATTCCAAGTTATTAAGTGATATTACACAAGACCAGGATTAGGGCTTTTTCTCCTAAATTCCCTTATACCCCTTAGCTCTCGCCTACAGAACACAGCTAATAAACAAGTTGGCTCTCAGCTCTCATTCAGTGCTCGGAATCAGAATTTCAATGTGAATATGGAGACCCAAAGGAATACCATTTGACATCATCCCCATCAATCCAAGGTTTATTTGCCTGCAGGCCTGTGACAGATATAGCTGTCTCGACTGGGCCCTGCGACTTTATGAGGGAGTTTGGGCGAGAAATGCTATTTTAAGCACCGCTTACACTGTGCTCAGATTGTTTTTATGGGGAAAGTTATGATTCTTGATAATTGCCAGAGTTTACTTTGAACGCCTCTTTGGTAGATGGAAGCGGGGGCTCCTTCGCCTCTCTGAAAATCTCATCATGTTTTTTGTTGCATGGCACCCTCCCTCGGTCTCCTGACTGATGTGATTTATAAACTAATGACAGGGCAATAAATACTGTAGTAAGTGGTTGTGGGGTGACATTTGCCGAGCCAGAGTTTACAGGCAGCTAGAAAATGTTCCCATGTGAAATTGCTTACACCACTCTCCCCATTACAATGATCTACAGCATAGATAAAAATGCTTCCGCCCCCTCCCCAAATGCACTGCCATTTCCTTATAATATCAGGAGACCCCTAAGTGGAAACCCCTTCATCTGCATTCTGACCTGTGAGAATCCCTCACCAAGCTGCATCTAAAATCTAGGAAGGACGCGTCCATATCCCAAATGGGAACATTTCTAGTTTATTGCATGGGTCCAATTAGCCATGTTTATACTGCCTACTAGGTGTGAGTCACCCTGTTGGTTGGTGTGATGGGTGACATAGTGCTTTTTTTAAACAAGACTTCAAACATTAAAAAGGGGAGGAGAATCAGATGTAAGCAACTCAACACACACTAGGGTCTTTATAAGGTACAGAGAAAGTAAGAGATCAAAACAAATTACCTTTTAACTCTTTAGGCTGGAGGAGTACTCCCGAGGAGATCCGCGCCTATCCTCTTCCTGGCAGGTGTGGGGGATGCAGACTCTCCCTCTAGAGACCAGGGTCCTCCACTTCTTCCTGGTGCCCACCCTGCCCCTGTTGTTGTGACTCATTCCTTTTGTTTCCTATGTGTTTCGCTTTAGGAGTCAGGGGAGGCCTCGGCCCCTGCAGGAAGCCTCCCCTGGTGACCCCGGGATGGCCAGGTACCCAGGGCTGCGATAAGCGGCATGTCTGTGCATTCTCACACCATCTGGTAATGTGTGTCTTGCCCACCCTGTTGTATATCTTTCAAAATACACACAATAATTCACTCACTCTGTGGCAGCACAGCTCTTGTCACATGGTGGAACTCAATAAGCATTTATTGACCAGAGTCTCATGGCTGGGTGACTAGGTGGAAATGAAGGGCACGGCAAGTGGGTGAAGCTATAGGAGCAAAAGACATAGAGCAGGAAGTTCAAGGTGTATGAACAAAATAATAATAGACAGGCAAGGTCCTAAAGGAAACTTGGAGTGAAATCCTGGGGTGACAGGCTGAAAATTAGGATATCTATCTGGGACATAATAGGTGACCATAGTTCATTGTTTGGGATAGTTGTGCAGATCAACAGAATGTACCCTGAAGTTGTACCTGTAACTTCTCCACTCCTTTGGAGAAGAGCTACCTCTACCTCTGCTTGCCAGAGGACCCAAAAGGGAGCTGCATCATTTGTGCATGGGCCCAAACTTCAGCAAATGATCAAGGGGTGGACCCTAAACCAATCAAAGAACTTTCACAGTTGATCCAAGGCTGAGCACACAACCCAAGGCAGGCCAGTAGAAGGCTTCTTTGAGAGTGATCTCCATCAGGCATCAGGCAGGCAAGTGTCTTCCCCTGGGGGAGACACATGCTGCCATTGATTGTGCCTGCCATATGTAAAAAGTAAGTTAAAAGTTTAAGAGACTCAACACAACAGGCAAAGAGGAGAATGATGAGGAGAGGGAGAAGTCCCTGGTGCCCCTTGGCAGGCTCAGTGGTCTTTCCTGGCTGGGCAGCTGGAGTGACCCAGTGCTCCTGATCATTCAGTCTTTCTTGCTCCGCCAGCAACAGGCGGGCTTTGAAGAGAATCAAGAAGACACTGTCAGGCTTGGGACCAGCAGCCTCACCACTCCATGCTGCCCAGAGACCCATTCCAGAAGGAAGACTGTCACATGAAGTGGGGCTCTCCCCAAGAGGGCTCAGGATGGAGCTCATCAGGTCCACAACCTGTTCACCACTCTCACCGTATCCTGGGGGATGTTCATGCGTCACCTCCTATAGTCTCAGTGGCTCATGAGATTGTCAATGAGACGCAGAAACAGAAACCATTTTCCTGCGCCACAGCTTCCAACTAAAGATGTGTTTACCCACCATCTTGGTCTTTTCTTGTGTAAGGAGAGTGACCTGATCCTGTTCTTAAAGTTGATCTCCCCACATTCCACTGGGCCCCCTCTCCTCTCACCCAAGAGGGTTTGGTTCTTGTATTCCATCTTCTTTCCTTCTGAGCTATCAAACTGTCTTCCTCCTCCTCCTGGATTAATCCTAGGTACTTAAAAGCCTATTGTAATAGCGCCCAATGTCACCAAATGGAGAAAATACTAAACTCCTGTTTACCAATCATCTATTTTCCTTTACATAGTTAGAAATAGTTAAAGATTTCAAACCAGAGAAATGATGCATAGATAAACTAAACCAGATTAAGTATTGAAAAGATATAACACAATGACATCTTCTTCTCTGGGTTTTTAGAGAAAAACAGGGCATCAGAAACATGCCGTGGGAGTTTAACAATATAGACAGATTTCTTTACCTATTTTGGGTTTTAGGCTATGGAACTCAGTAACAGGAAGAAAAGAAGCAGGAACTAGTTGAGTGATATAATTATAAAAAAAAGACATTTCAGACGCTTGTCTTGGCATGAATTTGCATGTCATTAACATTGAGTGATAAGAGGTCTTATTTCCACATTATTATGGAAAGAATTATCTCTCTTCAGTGGTACTTGAGTCCAATATTATACACATATCACATGAAATTCAGATGAAGTTTTAAGCCCATCATATCCAAGGTTTGACGAGAAGAAATGAGATGATAACAATTATGCATAATTTCTGAAGCCTCGGATTAAATGTCATTTAATCTACGTAGCCTTTTCTAATAACTCTGGCAGAATTAATTACTTCCTCTTTCTGATCCTATAAAATATACAATAAGGTAGACTGTACCAGAAGAAACACAGTCCCAGGTTGAAATGCTATGGTGGTTTTCCTTAATTATAAAATGGTCTATTACAGAATCTTCCATTTACAATTGGGGGAGGGATCTTAAAAAAAGAAAAATTAAAAGCAATATGAGGTAATTATAAAAATCCCTGGGGGGGGGCTGGGGTAGTGGCTCAGTGGTAGAGCGCTCCCCTAGTGCATGCAAGGCCTTGGGTTTGATCCTCAGCACCACATAAAAATAAATAAATAAAACAAAGATATTAAAAAATAATAATTAAAAAAATCCCTGGCACCAAGTAAATGCTTCTTAATTTCACTATTAATATAGGGCTTCCGAATTTCATTATTAATACAGTGCTTCTGAATTTAATTACCTAATATAGTACTTCCCACCCTTCATTTCAGATAGGAGAGTTGGCCAGCACCCCTGGGCCCATGACACATCACTCTAAAATAATTACAGTTGGAATGGGAGCCTGTTTTTAATTTTTTCCAAGAAAACAGGAAGTACCATGCTTCACATCATAATCATTTCATCCTGTTTTCTGAGACCCAAAATTAGTTTATGGTCATGCATTGTATAACCATTGCATGGCATACCTCTGTTCCACAGGCCACTTACAATAATGGCATCTGGATGTGCATTTGTCTCTTCGCACAGGAGGAGCACAGCCTGGCATTCTCCGTGAGCATGTGTGGTGTGCCTGGAGGCTGCAGCACTAACGGGAAAAGCCCTTTATAGGTGTGGTGCCAAGGATGGTCATCAGATAAGGAAACCAATGACAGAGGCGCAGAATCTTTGGACACAAAAGATTAAATTTGGTTAAGTCCATTCTTCCCAACACTGTCGTAATTTTCCTCAAGTGTAATACTTTGACTATGATGCACACATTATTAACTAATGGCTTAAATTATTTTTTCCAGATTGGCAAAATGTTCACTAAACTGTCATGAAGAAACAATGTGTGTCTACTTGGATTATTCATTTTTAACCTACATTCCCAAGTATTTCATGCATCCTAATCTTGCACCAAAGATAGATTAGTAATAAGTGATTTTTAAGAAATACCATCACGATTAAAAAAAAAAGCTTCACATAATGGTCACACCACACTGTTTTACAAAAAAAAATAAAAAATAAAAACAATTGGCATAAGATCTGTGACAATTATGGTAAGGTGAGAAATAAACCCAAAACTCTTTTGAAAAGTCTCTCCTCAACAGGTGACCAGATTTTGTAGAACCAAATTGCATGATTAATTCCCTGAGGAGAGAGAGAGCATGAGCAAACAGTGAGAGACCATACTGCGGCTGCTCCGTGGCTGCGCTTCTCCCTTCCACATGGCTGTGGGGACCCACGTCTGTCCATCAGTGCAAAGCAGGCGGTGCAAAGTCCAGCCATGTGTTCAGAATGGAACGCAGGTGCTCATGTGACTCTGGCTATTGTAGAGAGTATGTAGATGGAAAGACTGTCCCTAAACAAAACAGTCTTGGCTTATTGTGAGTCTTTGTGACTTTCCTTTATAACCCAAATTCTTAAATATTATATCAACTGTCAGTTGCTGCTCAAGTCTCTCTGCCTTAACCAATACTGTGTGTGTTATTACTGTCTTAAGGAAAGAGCAAATAGGTTGCAAATGAGGCCTGGGAGCATTCATATATCACTATCAATAAAGAAAAAAAAAAGTGTGTGTCATGCATTTTGTGATGTATCTTTGGGCTCCTGTTCACCACTTCCACTTTGACTAATTCAGGTTGACTAAAGAAACACTTCTACATGTTTCTACATGTTTACAACCTCTTTGCCAGGTATGCTATCTCGGATGATAGAAAGCACCTCTGGCAAAAAGATGCCACTTAACACTGTGCTCCTGCTAGCAGAGAGGAGTCAGAGTCCAGGCACACGGTGCATCCATTGGATGGGACACATGGCAGCCAGCCTCAGCCTCCTTCCCATCCTGGATGATTAGCATTTCCCCACCTGGGGCTTCACACACAGCAGTAAACAAACTCCAGGTTTAATTTCCATAAATGATGGAGAAAGATGGGTCCCCTGAGTGAAGACCGCCTTCCAACCTTCATCTGAGGAATTTAGACCAGCAGATTTGATAATAAATGTTAAGGGTATGCAATTAACATACAAAGTGGCAGCTGGAAAGGGCACAGCAGACAGGCTTCTGGCTGGAGTCACTTCTGCGCCCGAGAGACTCAAAAGAGCTAATAAATGCGGTTCTCTATTTATGTGCTGCCTCTGAGATACTCTGCTGGAGTGTTTTCATCTGATCTCAAGAACTCAACCCCCAAGGAGGGAAAGGCCACTGTCTTTGCCCTAGATTGGTAGATAGACCAAATGCAGAACTAAGAAATTATGCAAAATCCCCAAAGAGAAGGGAAGGGCTAGGTGACCCTTTTTATGTTGGGTAGAGATGAGGGCATCTGCGGTTTTTCAGCTAAAGCAGTCACTGACATATAAAACACAGAAAGTGCCTGCACCAGGTTAGGGTGGGATATCCAACACAGTCACCAGCAGCAGCACGTGCCATTCAGCTGTCAGCAAATATCAAACGTACATGCAAATCAAGCAACTTCGTGTCTTCAAACTACATGGGTGCGCAAAGCTGGCAAGTCCTGTCCTTGTAAGAGAAACAAGTGTAGAGAATTCCCGAGAACCATAGTTAGGCCAACTGGATCAGTGAGGTGAGGTCTTCAAAGAAGAGGAAACACCACCTGAGGACCTGTCCACCAGCAGGAGAAAGAAGAAAGACTCATCAGCAAGGTAGAAGCCAGCACAGCCCGGCCAACTTTTCAAGGAGGGCATACCACAGGATTCCCGAAAATAATAGTCCCATCAATTTGAAAAAACATATATATGTATATATACTATTTAAACTCCCTCCCTACATTGACTCTCTCACCAAAGAAGTGAAGGTTATTCTGGATAGGAGGAGGAACTTATAGAAATAGAGTGTTTGGAACACTCTAGGGGAGTCACGGAGTTTCATGTTAGCATCAACTGCTTGACCAAAGCAGGATGGGTGACTCTAATCACATGTCCAGCCCTTGGCCTGTCTGAGTCTAATAGCAGTAGGATATGTTTAAGACACCAGCAATGGGTTGTCACAAATGTCATACAGAGTGCACTCCAGTCATTCTTGTCCCAGATGAGATCATTCTGGTGAGTCAAATAAACACAGTGCCTGGAACCCAGGATAGTTCTATAATTACAGAAAACAATTGTTTATGTCTGTCTTAGGGGTTCACATGCCCCATCAGTAGACAAAAATCTGGCCTCCCTTTTTCGTAAATAGTTTTATAGAAATAAAACCATGCCCCTTAATTGACATACTGTCTATGGCTACCCTCATGCTATCGTGATGAGTTGAATAGTCTGGCTCACAAAGCCTGAACTATTTACTATCTATATTTTCAAAAATAGATTTGTTGACCCTTGCTCTATCTAATAGATAAGCCATGACATGCTGCTTTTGCCTTGAATGGACAGCAGTATACCTACCCCAAATTATCCCAGGCCATGATACCTCTCGTTCTCTCTTCACAGAAATGTTGATGTTCCACAGAACATCTTGCTGGGCTGCTTAGACACTTGATATCTTTCTGATAGGAACTAGAGATTGGAAAGTAGAAAGTGTCTGAGAAGGACACACAGTGCTGAGATTACTTGTACATGGAATCAGAAAGTAGAATGGTGGTTACCAGGAGCTCAGGAGGACTGGGGAAATGTTGGCCAAAGGAGGAAAAACTTCAATGAAGCTGAAGCAAAAGGTCCAGGAGATCTACAATATGGTGACCATGGTTAATAATAATGAACACTTGAAAAAATTTAAGAGAGATTTCAAGTGGTCTCACCACAAAAAAGAAATGGTAAGTATATGAGGTAATGGATATGTTACTAGTTAGATTTAGTCATTTCGTGATATATATACACATATCAAACCATCACATTGTACACCATAAATATATATAATTTTTATTTGTCGATTAATGAAATAGAAATTAAAAATACAAGCATCTTAAATATCTTGGTACACAAGATGTGTTCAAGAAAGATAAGTCTTTTAAAACCAATCATGCTAATGATGGTCTGACCTTTGCTAAGTAATTCTAAGGCTGTCAGATATAAATAGGGCCCAGCAAAGATTTTCCAACCAGGATGGATAGCAGTTAAAGCAGGTGTCTTATGAACCATCAAACCCAATGGTGCCCAATGATCCATAGCAGGTTACAAAATATATGAAGCCTATTGCAAGCGGCACTAGAAGAATTAGCAATGCCTGCCTAGAATTTTGGAGCAAAACCAGGCACTATAAAGCAATCGAAAATTCTTTTGATGACAAAGATTTCTGAACTTGTTACTAGACCCTAGTGGAAATGAGTCAGAACCATAAACCTGCATATGCTCTTATTTTATTGTTGTTGTTTTTCCTCCTTCCATCTTCCTGTATCAAAGGTAGGTAAAAAACTCGAAGTCCATATGGCAGGGTTGGTGCAGGGGTGAGTTGAGAGGAGCTTGTATCTGTGAGGACTTCTTGGAGCAGAGCTGCCTCACAAGGCCCTGCCCTTCAGGAAGACTCTGTGGTAACACGCTGGAAAACACAGAAACAAGAAATCACTGCCTTCTATCTATAAGGGGGCATTAAACAGTAATGTCTGTTCTCCATAGAGAGGTTTTCACTTAATGAACATGTGTAAACAGAAGAACACAGGTGTCTTAGTCAGATTTTGCATGGCTTTGACCAAAATATCTAACAAGAACAATTTCAGAGGAGGAAAAGTTTATTTGGCACTCACAGTTTCAATCTCAGTCCATAGATGGCCAATTCCATTGCTCTGGGCCCAAGAGGAGGAAGAACATCATGGCAGAAGGGTGTGGAGGAAGAAAGCAACTCAGGACATGGCAACCAGGAAGCAGAGGGAGAAAGATGGCTCTGCTGACTAGGGACAAAATATAAATCCCAAAAGCATGCCCTTAGTGACCCACCTCCTCCAGCCACACTATACCTGCCTATAGTTACCACCAGTTAATGCATATCAGTGGACTAAGGCAGTGATTAGGCTAAGGCTCTCATAACCCAATCATTTCACCTCTAAACTTTCTTGCATTGTCTTACACATGAGCTTTTGTATTGACGTAACACAATGCCTGAGTCTGGGATGACTTTAAACAGTACATGCTCTGTTGGCTCATGGTTCTGGAGTCTGGGCACCTGCATCATGCAGGGAGAGCTTTCTTCTATGCCATCCACAGTAGAAGGCAGAAGGAAGGGCTGGGAGCACATGCAAAAGATATGAAAGCAAGAGGAGGTCACTTTCATAACAAGTTCACTCTTGCAATAAGTAGTGCATTCCCATGGTAATGGCACTAGTCCACTCGAGAAGGCAGAGCCCTGTGACATCTCTCAAAGGCCCTACCTTCGGGCTGGGGATGTGGCTCAAGCGGTAGCGCACTCGCCTGGCATGCATGCGGCCCGGGTTTGATCCTCAGCACCACATACAAAAACAAAAATGTTGTGTCCGCCGAGAACTAAAAAAAATAAATATTAAAAAATTCTCTCTCTCTCTCTTTCTTTCTTTCTTTTTTTTTTTTTTTAAAAAAAAGGCCCTACCTTCAAATGCCATCAATATATGAACTTGGGGATTAAGTTTCCACCACATGAATTTTGGGGGACACTTTCAAAACAGCACCATCAAGGTCACAGCAATGTGTGAAGAGGAACTGAAATAACCCTGGTGAATTTTTAGCACCAAAACTGGTATAGGGCTAGTGTTCAATAAGTGACAGCTACTTATTTTGTTTAAGGTCAACATACATGATAGTGAAGAGCTAAATTCTGGAATCAGAGAGACCTAGGTTTTAATGCTGGTTCTTCCATTTATTTCCTCTGTTTCTCTGGACAAAACATCTTTCTAAATTGCTGTTCTTTCATATGTCAGATGATGAAATTAATAGTACCCATCTCATGAGATCATTGAGAACCCATCCTTAAAGCAGTCAATAAATGTATGCTCTTGCTGTTATTATCAGTGGTTAGAAACTGCTAACAAGTATCAAGCACTTATTATGTAACAGATTTGTATAAAAACACTCTTCATGTACTATTTTATTTAGCTCTCACAGAAACTATATGAAATAGATAATAGCATTATCCCTTTTTGAGTAATAAGGAAACCAAGACAGAGTAATTGCATAACACGTTCAAGTCTCACATTGTTAGAGTTGGTATCCAAATATACTCTGAAATGCTAGAAAAAAAGGGAAAATTAAACCTAAAATAAAGGGAATAATTAAAATAATGATATAAACGAAAAGCCAATGAAATAGAAAATGGATGATTGTTTCTTTAAAAATACTAATATCATTGTAAAATCACCAGGAAGAATGGTCAAAGAGAGAATTGCAGGAATTAAAAAAGTGACATCACTACAAATCATACAGAAAGTAAAAGGAGAATTAGAAAATATTAGAAACAATCTTACACCTATAAATTTGACATCTCATATAAAAAAACCAAATTCCTTTTAAAACCACAACCTATAAAACAGAATAAGAAATAGAAAATAAGAATAAATGTATACCCTTTAAAGAAATGTATTTGTTCATTAAAACATGTTTCCACAAAGAACACTCTAGATCCACATCACTTCATTGCTTAATTCTCTAAAACATTTATAAAATGAAGAATTCAAGCTTAAATATGTGTTTCAAGTATAAAATCATCACAGCCCTGTTACCAAACCCAAACAAGACAGTAAAAGAAAACTTCAGGCTAATATCTGCAAGAACATTAGCACAGAATTTCTGGACAGAATATTAGTTAACCAAATCAACAGTATACAAGGGAAGACTGCACCCGACCAAACACAGATGGTGATAGCAGGGTGGTGTGACCCAAGGGAATCAGTTATGTAACTCACACAGTAAATGTATCAGTGGGGAAGTCAGAGGATTATTTACATGAATGTGGAAAAGATCCAAAAATTCAAGCCCTCATGATATAAACTGTCCACAAATCAGATTGCCTTAATTCAGGAAGGACCCCCGAGAATTCTTAACCCATCCTTTTCATTCTTTTCTTTATTGCAGAACTGGATCCTCCTCTAGGCTACAGAGCTCTTTGGCACTGAGTTACATCCTCAGCCCTTCTATTTTATTTTATTATTTTTTATGATATTTTGAAACAGGGTCTCACTGTTTGCCCAGGGTGGCAACTCTGTCCTTGAACTTGCAATTCTCCTACCTCAGTCTCCGGAGTAGCTGGGATTCTAAATGTATGCCATATGGCCTGGCTAACACCACATTTTCTAGAACAAAAGATGAGGTAAATTTTTTGTAAAATTGGAGTAGGTGGCTATGTTCAGAGAGGTCTTAGGAAGCACTCAGCACTAAAAAATAAATAAATAAAATTTTATAAAACCTTTTAAAATTGCTTGTGAGAAGGTTTTGTTAGAAAATGAATAGAGAACCACAGCCTGAGGGAATGTATGTGCAACAAATATATATGAAAAAAATATATTTCTTACCCAGAACACATAAAGAAATCTTATAACTCAAAAATAATAAAATGGCAACCCATATAAAATTATATTGGGCAAGACTAAAGAGACACTTTTTTTTTTTTTTGGTACTGGGAATTGAACCCAGGGGCACTTAACCTCTGAGCCACATTCCCAGCACTTTTTACTTTTTATTTTGAGACAGGGTATCACTAAGTTGCTAAGGCTGACCCAGATCTTGCAATCCTCCTACCTCAGCCTCCTAAAGCGTCGTGATTACAAGCGTGCGCCACAACAGCTGGCCGAAGAGAGACACTTTTCTAAAGAGGATATTCTAATGAACTGGAAGCACATCACAAGGTGTTTGGCATCATTCATCACCAGGGGAACAAAACCTGGACCTGCAGTGGGTTTCCGCTGCACAGACCCACTGAACCCACAAGCTGACTGCCAGCACAGGAGAGAGGCAACAGGGACTCCTGCTCAGTGCTGGTCAGAGGGAGCCATTCAGGGAAACCACTTGCCCTGTCCTTCACGTGGCCTCTAGACCTGGAAGTTAGGGATACACATCTTCAGTTCTCAGAAAGCAAGGCAAAGGCAGAAACGGCAGTGGCTACTGAGGAGACAGGGACGTGGCTGCCCAGTAACTCTCTCCACCCAGCTGGGGACTTTGCAGTAAGAGGGGTGAGAGACAAAGGTGGCTTGAGTCCCGGTGGTAATGTAGGATAAGGAGAAATGCAAAGGTGGGGCACAGAGGAAAAGCTGGCTCTAGAGAAGAGAATAAA
The DNA here is from genome assembly GCF_001458135.2 of Marmota marmota marmota. NCBI lineage: Eukaryota > Metazoa > Chordata > Mammalia > Rodentia > Sciuridae > Marmota > Marmota marmota. Next base: position 30,218,468 of record NW_025999949.1, read on the forward strand.
GGAAAAAATGCAATAATTGATTACTATTTATTGAATGCTAGTGGAAGAGTCCTCCCAATATTTCCTCCTTGGGGGGCAGTGAAAGAAGTCCTTGAAGAATTAGGTTAACAGCGCCCACCATGGCTTTAACTCCTAAACCACAGGTTTATGACATCGATGTTTAGACCCATGTCGTTCAGGTACAGAGTTCTCTTCCATCACCTACGTGCCCTCCACCACTCAGAATGGGCTTTGGCTCACCGTGTGCCCAGGTCCATCCTGTTCAGTCAGTCATTACCTTAGGAACAGGTATGCATGTCTACAGCCCCAGTCTGACTCAGGCTCAGAGCAGGCTCAGCTCCCTGAAGTGTGGGGTCTGGAATGCTGGAATCAGAGTCACCTCAACTGAACTGGGAAAGTGTCAAGCACAGAGGCTGAGTCCTTCACTCTGGACCACAGCTGTATGATCAGACTAGTCTGCCATTTTGCTTCATTTCCCCTCCAAACCCACTTCCCAGCTGTTGGCCCTGGACCTTGCACATTTAGCATTGTCCCAGGGATTGTCTTTTTTCCTTGAAACCCATGTCTCCATCGGGACCTGCTGGGTGGAAGTCTCCTGGGTGGAAGCAGGACACTGAGTGTGGAGGGTGTCCATGCTGCACTCACAAGGTCAGCACTCTCAGGCCAGTAACTTGCCACCTGGCAGGCAGACCCAAGCACACTAGGCTACAGGAAGTCTGTGCTGCGTGGAGGAGGTACATGACACAGTGACTGAGATCGGGCCTTTCCCCCACAAGCCATCGTCTCTAGTGACTTTCCCGGAGTCATTCATCATGAGGCTAAACTTTGCTTATTTTTAAAAAAATACTGACTTTTTAAATAAAAAAAAATGATGTCTGCTTATTATTTTTTAAATGCAAGAGCAAAATCTTTATGTTTTTTCCTATTGTTCCTCTCTCCAAACTCAGACTGTGAATTCCTCCAGTCATTAGTCTACTGTTTGGAAGCGTGTCTGAGCCAGCCAGACTTTGTCGCCAGCTCTTGTGAGAAGTGTTCAGGAGTCTTGTGCGTGCAAGGAGTCCACCCATTGTCTTTTAGCCTGATGGGCAACTTGGCATAAAATGACTGGGTACAATTTTATCTCAGAACATGTGTTCCTAAAGTGCATAAAGCCATTTTGAAATGTGTTCCTCGTTCTCCAGGGTAGTTTTCTTCTATTAGAAAATGGAATGTATGTGGGCTTCTTGCATCCTGTCATCCTCTGAAGGGCCCCGAGTCCATTCACAGTGTGACTCGCTCTCCTGCATTCAGTCCTCCGCTCCCTTCACCCTTATTCCCTCTGCTCTTCTCCTCATGGTTAGGAGCCACCCAAGGACAGCACAGGTGTGGCCAGCTGCTTCCAATTGCATTTATTTTGTTGCTTCTAAGGCAGCTTTAAGGGTGTCGAGATTTATCATTTAATCTCTTTTTCTCTCAGCCTTCTGGCGTGTTCGATTGATTTGACCCTATTCTCTTGCCATTACATTTACTTCTTTGTAATCCTGCAGCTTTTATTCGTCGCTTTGTGTTTTGTTGGGTACTGAAAAACCCTTTTATCTAAAATGGCTTAATGGGTAGTTAGGCAAACCCCTCCACAATTTGTTTGGGCAATTAAGTCTTAGGATAGAGTTCCTTTTCATCTCCCTTCTACTAAATGATTTTTTTTTTCAGTTTTTTGTGCCAAAGACCAGGACTGGCTCCTTTTTGGTTCTCACTTAATTTTAAAAGGGCTTAGTTCCTAGGGATACAGTGGGAGGGCAGAGAGCCCAGAGGAGGGAGCCAGGTGAGTCCTGCTCCAGCATGGCCGTCTCCCACCCTCTTTCATGAAAGCCTCAATGTGTACTTCCTGGGAAGTGTGTCTCTGAAGTTTCAGACACAGCTCATTCATTCATTCATTATTTATTCAACCATACGTTGAATAAATTGTTGTTGCCCGTGTTGATGAAGCCTCTCCATGACAACTCTTGTTCCAAATTTGGGGATGTAGTGCTGGTTGGAAGGAGCCAGGACTCCCCAGCTAGGTTTAAAGGTTGGACAGGTGAAAACCATGTTTGCACTTTCATCTCATGGCCACGACAGCTGCTCTAGAAACTTGCTGCTATGTGTTAGGCTCTGTGATACGACCAGGGCAAGTCCCTGGAGCTCTCATTTCCCAATTAAGAACAGATAAAAACCAAATTGTGCTCTGATGGTTTTGATGAGTCTTAAGCAGGACAATATATGACTGTCCTTTGGTATCTACAGGGGGTTGGCATATACCAAAACCTCACGTAAAACGGTGCAGCATTTACATATGACCTAAGCACTTCCTCCCACATGCTGCAAATCATCTCTGCATTACTTGCAATACGTAAAGCAATGCCTACACACGACTCATACACATGAATTTAGCATGGTTCTTAATACACAACAATTTCATATTTAGGAACTTTCTGGAATTTTTTATACTGCTGTTTTCCATCCGCCATTAATTGAAATCCAGGATGCAGATTCCGGGGACTCAGGAGGCCTGCTATTTGTGTACAGGCTTTAGAAATAAATCGTAAGACCTCGAACATAGCTAAGCTGCTCTTCTCCCAGCAGTACTTGCAGGTGTCTTCCCACCTGGCTAACGACAGGTAAATAAATGTATGCACATGTGGGGGATAGACAGGGCAGCACCTGCCCTTGAACACCTCTCCTCCTCCAGCTCCCGTGCTCTGGGGGCAGATGGTGCTTCTGAGGCCCCAGCCACTTCACTGTGAGTTACTGCTGACGCAGCGCCGTGCTCATCTTCCTCCAGGACCCAGAACCGAGACTCGCTGACTCTGGACAATTCTCAGGGAGAATTATGAAGAGAATGTGATAATTTATCAATCGGTTTGACTTGAGGTTACTTAATGGAAATCAGTTCCCCGGCATTTAATTATTCACAGCGAAGCGGCACCAATGCCGTGTGAATCTGCAATCTTGGACACCATAGCATGATCTAGTTCAGAGGCTGCCAGTTCCCTCCACCTCAGACCTCTAATAGAACACGCCTGACAGAGTTAGAGTCCCAGGTAAACCAGAGCCTCAGGGAAGCTTTTGAAGGGCAAGTGTAGACACCAGGACAGGTTCTGCACACTGCTCCCTTGCCACAGAGGGCAGAAGGTGATGGCAGAAGGGGGGGCACATTAGTATATGCCAACCCCCTGTAGATACCAAAGGACAGTCATGTACTGTCCTACTTAAGATTCATCAAAACCATCACTGTTCCTAGAGGAAGGTTATCAGGTACAACTGGCAGCAATGGCTTCATCATTGGCACACAGATTGTGTGACTGGAAGGGGAAGATGTCATTCACTTTTGAGCACCTACTGTATTCTAGTCCTTATAGGTAAATAATTTCTTCCTGTGCTTTAAGGATGGAACAGAAATTTTCAGTATAAAGCATGGAGGAATGACAGAGGCCTGCGGGAGTCCAGATCCCTGCCTGCTGGGGCCAGGGGAGAGTTTTCCCAAGGGCTGACTTTTGACCTAATCTTAAAAGTGATTTGATATTTTCACACCGAGAAGCGGGAGAGAAGTTCCAAGGCAGCCCCTGGGTGGCACGTGTGTCCATGAAGCAGAGTCTCTGAGTGTGAGGAGAAAGGAAAGGGGAACCAGGCCAGGAAGAGCCTGGAGCATGGGGTTTGGTGTAGTATTCAGGTCTGACTTGGGAACTGTTTGAAAACCCAGGCAGAGAGCTGATGTGGTTCAGCACAGGTAGAAAGAAGAGAGTCAGAGCAGAACGGTCTGCAGAGCAAGAGCAGGCCTGAGGCCAGCCAGGTGGTGGGACGGCCCTGGGAGAGGCACCAGCTGGCCAGTGCTGAGCAGCAGCTGGCCACAGAGCACCACGCCAAGCACTCTGCACCCACCGTCCCCCTCACTTTCACGGCCCCAGGAAGCTCATAGTCTCCCGGTGCAGATGAGGATGCTGAGACCCAGGGGAACAGTGGTCCAGCAGGAAACCCAGGAGTACACCTGAGCTGCAGATTAAGCCCAGGTTGCTGGCATCCAGGTCGCAGCACTTGATCTTTTGGGAGAAAGTTATCTTTGCAAAATAAATAAAGACTTTGTAGCAGACCTAAGTCATCATCCTCCATGAAGAATAAATAAGATCTCTTACTTGGAGATCCAAGATAGCGGGCCAGAGGGAGGCAGCATTCTGAGTCACTCTGTGACCTGGGACTCAAGTAGTGAGAATACTGCTTCTCTGCTAGTGATGGAGGACACCCCTACAGATGCTCCCACGCAGGAATCACAGCCACGTGCCAGTAGGTCTCCCAAATACTCGCCCATGCAGGACTACCAGGTGCCCCAGCAAGAACACCAGCATCAGCACCCGTGCAGAACTTTCAGCCACTCACCTGAGCAGAAATCCCAGATGCCACTCCAACGCAAGACACCCAGAAGCTACCCATGAGCAGGAACTCCAGCCGCCACTCACATGTGGACCCCCATCTACCAATATGGGGTTCCCTGGGTTGCCTCCATCTTGGGACTTTGCAGCAGCAGAGACAGTCCCCTATGCACGGTAGCCTGCCTGCACCTGGGAACATCGCACATGCTCTGAAGATAGCTGACAGGCACATGCTGTATCCACAGAGCTCGACTCTGCACACATCGTCCAATGCCAACGCCCGGCTTCCCCCGAAGTGACCCAATACCCCATCGCTGAAAGTAGCGGCCTCCTTCTTGGGTCACCTTCATCACCATCTTTAGTGGGGGCCACTCTGGCTGGCCAGGTGCCCATAGTTTCTAATTACCCCTCTCCCAGCCGCTAAGCTGGCACAATGACTGCCCAATACCAAACAGCTCGAAGCAGCAGGTGTTCAGCACCCAAAGGAGAGAAAGGTCCCCTATTAGGAAGTAGAAAGAGGGTGGGTGAGTGTGATACAGTTTAGAGACTAACAGAGACCAGGAACTGGGAGGTCTTCAGGCGAGATAAGGAGACAAGACCAGGTGCCCACATCACACGAGGGACCCCAAAGAGATCCCTGAGGTGCTGTCTCCCTTCAGGGACTGGCAGGTGCCACAGCCCACTTCCAGGTGCCTCTACCCAAGACCAACCCTCCCTCCCTGGTACCTTCACCATCCTGAGGGCAGAGATACCAGCAAACATCAGATGACCCCACCTATTGGACTGAGAAGGGAAGCAGGAAAGACACTGATCTCCAACCCAAACAATCCTGGTGTCTTCCTTCGAGATTTTCTTTCTTCTCCCTCTCTAGTCTCCTGCCCCCATATCCCCAACATACGTGAAACCAAGTACTTGGCATGAATTAGGATACTGAGGGCTGGGGTGTCTGAATAGTATGTTACAGTTGTGTTGTATATTTTTTTTCTTACTCCAAATATTTACTATTTGAACATTTTTATTTTTCTTACTATATATGTGTTGATTGTTTCAGGTAATCTACTGTCTTCCAGCTTACTTGTCTACCCCAAATTACTTTCTCTCTCTCCTACTACACCTAATCTTCTTTAGATTTCTCTTTCATACTTCCTAAGATATAATAACCCTATATCCTCACCTCCTACCTCCTCGGCATATCATCTTACTTCTCAACCCTTATTCTTTGTCCACCATCAGAAAATGTAAATCTTTTTACAACCCTATTGATTATATTGTAGATAATAATTGAAATCACCATTTCTGTACATTGTGATGAAATTGTGAATTTCTTAACAGCAACTATATGATTTAAGGTTGTATATTGTTTATGTTGGGATCTGTTAACATTGTCCTTCCCCTCGAAGGAGAGATATTGGAACCCTACAATAAACCCATAAAGTAAAAACGGTAACGCCTTGGATCCCCAGAGCTAGAAGGGAAGTTACACAAACAACATGAAAAGACAAGGGAAGAAAGTGCCCAAACAAATCAAGATATCACATTGTTGGAATTCAGGGCCAGCACGGCAGAAATAATGACAGAGAAGGAGTTCAAGATGTACTAATTAAAATGTTCTGTGAATTAAAAGATGATATAAGAGAGCAAATACTGGCAGCAAAAGATCATTTCAATAAAGAGCTACATAAACAAATACAGGAAGCAAAGATTACTTTGATAGGGAGATAAAGTTTCTTAAAAAAGCCAAACAAAAATCCTTGAAATGAAAGAAACAATAAACCAAATTAAAAGTTCAGTTGAAAGCATCACCAACAGATTAGACCACTTGGAAGACCAACAGATTAGACTACACCTCAAACAATGAAGACAAAATATATAATTTTGAAAAGAATATAGACCACACAGTGAAAATGGTAAGAAACCATGAGCAGAACATTCAAGAAATATGGGATAGCGTAAAAAGGCCAAATCTAAGAGTTATAGGGATAGAGGAAGGCCTAGAGGTCCAAACCAACAGAATGAACATTCTATTCAATGAAATAATATCAGAAAATTTTCCTAACGTGAAGAATGAATCAGAAAACCAAATATAAGAGGTTTAGAGAAGCCAAATGTACAATATCACAACAGATCCACACCAAGGCATATTATAATGAAAATGCTTAACATACAGAATAAGGAGAGAATTTTAAAAGCCAGGAGAGAAAGGAATCAGATTACATCTAGACCAATTAAATTATATGTAGATTTTTCAACCCAGACCCTGAAAGCTACAAGATCCTGGAACAGCATACATTAAGTTCTGAAAGAAAATGGATACCAACCAAGAATCTTTTTTTTTATTTATTTTATTTTTCCATCCAAGAATCTTATATCCAACAAAATTATGTTTTACATTTGATGGGAAATAAAAACCTTCCATGATAAACAAAAGTTAAAAGAATTTACAACTAGAAAGCCTGCACTACAGAACATCCTTGGAAAAATATTCCAAGAAGAGGAAATGAAAAACAACAATGAAAATCAGCAGAGGGAGGTATTACACTAAAGGAAAAACTAATCAAAGGTCAATCAAAACTAACTAAGTCAAGTTAAATAACACAAATGGCTAGGAATACAAATAATATCTCAATAATAACCTCATGTTCTGGCCTAAACCCACTAATCAAAAGACATAAGCTAGCCGATTGGATCAAAAACAAAAACAAAAACTTGCTGCTTCCAAGAGACTCATCTCATAGGAAAAGATATACACAGACTGAAGGTGAAGGGTTGGGACTGCAGAAGCAAGCAGGGGTTCCATCCTCCCCTGGGTGGTTCTTGGTCAACACTGCCCTCGAGAAACACTTGGTTCAAGACTCAGAACGTGGGAGTGAGGCAGCAGCCGTGCTGTGTGCAGAGGGTCATGCACGGTGACCTGTGTGGTGACCTGTGTTGTGTTCTGCTGGCTCGTTGTGTGGGCATAGGGCAGCACTGGCCTTTCTTGCTCCAGCCCTCTCCAGACACCCTCCTTCAGCTTCCTTGAAGTCTCCCCCACCTCCCTGCCAGAGGACCCCAGCTTCTTCCTCAGGTCCCCTGCATCACTGCAAGTGGAATCCTGCTGGAGGTAGAGTCCAGTGCCTGCTCCATTCATCCTCAGTGGTCCCCAGGCGCCCCTCTGTGCCTATTTCCTGTCCTTCTTCCTTCCCAGTGGCCAGCCTTGCTCACTTCCTCTCAGCGCGGGGTGAAGAGACATGGCTCTGTGCAGTCTCACCAGCTCCTGCCCATGCATAAGGTCAGATCCCGAGACCAGCTCCTATTCCCCAGCCAGAGGGGTTCTGCATCTTACCCACACCCTGCCTGATGGGGACCCCAAACGCCCCTGGCAGCAGCTCCAGCATCCACACCTATGTTCCCCACTAAGTTTCAAATTTTGCTTCTTTTCTGACACCTGGACGTTTTGTTCTCTTTATTACATGTGCATTCATTGAAATGGATTCTTTTTATTAAAACATTGTCCCTGGTGTCACAGGAGCATTTCTAGGTTAGCTGAGATCCACCACATTGTCAGAAAAAAGAAGTCCAACCTGCCATCTGACCTGCTGCCCCCCTGCCGTCCTCCCCAACACCCTGGCTCTAGGAGCCTGTTAGCTGCACTGGGTATCCATGAGAAGCAGCCCACATGAGCACCCTCCTGTGGCCTCCTCCACATGCTAGTATTTAATGGAGACCCTCTTTTCACCAGTTTTAGCTCTGCAGGGGTCAGGCATGGGCTGATTCGTGGGGCAGAAGGAAGACAGAAACGCTGGAGCTGTTTTCCCTGAGCTACCCAGGAGGGACAGTTCCCATCCCAGAGTTTTAATTTCCTTTGAAAAGCAACACAGCTCAATTTCTCCTAGTGAAAATGCAGCCCTCCCGCTAACATCCCTGAGGCTGACCCCTTGCTGAGGTTTTATTACTTCCAGAGGGTCACTGAAGTAGCTGAGGATGGCTCCTGTGCACCTCTCCAATGAGCAGACCATCCCCAAACATGTACATCAGAGTGTGTTTCCCAGAGGAAGCTATTTGCTCTGGGTCGTGTGCACAGGACAGAGGGAGCTGGGGAGAGGGTGCTCAGGAGGCCTCCGTTCACCTCCCCACTGGAGATCGCAGGTGGAGGCATATGTTAAAATTCTCCCGGGACTCGCAAGTCTAGTTTTGTGTCTTTGATGGATTCTGTTTCATCTCCCTTAAACACTGTTTCCCCAGGCCTATTTGATGCCTAAAAACATCTCCTTGCTTTCACCAAATAGGTGGAACGCCATCCCTCTTTGAGACCTTCCTGGGTCTTCTTTATAGGCAAGCTCTCCCCACCTCCATTAGAGCCAGATAGAATAATCTCCCTTTCCCTCCTACAGCGCCTGTCGTGCCTTCTTTATTGCAATCATATGAGCACATCTCTCTTCCCAAATCCTTCTTTAAAGCTATGAGGGAGAGAGAAAGAGAAATCAGAGCAAAATGGAAACGAGAAAAACAAAGTGAGGGCAAGATGTCTTTCAAATTGTGAGAAAGAAGTGAAATCTATACAATTATGAACAGTCTACATTAGACACCAGCAAGGTCCCCACCAACAGTTATTGTGCTCACAGACTCCAGTGACTTCTCTTCTCACCCCTGACTGGATAGAAATCCAGGACGGAAGTCAGATAGTGTCTCCTCCATGAAGGACTGAGGCTCATGCAGGTGAAGAATTGTCATCTTAATTAGCAAGGGACAGGCTAGACCTAAAACTATTGACTCCTATTCTGGTAATCTGCCTGTTACACATGGGCTAGCTGCAGGTTGAACCATCTAGGAGGTAACCAGGAACCCTGGAAAAGCTGAGGTTATTTGAAGGAGAAGGCGGAGCAGGGAGAATGACCGTGCAGGTCTGAGCAGCAGCATCTCACACTGTCCTCAGCACTGGGAGAAGACATCCTGGGCCAGGGGCTGCTCCCTCTACAGCTGGTCTTTGACATGACCCACTGAACACCAGCTGGGACCGCCCAGAGCAGGGAGCTTGGGCATCAGGGGGCAGGGTTCCATGGTTCTGGGGCCACAGGAAGTCTTAAGAGCTACTAGAAGGGCCTTTGGCAGGTTGAGAGCTTCCCCGTGGCCACGGGAGGGCTTGGGAAGACCTGACCTAGAGAGACGGGGCTTGAGCCAGTGCTGTTGCCACAGCTGACCTGCCACCTCACTGAGCCTCTGTTTGCTCATCCATGAGTGAGAATGATGATCTGCACCTCGCTGGGAAAATTCCATGAGGTTTTCTATGTGAAACGCCCATTACAAAATAGGAGTACAATGAATCCTAGGGAGGGGGAAATAAAGCATAAAATAAATAAGCTCCTATATGCACTAGGGAATTTTGCAAGGCCAGTTCACCTCTTGTATTTCGTTATGTGATCATCCAAATAGTTAATAATCTTAGCTGAGTACCCTATAAATGCCCACACTATAGCAGTTATGAAGACTTGTAAGTACTTTAACTTTTGTAGTGACTGAGATTTCTTTTGCTCTTAATTCCCTGTAAGTAAAATCTGTCTGGGTGCACAAAAGACAATTCCTTCCAAGCACTTTGCTCGGGGAAGCTCACTGAAGCAATTGTAGATACACAGCTCTGCACCCCAGATCAACGCTGAGCTTCCTTCTGGGTCTGCATTCAGTTACATAACGATGGAGTCCTGCAAGTCCAGCCCCTGGCTAACCCCAGTGCCCCCTCAGGACCTGCATAGTCGGCTGCATGTGAAATGCACATTCTGGGTTACAAAGGCTCCAGCTCTCTGTGAAAATGAAGGGGGCCTTGCTTCTGCGCGGTGCGTGCTACAGAGTTGAAGAAACTTAACCACGGCCACGTGACAGAGAGAACTAATACAGTGTTAGAGTCTGTAAACAAGTCAAAATAACACCTGGCATTTTGCCAGGGGAATGTTAGAGTTCGTAAACAAGTCTGGATGGTGCCTGGCAAAATGCCAGAGGGAGTGGTTTGAGAAGTAACAAAAGCGAGCCATTAAGTGTGGAGATTCCTTATTGGTTGACTGATGTATCTAGTTTATGCTAATTAGATAAGCTGTGTGGAATGTATAAATACTGTTCCTGTCCTGCAATAAAGGGCTCCCACTCCTGCTGTATCAATCTACACAAGTTGTTCGTCACCCCCGGTTATTTTGCTGCAGCCGGAGTTATTTTGCTGCAGCCGGACTGCGGCAATACAGAAAAGCGGAGGAGGGGCCCGGAAGAGATGAAGCTTGCCTCAAGGGATTTCAGCAAAAAGCTCCCTCAGAGTAATGAGAAAGGAAATTTTTAGAAATTGGTAGTGGAAGCTCTCCTAGAGATTAAAGTAAGACCCTGGGAAGAGGAGGGGTTTGACTCAACTTCGGCAGCAGGGCTACCTGCCAAGTGGCTTGAGCAGAGCAGAACTGAGCATCAACAGTGGTCAACTCCTGCTGCCGACAGACCTCAGGAAACAGCAGCAGCCAGCCTTTCTCCCTCCGTGTCCCCGTCGTCTATAATGTGGAAGGGTTGAAGGAGCCCAGCCCGGGCATCAGGCACAGCAGGGTTCAGAGCTCAGAGTCACTACCAGCTGTGCAGTTGGGCAGGTGAGAGTCAGCGTCCCTGGCTGGGTGTCTCTAAACCGGCTTCCTCCCAGGGCTTCCTCGTGCCCATCCGACAGTGGTGCCGCGGCTGGACGTCAGTGAACTATGCTAGAAAAGAAGGACACCCTAATGTTTATTTGACTTGTTGCCCCAGAATCTGCCCTCTGCCTGTCTCCTCACTACTGCCCTGGCTATGTGCACCACGCGTCAAAGGGAGGGAGTCACGACTCTCGACTCTGTGCGGGTTCTCTCTCTCACCAGCTGGGGGATAAGGACAGGTTGCTTACCTCTCTGAGCATCGTATTTTCATCTTCAAAATAAGAGTGGCAGAGTTATCCACCTTTACAGGTTGTTCTGTATAGCAAAGAGAGTCAGCCCGGGGGAGCATTTCGCCACGTGTGGAGACCCTATACGTATAAGCAGGAGAGGAGACAAAATCTTCAGGACCTCAAGTGAATTGTTCAGAGTCACACACAAGGACAAAGACTTGTGAGAATGAGGATTGGGCTAGAAACTTTAAAGAACCCGAGAGAATAAAATTTTATCACTTAGACTCAAGTGGCCCTGAGTGATGCTAAGTATTATGTGGCGATGTGACTCTTAAAGCACATAGGTAACACGTGACGCATTTGAAGGTTTGTGCATATTGTAGATATACATATGCTCATGGCACACACATGTAGATTTCACATGAATGTGTATTGACATGTATGGTCGATGCACATAGGTATTGACACATCTACACATAAAGAGAACGAGGAATGCACTTCGAGGGTTATTTTGTAGAAGGCAAATTTCTATTTTAAAACTCAGAAGCAGATTCTGCTTCCAGTATGGCAACTGGGACTTGGGTTTGAGTCAGAGTCTTCCCTCACCAGGGGCAGGCTGTGAAGGCAGGGGAGTTCCCCAAGAGGCAGCTTCCTCCTGAGACTGTGCCTCAGGGAAGGCCACTGCGTACAGAGGATGTGTTGCACCCCAGATGTTCTCAGGCTCTTCCCTCTGCCCTGTCTGTCATGGGCCACATTCCTGTGAGCAGAGGAAGCACTCTTCAAGGCAGTTGCTCCTGCGCAGGGGCTGGGGAAGGGCATGAGGAGAGCCAGCGGGGCCAGAGGCAGGTGGGGAGCAGGCCTGATGCTCATCTGCCCCACTCGTGGGGCTCCGCGGGACTCCAGGGACTGTCCTGGTCCTGGCTGGATCACACCCTCTGAGAGCTGTCAGGTTCGCCCCTAGTGCTCCTACCATGCCCCATTCTTTAGTTTCTGTTTTCTTTGTCACAAATCTGAATCGGATAACTCTGAAATAAATGGTTTAATTTTAACTCAAAACAAAACGATAGGGGCTGCAACTCAGTGGTAGAGCACCCCTGACCGCTCCTAGCAGATGGGCAAGACTATTGATTATTATAACTACTGTTTACAAAACCAAAAAGTTTTAATTGCATATACATCCACAAGACAGGAGACATACATTATAACCTTACAATACAGCTGCTACACAGAATGACACACATTACTATGTGGCTATCTTAAAATGGCATATATTAATATATCATTTTCACTCCCTCCTGTTGGAATGCTTGTTATAGATGACTCTTTCCCTTGGGTAAATTTGAATGCTTTACTATGGGTTTGATTTCCCATCCCCACCCAAGTTAACTCCTGGATAACCTATTGTTTTGCTTTGTTTGGGTGACATAAGGTGTTCGACACTCTTTTCATCTTTCAGAGCCTCTCCTTGGCTCTAGTTGATGGGATGCCTACTACTATTGCTAACTTGGCATGATGGTGACAATCGACAGCACTAAGTTCAAATGAGTAGTCAAAACCTACCTAAGGGCTCACACCCATCCTTTATTGGAGGATTCTATTTAGTTCCATCCTTTTAGTTGATTGCAATTTTATTATGGGACATACATTTTAGAATATTTAATTCTTAACTTGAACAATAAAAAAAAATCTTTAAATCTTCAAGATTTGGTCTCATCAGAGATCTTGCCCACCACACACACACACACACACACACCTTTAAAAAGCAGATAGGGGAATACGAAGAGACTCCCATCTGCATGGAAATGTGCCCTTTGGATTCTCCTCATCGCATTAGTCTGCTTGTGCCGGAGAAGGCTGTCCAGGCCAGCAAAGAGCACGTCAGGGGGCCACCTACAGGGGTTGAGTGACATTAATGGGCCAGTGGGCAGGCAGTGTGGCCTGCTGTCCACTCAGGTGAATGAAGGGCAGATGTGAAAGAGAATGACGGTCATCATGGGGTGTGGAGGCAACGCTGTGGCCCCTCAGTGTCCCTGTGAGAATCAGCCCTGGGCTGGATCTGAGCTGGGAACTAAGACAGGGAGCACAGTGTCTCTGTCGGACTCTGAGCTAGATCCTGTGCTTGGATGGAAGAGGAGACCAGGAAGCACTGAGGAGACAGGGGCCAGCACAGTCTCTGACTTGCGGAGGCCCAGAGTGACAGGCACATAGGGTATGAGACTGAGGGAACTGAGGCATTTCCTCATAGCCAGGGACGGAGGAACGCTGTCCTCTGCTTTGTTAAGGGTCCAGAGAGAACTGCTTCTCAGTTATTTCCACAGAGGCTACTGCCTTTTAAAAAAAATTATTCATTTATTTTAATTTGTTATACATGACAGCAGAATGCATTTCAATTCATAGTACACACAGAGAGCACAATTTTTCATGTCTCTGATTGTACACAAAGTAGAGTCACACCATTCGTGTCTTCATATGTGTACTTACGATGAAGATGTCCATCTCATTCCACCATCTTTCCTACCCCCAAGCCCCCTCCCTTTCCCTCCCTCCCTTTGCCCTATCTAGAGTTCTCCATTCCTCCCGTGCTCCCCGCCACTCCCCGCCATCCCCATTATGAGTCAGCATCCTCATATCAGAGAAAACATCCGGCATTTGATTTTTTGGGGATTGGCTAACTTCACTTAGCATTATATTCTCCAACTCCATCCATTTACCTGCGAATGCCATGATTTTATTCTCTTTTAATGTGGAGTAATATTCCACTGTGAATATATATCACATTTTCTTTATCCATTCATCTACTCAAGGGCATCTGTGTTGACTCCACAGTTTAGCTATTGTGAATTGTGTTGCTATAAACATTGATGTGGCTGTGTCCCTGTAGTAAGCTGTTTTTAATTCCTTTGGGTATAAACCAAGGAGTGGGATAGCTGGGCTAAATGGTGGTTCCATTCCCAGTTTTCCAAGGAATCTCCATACTACTTTCCAGATTGGCTGCACCAATTTGCAGTCCCACCAGCAATGTTTGAGTGTGCCTTTTTCCCCTATATCCTCACCAACACTTATTGTTGTTTGTCTTCATAATAGCTGCCATTTCTGACTGAAGTGAGAAGAAATCTTAGAGTGGTTTTGATATGCATTTTAATTGCTAGTGATTACAGAAATTTCATCCACTTGTTGATTGATTGTATATTGTCTTCTGACAAGTGTCTGTTCAGTTCCTTGGCCCATTTATTGATTGGGTCATTTGTTTTTTTTTTTGGTGTTTAGCTTTTTGAGTTCTTTATACACCCTAGAGATTATTGCTCTATCTGATGTGCCTGTGGTAAAAATTTGCTCCCATTCTGTAGGCTCTCTATTCACCTCACTGATTGTTTCTTTTGCTGAGAAGAAGATTTTTATTTTGAATCCATCCCATTTATTGATTCTTGGTTGCCGCAGTCTGGCTGGGCACAAAATCACGAGCCACCACACAGCTTGTAGATTCAAACAGCAATTCTTTATTCCCGAACTCACACCAGCCGTCTACAATCACATCACGTTCTGGGGAAATCCACGTTCTCTGCCCAAATCCACTCCCACTGGGCTTCTGTCTCCCAAAAAATACTGTCTGAATCCCGTGAGAACTCAAGGGGAACTCAGGCAGCAGGATACGCCCTATTCCCAGCAGGAATAATCTTAAACCTGGAACGCCCTAAACCCGATTATCCTAAACCGGGAACACCCTAATCCGCCCTGGTCCTTGAGCAAGGTCACCTACATGCAATGTCACTGCAAAGTGTCCTATTTCCACGAGTCCTTCCACTAAGCAACATGGGGTACGCTGGCAAGGAAATTGTCATACCTACTTGGCTAATGGCTCCCAGCACTTGGTTTTAATTCCTGTGCTATAGGAGTCTTATTAAGGAAGTCGGGGCCTAATCCCACATGACGGAGATTGGGGCCTACTTTTTCTTCTAGTAGGTGCAAGGCCTCTAGTTGAATTCCTAGGTAGGATACTGCCTTTTTGTGGGGAAGTTTGGACAAGACCACATTCAGAAGGAAGCATTTGAACTGGGTCCTGACAGTTAAGTTGGAATTTGCCAGGTGGACAGGGGCACCACCCTAGGAAGGCCCATAACTAAAGCGACACTGTTTGATTTGCTCACTACCATGTCCCCAGGACCTGGGGGCAGTGCTTGGCACATACTAAGTGTTCAATAAATATTTGATGAGTGTACTATGTGCAGAGAAGCGTGGTGTGCTGGCAGGGAGGTAGGTGTTGGGCCTCCTTCCTGGGAGCAGAGGAATGGCGAGGAGGATCATCAGGAATCTAGGTGATAGAAAGGGAGGTGGGGAAAAGTCAGAAGGGTATGCTGTGAGAGGTGAGCAGATTCCTGCAGGTGCCCTCCAGAAAAACTCATGCCCAACACAGTGGGCCTGGGCAGGACACCAGGCATCTGCAGATCTCCTGCTCACGGCCTCTCCAGCTGTGGGAGGCCAAATAGTGATGTCCCATGAGGGACAGCAACACCCCTTCCTAGAAATCTGTGAATGTTACCCACATGGCTAAAAATGGCTCTGCAGACGAACTTAAGGCAGAGAACTTAAAACAGAGAGCTTATCCAGGTGATGGGGGAGGCCAAATCTAACCTACAGGACTTCCTCCGACTGCAGACAGGTGCAGCAGAGGAGGAAGCCAGGGAACTCGAAGAAGTGAAATGACTGAAGTGGTACTGCTGGCTCTGAGATGCAGGGACCCAGGAGGTGCTGGGGAGCCCTCGGAAAGTGCAAGAAGAAATGCGGGTCCCTGTGAGAGGGAACACAACCACTTGCCTACAGGCACGGAAGCCCAACCCTCCTCCTTACCTTTCTCTGTGACACTCCCCTCACCTGCCCCCTTGTGCATTTTTCTGATGGTCAGCCCTCACTGACCTGTCCCTTGTCCCCAGCACCTGCTCCACAGGAGCAGGCATTATTTTTTCCTGGCTGTGTCTTCAGTTCTAGAAGAGGGAATGGTCTATGACGGCTGCTCAGTAAATATCTAACTGGGTGAGTGATTGATGTCATCACATCCTCCCAGAGCCCCAAGAGGCAGGCATTAGTATCACTGCCATGGAAGATGGCCATGGGGCTGTCCCCAGTTCTCACACCTAAAGCACCTGGGAAAGGCTGGTGCCTGCCACGTTTGCTGGCTGACTAACCCTGGCGGCGGCCATGTTTGAGCCCAGGCCTGCACTAAGTGCAGCCTGCCCTGCTCCAGGGGCAGAAGAAGCACCCGCGCCATGTGGGTCTTTGTCCGCCAGGCTCCATTCCTCTCCGGAAAAAACTTCCTCCTTCTTTAGTTTCCATTTCCTTCCTCGGTGAAGATTCAGTTTATTTCATGCCAGAGTAAGCCTCAGCCTTGAATCACAACAGCCAATGCTATCTGACATCAATTGCCACAGCTTAAAGAGGTTTAGGCTTGACAGACTGTAAAGTCGTTTGCAAGAGCTGGAGCTGAGTGACAAAACGCCCGTCATGAGGCGTAAACCTGTCAACCACAATTACCCGCGAGGGATTCCAGAGGAGCAGGAGAATTAAACCTTGTAAATCCAAAAGGCCCAATTGGAAAGATGTATTTATTGGGCATGATTCCAGGATGGTTTCCACACGGACTTTGCTCTTCTGTTTTGGACTTGACATAGGACAGATCTACACATGGAAGAGGAGAGGACAGAAAGGTGCCCTGAACTTGACAGTGATAGGTCAGTACCAGAGAGCCCAAGGCTTACCAAAGTCCAGCCCCCGTACACAGGACTAATCTAGATTTCCCTATCTCACCTGCAATGACAAAGTTCACATGCCTAGATCTCATAGGTAGTGACTCTCACATCCCCCTCTCATCTGCATCCTGGTGTGTGCTCCCAGCAGCTGAAGAGTGTCAGGCAGAATGCTCCGTGACCTTGGGGTTGGAGGGGCTGCCCTGTGGGAGGCACTTGAGTCCCTTACAGCTGCAGGGAGCTGTACTCTCCTAGTGACCCTCACTGCAGTAAATATCAAATGAGTGGTAGCCATGGACAAGGGAGGCTGCCAAGGAATTTTGAAGAATAGGTAGGGCTTAAGTGGAGAGGAAGGACCAACATGATGTTTGTGCTGGAGGAAAAGGCATTAGATAGAAGGAAACAGGTTCCACAGGAAAGGACTAAGTGACAATTGGTGTGGATCATCTCCTTCTCAATTGCATGTCTAATAGGATCTCAGACCACCCCATTCCCACCCAAATGCCTGTCCTCAACTTTTCTGCCCTTTCTATCACCCAAAAGATGTGTCTCTTCTCTCCTCTCCCCTCCCCTCCCCTCCCCTCCTATC
>NW_025999949.1:30236044-30437379 GCF_001458135.2 Marmota marmota marmota
CTCTTCTCCCCTCCTCTCCTCTCCTCTTCTCTTCTCTTCCAACTTAGGAGATATAATTCCACTTTGGCCAAGAAGAGGCCATGATTCTTAGAAACAACCTGAGCCTCTCCTTTTCTCAAAACCCACATGCAATCTGCCAGCAAATTTGTTTAAATCTATCTTCAAATTATACCCAGATCCAACCATTTCCACTGCATGACACTGACTGAAGCCACCATTTGCCACCTATCTTTCCACTTAAATCATAGACATTTTACTACATGGTTTATAAACACAAAAGGCTTCCTGAGTCTGGGGCACTTAGGAGTCACCTCTAAGAGTGAGAAACCTTTCAGCACGTTGGGGAGCTCTAGCCCAGATGGAGCAAACCACGTGGCATTAAATGCAATGCTCATGGTGTGAGGTGCCCACGTGTGTCACTTACTGCTGAGTCTTCAGTACTGAGGACAGTGCCTAGTGCACAGCTAAACTCAATTGATGGAATAAATGGAGTCTTGGGGAGAGGCATACTCGTTGGCTAACTCGGGGAAGACCACACATGCACATGCTTCATACCGAGGTTATTGGGGGTCACATTAGTCAGGACACCCTTGATGGCAATTTCCAGAAGCTCAACTGGCTTAGAGGAAGAGGGAAATTAAGCAGATGAATACCAGGATTATTCCAGGGGAGCGGGACTTGGGCTGAGCAGTAGGTCAATGTCCTCCAGCCCAAGACTACCAGGAGCGCACAGGTATTTAAACAAATTGGGTTTCTTGCGGAACTGCTGGGTATCTCAGGAGGAAGTGTTGGAAAGAAATTACTATGAGATTTGGGCTTTAGTTGGGTGATCTTGAGGGGATTTTAAAGATGTGGGGCGTGTCCTAGATAGGATGCTGTCAGGTAGCAAGGGTGCCTCTAAGATTATCTTAGTAAATTCTTCTGGAGGCCGACTAGAGCAAGGGTGAGAAGCAATTGAAAAAATAGTGCCGCAGTCTGGCTGGGCACAAAAATCACGAGCCACTCAAGCAGGAACAAACTTTATTTCCCAAACTCCCGCCAATGCCACTCCACACATGCTCCCCGGGAATTCTCCCGCCAACCATGCACGCGGTGTTCTCTCGGGACACACTACTCCAACAGGAAATCCCTCCTCCGGAATTCCCTCCTACTGCACTTCCCCAACCAATGGGAACTCTCCTGGAGTCCCGAGAGAGCTCCAAAGTAGCAGGCCTAGGCAGACAGCAGGGGTCTAATCTCCAATTGAATGCGCATCTTAACATAACCATTATCATCTCGATGGCTTGCTGGGGTCACCTTTCAACCAAAAATGCCATGCGTCATTCCTACTTGGCTATGGCTCTCAGCAAAATAGTGCGGTCCCTCAAGTTCACCAAGATGGGGACACTTGTTATTCTGTGGCTTGAACAAAGTTCATGCTCAGAATTAGAAAAAGATTGTTTCATCTTTGATCCATCATGGTCAGAGAGTGGCCTCCTCTCAGGTGGGTATTTGGTTTCTCTTGGACAGTTGAGCCCCCAAGTTGCAAGCCCAGACAGCTCCCAGACCATCAGCTGGTTTCCTCTTTCTCAGGTATAATGAGGGAGTAGCTGGGGCACCAGGGATTCCGGTAAGAACCCAAACACATCAGGTCTTTCCCCGTGTCTCCTTTCCTCCCGTCTCCCTGGATCCAGTGTTATCCCTGTGGTAGTAAAATTCCCCTGGTCTAGGAAATCTGCCACCTGGGAGCTTACACATTTCTCATTTGGGAACCCTCATGCATGAAGAATGGCACACTGAATTTCTCACTTCAAGGTGAAGGAAATTCTTGCAAGAGATGATCAGACAAGCCTGGGTCAGGTGCCCAGCATTAAATCATCAGCTATTACAATTTGGTGTGGTAATCAGGGGGAATTCCCTGGGAAAACAGCAGTTCTCAATTCTTATTTAAACCAAATTAACTCAAATATCCTCTGCAGGTAGCAAAACCTTAAATAATCATTTTCCCAAAAGTCTTCCTTAAGAATCCACCATAGGAATGCAGCAATGTATTCATGGTGAATTTTTCTCAAATTTGGGGAGACTTTGCCAATTTTCCTAGGAGCTCAGCTCATCAGGAAGCAAGTAGTTGCCTCATGGGGCCAAGGTAACACACGGGCTCTCTGCCCTAGAAGCTTCACTTGTGCTTTTTCTCTGAAATTGCTGTATTTTCTTCTTTGCCGGGGGTGATTTGCTACACTGGACAGTAACCTTCTCCCTGAAGCAATCTGCAGCTCCTCAATGAGATCACAGGCCATTGCATCTCATAATAGGGTTCTTTTATTATTCCCCCAAGCATGCAAATCAAATGGTATCTGGGGCTCAAATCTTTGCTCAGCAAAGACAACTAGCAGTGGTGCCAAGTGGAAAATGTCTCTGCCACAGCGGCTGCATCTGTTAATGGAACTGCTCCCTGCCTCTGCCCTCTGTTCCAGAAGCCTCTTTGCCTTCCTCCAGAGCAGACAGCCTCCATGTCAGCTTGCCTCAAGGACAAGAAAAGGGGCATCTTCGGGAGAAGGGAAACGATGGAGAATTTATTGAGTACTTACCATGTAACAAGAGCTGCCTGGCTGTTGTTTCATTTAATCTGCCCATTGGCCCTCTGGAGGTAAATTTAACCCCTAATGGGAAGGTGCAGAAAATAACACTGAGTTGAAGTTTCCTGCTCAAGTGTGCACAGGTTAAGCAGGGACTTCACCACCTGCATGTTCTGAGGACATTATCTAGGGACAGGAAAGGACACACATGTTAAGATGAAGAAGACATCCCTCGGTCAGGCAGGATCTGGCATCCAAACTCCAAAAGGACTCAGTGGGAGAGGAGGACATCCCTTCCTGTAGTTCAGCAGTGTGTAGAGAATAAATTCAGAAAAATCCAAAACACAGCAACTATTAGGCTGGGGAAAGAACCTGTGTTAGTCAGCTTTTCATTGCTGGGACCAAAATACCTGACCAGAACAACTTAGAAAAGAAAAAATTCTTTTGGACTCATGGTTTCCGAGGTTCAGTTCATGGTTAGCCAATCCATTGCTCTGGGGTGAGAGAGAACATCATGGCAGAAGAGTGTGGCAAAGGAGAGCTACTCGGCTCAGGGCAGCCAGGAGGCAGAGAGAGAGAGACGAGGAGATAGTGACAAAATATGGAATCCCCAGGGACCAACTTCCTCCAGTCACACCTCGTCGGCCTACAGTCATTACCTAGTCATCATTCAAATTATTAAGGCATCAAATGGATTGATCCATGAGTAGGTTATGGCTCCCGTAATCTAATCATCTCACCTCCTGCATTAACACAGGAGCTTTGGAGAACACCTCATATACAAATCATAACAACCTGCCTCTCTCTTCCTCTCTTTCTTTCCTCCCTCTCTTTTTCTTCCCCTTTATCTTGTTCCCTCCTTTCTTCCCCCTCTCCATTCATTCCTCTTTTCTTTCCCATCCTCCCCACCTTTTCCCCTCCCTCTCTCCTTCCTTCTTTCCTACAAATCAATGCCCTAAGTCAAGTTCTATGGTAGGGATCAGAATACTGGAATGAATTCATGAAATCCCCAAGCTTCAGTGCCACTGAGCTGCAGAAGTTAGGGTCTGGGATCAGTCTCCCAATAAACTAATGTGGGATTCAGACCCAGAATGATATTTTGTCAAAAGCAATTCTTGGGAGGGTGAGGGAAGTAGGTGTGCAATGGGAGGTTTTTGCAGGCTGCCCAGTAAAACCATAGAATCAACTCGCCAGAGAAGAGGAGATAGACTCCCAAGCCTCCTGTGAGTGGGAAACGGCGGGTTCCGGCCTGCTAAGACGGGCCTCTGGTCCTCTGAGGACTGGGAAGTGGGGGATGGACCTTCAGAGTCTTTCTGATGGACTGATGGAGCAAACCAATGCTACAGGAACAGTTCGATGGCCTCCACTGTGGAGACCCAGTTCATTCAGTTCTTTCATCTCTGCGGTTTCACCTGCTCTGATTTCTGCCTTGGTTCAGGTTATGCCCTTCATTTAAGCATGTTTACTGAGCGTTGGCTTCATGCATTAGCCATTCCATCGTCATGGGTTATATGATGATGAATAAGATGGAAAAGGTCCCTGTAGTCACATAACACAGTGAAGGAGTCAGAAAATGAGCAAGTGTATATGTAAATAAAATAAATCAGCACTGCTCGTCAGGAGAGCTACAAGGAAGGAAGCACAACCTGGTCCTCAGGTGCAGGGTGCGGGTCTCCCTGTGTCCCCTGCCTTCCCTCTGTCCTACCTGGTGGGAACTGGAGCACTGCTCATGTCTGTCCCACTGCAATTGGCTCCACTCACATTAAACTTCTGCAGGGCGTGAGGACCCGCCTTCCTCTTCCCCGAAGGTTCTGGGACCTATCAGAGCTTTACCACAAAATCTCCCCCTGTAAGGACGGACCTGGAAGACTCTTTCCCACACTCCTGATGCTCCAGTCTGCATCTGAATCGTCTCAACAGTAATCCTGCCAAGTACACAGTCCTTAGAAATGTATTCTTCAAATTGGGCTGGATTGACTCTTCACCCACTGGTCTTTGATCAACCCTTGGGGTCCGTAGGAATACGCTATTTAACCAATGTCTGTGCCATTCCCTACATAGGATCAGATGTTTACATATTTCAAGATGGTTCTCGTCAATTCTCACTTGTTCTCTGGATAAATCAAAGGGGAAATTTTATTTCCCTTCAAAAATTTGAGTTTATTAGTGGTCAACAACATGAGAATGAAATCAACTGCCATCAGAAGCATAGCTTATAGATAAAAGTAGAAATCCTGAAACCCAGCACAGGTAGTTTTTTTCTTCAACAGCATGAAAGAAGGAGCCCTGGCTTTGGGGTCCGAGTTCTCCCTGGGTTAGAGCATATGCTGCCTCACTTCCAAGCTATGCAAACTTTGGCAAGTGCTGAATATCACCCATTCTCATGTTCCTTATCTATAAAACAGAAAAATAGAATAGAGATCAGTGCTACAATAAGAATTAGAGAATAGTTAAATAAAACACATGACCCAGGACCTTGAGAAGCAGCTGTTAATATTAACTCTGAGCACAACCCTTATTTGCAGTAAGGAATCTATTTGAATTCAGAGGACAGTACAGTAAGGAAGGATTTCCAAGATCCTTTAGTCAAGCATGCCTAACTCAGCAGCTGATGAAATTGAACCTGCAATGCTTTGCCAATTCAGAGAAAGGACTCCTAACCTAGTGCTCACCTCACCATCCTGTCTGTTCCAAAGTCTTGGGACTTGGCATGGAATATTGGCTGCATTGGAATGGATCTAGGGAGATTCCAAGGGGGCCTGCCTCGCCCTGGTACCCCAGGGCGGCTCTAAATCAACCCTTTCAATATGCCAATGTTGTCCAAAAGGCTTTATTGGGGGGAAAGGATGGATTTGACAGCTTGGAAACAAGCATCTCGGCACATCTCTCTGAACACGGTGTTCCAACACCTTGAGGAAGGCTATAGACACTGGGCTAATACGTCCCCCTGTCAGTTCTATCTCTGGAGAGCTAGGCTTTTTAAATGTGCATAATCACAAATGCTGTCAAGCTCTCATTAGTCTGCCTTCGATTGTGAGACACTTTACTTACTAAGATCCACTTATTCTCCACTGCTTGGTTCTCCCACTAAAAACCCATTTTAAAGGTTTAGCTCAATTATCTGGGTTGAATAGTTGATAGGGAACTATTTCAAATAATGGGGGCAGGCAGATAATTAGAAGCATTTTTCATGGGTGAGATAAGAAGTGGAATATAGAGGCCTTCTAAGCATAGAGTATGGGATTTTTCTCATAATTTTCATTTGAAAAGATCTTTCCATGGAGTACAAAGAACCGACTGCCATCCAAAGTCACAGAGCTTGCTGCCCAAGAAAGCATACATTTGGATAGAAAAATGGATCTGAACTTAATGGGAAAATATGGTGTAAGGAATGAAATTTAATTCTATATAATTTTTTTCTTTCTTAGCAACCCTGGAAGAGAGAAAGACAAAGAAATGATTTCTAACATGGCAGATGTGTTTGGCTCTCTCGCCCACCTTCTTGAGAGCCCAGGTGGTCAAGTCACTCTGTCCAGCCACAATAATTCTTGGAAATCCCATGAGTGAGCAGTGCCCCCTGCAGCACCATCTCTCCTGAAAGGCTTACCCTTTGTCTAAAATGCACTTTATCCACTTCCCCACCGAGTAATCTTGGGACAAATGATTCCCTGGCTCTTGCAGCACACCAAGAGCCTCACTTGATTGCACTCGTCATACCTGGCTGTTTCTTCCTTATTGCACTTATCAGTCCCTATGATCGTAATTTAAATATAACCGTAATAGTAACGGTAACCAGAGTTTCTCCTGTTCTTCACACCAATCTACTGCGATCCACTCTGTTATTTTCATCTGATGATGCAGGAAAGTGGAGCTTACAGGGCTAAAGGAAATAGCTCAAGGTCACACAGCTGGTGGTCTGTGAAGACCAGACATAGGTCCCATGTCGAGCTGTGAGTGAACATCCCTGCCTTCCCTCCTGGAAACATCAGGTCCTGAAGAGCAGCCGACTCTACTCTCAAGCCAGGAATATTGTTGGTACTCAACAAACACTGGCTGAAGTCTTGGGATTCTGCCCACTGAGGCTATGCACATCTTCCCTGGAGAGCTGTAAGTGTGCAGCATGGCCGCCTCTCCTTGAAGGGAGACTCCTGAAGTCCCTTGGCTCTTGCAATAATTTAGGAGTTAAAGTAGAAAGGCTTAGCTCAGTCACTCTGATTCCCTGTGATTTCCCAGGGGAATAACACCTTTCTGTATGTAACCACTTCCTCTAAAACTGCAAGTGCACTAGTCATAATCTGCAACCCAAGTTCCCACCAATAAAAAATTGTCAGCACTGTGTACAATAGATCTCTGTTTTCTAGCCTCCAATAATAGCTTCCTCTTGCCCAGCAGACAACCTATAAGCCAATAACACTTTGTTTTTTGGTTTTTATAAATGTAAACACCTTCACTTTTAGGTGTCAATTTCTGTATCAATCAAAATAGATTGTACCATGATAACAAAAAGTCCCCAAATCCCCACATTATGACCACCGAAATCTGCTGCTTGTTCATGCTACTTTGCACAAAGCAGACAGACAGAGGTTCCATGCATTGCTGTTAACAATAAGACGCAAGAAAGCTTCCTTCAGTTCTGTAAGCATTTTTCTGAAGTGTCACATGACACTTTTCACTAACATCCCACTGGCCAAAGCAAGTTATACGGCTATACCCTCTCAATCCTTTTTCTAGGAAAAGAGCCCCAGAATATTTATGGACACTCTTTACAAAATTGTGTCTTAATCCACAATGCCAAGACATCAAACAGCTTGAGTGATATGGCACAAACCTGGGGAGATTTCTAAGGGATTTGTGGTTTGAGGTAAGGTTGAGACCATGATCTTATCCCAGAAAGAAAATTGGAACTCAGCTCTAGAGGTAAAATCCAAGACACAGCAAAGGTACCTGAAGGACCAGGTTTTCCAACAAATAACTACAGATCAAAATAATTTATGGATATCTAAGGACCATGAAAGATGACAGTCAACAAAGCCCTGCTGTGGACTTTTGAAACTGGCTGTTTATTGACTTTCCTTTAACACCAAATACCATCTACCATCACCTGTGAGGGCAAAACATAGACTCTGAGTTTTCTTTTATTTCAATTTTTTTGTTTTTTCCAAGCGCCACCTCCCCCCCACACACATTCATAATCTGTGACATTTGACAAATCACATAAACTCTTTCCTAGTCTGTAAATGGGGAAAGGTAATCCCAGTCCTACCAAGATGACCTAATGGTGCTGTTAATTGGATTAAATGTGATCACATATAGGTAATGTTCTATCAACCTGGAACAAATCCAGCACTATGACAGTGATGGGGAAGACACGCACGCCATCATCAACCAGATGCTCAACCACTTGTCACTGAGTGGAAAGACTTATGATTAGGATTCAATATTATTAAATGTAAAGTACAAATTTTTAAGGTAAAATTCCAACCAACCCACATAGTAATAATGTCAAAGAATTTATGAAAATTTGTTTGAAACTGTTATTTTTTATTTCACACCTAAATTCTCAAATTTGTCTGCATGGTAATATATTGATGAATATTAGAATTCTAGTCTTATCTGGACTAAAATAATAAAACCACCTAATACTATTTACTGGTTGCTATTCCCAATTTACATGTATTAACTACTTTAGTTCTTATAACAAACTCCTGTGGAAAGTATTGTAATCATTATCTTCAATTCACAGATGAAGAAACTGAGGCCCAGACGGGTTGAGAAATTGCTAATGTCACATATTCAGGATCCAATTCTGATTCCATCATCTTCATGTAGAGTCACCTTTCTGAATCACTGGTCGTCCCACTGAAATAGGAAAGTGAGATTTTGTTTGTTTGTTTTAGCATTGCACTTACATATAATAGTTGGGTTCATTTTGACAAAATGATACACACATGGAATTTGGTTCATTCCATTTCAGTCCCTGCTCCACCCTTTCTCCTCCCTTCCCCCTTCCTATCTACTCCTCTTCCTATTCTATTCCTCTTCCTCTCATTCACTTACTTTGGTTGGTGCTTTATAGTAGACATGAAGATGGAATTCACTGTGGAGTATTTATACAAGCATAGAGAGAGACTTTTTTAGATTCGTTCTGCATTTCCTCCCGTTTTTCTCCCTCCTCCCTCACTCTCCATCTCCTTCCACTCCATGCATCTTCCCTGTACCTTTTTGAAATCCATCCCTCACCACACACACACACACCTTTTTACTCTTAGTTTTTTCATGGGGAATCTCGGGGGCATCTGTCAAGCACAAGAGAAGAAAATGATCCAGAAAAGATAGACAAGGACTAGGTCACAGCGGGGTGAGTAGGTCATGGTAAAGACTCCCGAGTGCTATGCTGATTGCAGAGCTCAATATCCTGGCATTAAATGCCACTCCAGTTTAGAATGAGGAAAGCGAGGTCTAAAGACATGACTGACCTGTTCCATCTTCACACTAGGGAGTGGCGAGCCAGGATCAGTCTCAGTTCTACCTGATGACAACAGAGGTGCTCCCAATTGTGTATGATTTCATATGTAGGAGCTCAAGGAAAACCGAGAGGGCTGCCAAAGGAAGACAGAACCGACGGGCATAGAAAACAACATGGACATTCCAGGAGACTGGAATTATTATCCTAGCTCAGAAAACGTCCAAGGGGAGTCCAGGACCCTGTGAGCAACCCCTCTCACTGGTGTTAACTGTGCCATACACAGTATGACACAGGCACCTCCACTCGGCTGCTATCACAGGGTGTGGCCTGGCCATGGGGGATAGCAGGGAATATGGAATAGTAATCGATAACACTGAATGATGATGTGGCATGACATGGTCGATGACATGAGAACAGTCACTTTTGGATGCATAGTAGAAGGACTCACATACAAAGAATTGAGGACAGAGGAAGTAAATCAATTGGAAAGTGGTCACTGTTCCACCATAACATGCCAGTTAATGTGGAATGTAAGATTTGCTATGCCTAGAATTTTGACTTACAAAATGTTGATGTAAAATAAAATGGTTGTTGTATTGAGACATAAATTGGAGGGACAGTTGTCATGTGCCAACAGACAAGTGGAAAAAAATGCCCACGTGGGTCAGACCATTAAATAAAATAAATATGCAGAGAGGACCACTAGTGAGGAGACAAAAGGAAATATTGGGGACGTGACAAAATCAGGGATCTGCACCTTATTTTTGCCATATGACAATCTGAGTCTTATGTTGCTGTATCTACTGATTTTTCAAGATGATATATCAATTTTTATTTTTATGTGGAATCTTTGAATATTTAAATGTTTGCAAAAATATTTTTTAAATCACTAACTTGACAAAATACACATGTTTGGAATGCAGCCTTTAATACTGAGCTCATCTCCTGGTTAGATAGATAAAGCATTCTTGATCCACCCTTCCTCTCTGTCTTCCCCGTCCAGTTATCTCTATTCCTGAATGTTACTGGTGGGACAAGAATAAGTGTCACTTCTGATTTTAGATTCAGGGTCCTTTCTACCACAACATTTCTCAGCAAATTCTTGGAATATAGGATCACATATTTTATATCTTCTCTAGTGCATCTATGTCTGAGAGTGGGATTCCTGATGTGTGCTCTGCAGGCATTTACTTTAGGGTTAAAGAGCACCTAAATTTGCAGCAAACAGGAAAGTCCTGCTTCCCCAATGAGGCTATTTGGAACTGAAGCCAAGAATCTAAGTGGCATATAGAATGATTGGAACTGATGGCTGGATCAAATTGGGGAGCCTGCTGTCTAATCTCTGGATAGGATTTGCTCCAGTGGGAACCCAGACACAACACCAAAAGCAATATTAGAATGCCCTTGAATATGAAGAGGTTCCAGCTCTCTGAGTCTTCGTTATACAAACCTTGCACATGTGAAAGCACTGCTCTTATTTTAGATCTTGGCTTGTACATTTTCATTTCCTATGGGAAACTTCCACTGAAATAATGGCCCCTCCATGCACCCTATGCACATGTACCCTATGCATATGGACCCTGTGCACATGCACCCTGCAGCTCTGAGCTCCAGCAGCACTCTAGCCCTCCTCTGTGTGAAGCGCGGTGGCCCTCTCTACAATGTCTTCCTCCAGTTAGCCTGACTGCTCCACATGGTGTTGATCAGGGTTGCTCAGCATTGTCCAGTTGGTGACTGGGAATCTGGAGGGTCCAAGTTAGCCATAGCCATGCCTGGTATTTGAGGGAGTTATTACCAGTACTCAGCTGAGCCCCTTTTTTTCTTGATGTAATCTCGGGACTTCCACAGGTGTTCTCTTCAGTAGAACATTTGCAAGCTTTACAAGTGGACCCATGAGACCAAGAGATCAAAGCTGAAGCCGACAGCTCTTCTTAAGACCCAGAATTGGGAAAGCTCAGCTTCTGCCATACTCTGCTGATCACAGTAGGACAGACCAGCCTAGATTCAATGGGAGAAGTAGACCGCATTTTTTATTGGGATAATGCCAAGAAATCTTCTGATATCTTCAATCTGCTGTAATATATGAATTTGCATCTCTATATTATCCCATGCACAATCAGCAGAGAGTCAAGCAGGAGAGGGATAGTGCTCAATCACCGTGGGTCATGGATAGGAGAGGTGTGAAGCCAGAATCAGGAAACCAGTTAGGGACACCTTCAATCCTAAGGGCAAGAGATGATGGCAGCTCTAATAAAGAGTAAGAGTGGGATGTGACAGAAGGAGACAGAATCAAGAGAACATGGGAGACTAGAGACCAGGAAGAATCAAGGGCAGCTCCCAGGTGAGAAAATTTGGGGACTGCTGGCTGAGAGACTCAGGAAGGGCAGAGCCTCTCATCAACAGCTGAGTATGCGTCACCCCCATAACTGGGACACTGGGCTCAGCTTGTAGTCCTCTCCTAAAACCCAAAACGCAGCTACAAGCAGTAACTTATTATAATTATATATATATATAAAATCTCCATTTTGGTCAGCATTAATGAAATGGAGCTGAAATATCATCACTTGGGATGCATTTGGGATCTTCTTGGAATCGAATTCCCTCTTCTTTCCTGTTTGCTTAGTAAAAGAAGAACCTGTGGGAGAAAAAGGATCCGCTTTCTAATCCCACCTCTTGGCACCCATTCACACTGGGGGAATGCCTGCTTTTCAGCCCCAGAGGGGTAGTTAGGGCTCATATTTTAATGCTCATAAAGCTCGTTGAGGATGGAAATTGGTGTGTTACGTGGTGATTATTATTCTGCTGCAACTGGAACTTCATT
Organism: Marmota marmota marmota; assembly: GCF_001458135.2. Taxonomy (NCBI): domain Eukaryota; kingdom Metazoa; phylum Chordata; class Mammalia; order Rodentia; family Sciuridae; genus Marmota; species Marmota marmota. The sequence continues at coordinate 30,247,887 of NW_025999949.1, forward strand.
TTCATCGCTGAGCTCTCAGGGAATTAGCTGCGCCACCTTCATTAACTTAATGGGCAGTGCGGGGCCCGTTCTTCTCTCGGGCATCCTTTGCACATCCACCTGTAAGATGGAAGCTTAGGAGTGTAACCTGGCAGCAGGAAGACGGTGGGAATGACCATTAGTCTGGCTTCCCTGCCATGCCCCTTTGACCCCTGCTCACAGAGGGTTTGTGAACCAGAAGCAGAAGGTACGAGACCACAGACGGACTCTGAGATGGAGTGAGCACTGGGAGAGGGGGTTGGGGTTTAGAAGTCCCGGTTCCAATGGCATGGACATGCTATTGATGAAAATGGACAAGTTTGCACAGTGCCTTACTTAACAAACAACAAAACATCTCTCAGACCCAAGATTCTTAGTCTTTAAATTTAGAATGCTTGGTCTCCTGTCTTGGGAAAATGTGGGGTAGTAACTTAGCATCTGTGCTCCTTCAGAAAACAATGGTATCCTTAGAGGTAGAGGTCATTATGGAAAGTAAAGGCGTTAGAAAAATGGGAATCCCTGTGAGTGCTAGCAGCGTTGGCAGCAGCAGAGTGTGAGGGGGTGGTGGTGGTAGTGTACCCACACCACAAATGCCACCAGCATCCAGTGACCTCCACTGGGGTCCTGCTATGATCCAGGCACAGCAGTCACTGACAATAAAAAGAGAAATAAAATCAGCTCATCTCCAGGGAACTCACACTAGTCTCTCATTCATTCCCTCGAGTGTGTTCATGCAGCTGACGGAGATGCATTTAGTAAGCACCTTTGAAAAGCAGCACTCTTCTAAGCACTGGAGAACTTACCAAAAGAAGAAAGAAAACAAAAGGAACATTCTTTCCCCACAAGGGGAACAAAACTACTTCATTGATTCACCCATTGATTTGACCTACACATATTTAGTACTTCCAGTAGGCAGGCAATCCGATATTCTACCAAACCTCTGAAATATTTAGTTTCAGAAAACTTCATTTTAGAACCTAGAGCAGCCACTAACTTGAGCAAAGCCAGGTATAAGCCTTCTCCAGCCTCAGTTTCCCCATCTGTACATTGATGGTGTATTCACTCAGATGCCTTCACACAAATGTCCCGTGTGATGATGGTGCACATCAACCCTAGTGTGATGAAGAGTCAGGATCAAGAGCCCAGATATGAGCAGCCTGCCTCCAGGTACCAGGAGGATTCCCTGACTACAGGATGATGATGAATGGGGATACCAACAGCACTGATATCCTTGCTATGAGCACGGAAGATAACATTTATGGTAAAATCAAAAAGACCTGAGTCCACAGTTGTCTGCACCACTATCTGGCTATCAGGTTTGGATAAATTGATTCACTTCTCTGAACCCTAATTTCATCATAAATAAAATGGAGATGATAATCAGAATCATGTCACTGGGTTGTTTGTAAAGATTAAATTATATAACTGCATGCATTTTGCTTATGGCTATCTGCACACAGAGTGTGAAATTGGTGGCTACTCATATGATGCTTACACCCGGAGGGAACTATTGACTACACTTCTCACAAGTTAGAAAAACACAGTTTGGAAATCCAAACTAGAAAGGGCACATAAATGAGTACCCTTCATCCAATCTAAAACTGCACCACATGTGATTATATCAAAGATACGAAATTACAACAGCCCCCTGTACTGAACTCTGGAAACACGTGTGGAAACGGAGCGAAGAGTTGGTCCAGGGCAAACACAGCAGAGGAGCAGAAGCCCCTTTCCCACCCCAGGCTGCGTTTCTACATCTGGACCCCTGACTACAGAGCCCAAGGGAGCCTCCTTGCTGTGCACTACAAACCAAAAATAGCCTCGCGTAGCAGTGTCTAGAGCACCTCCTGATTTTGAAGACACTGGTGATAAGGAAGAGGGAGGAGAGACTCGGTGTCTTGCATCATGCCATTAAAACACAAGGCAGAGGGGCATCCTTTAACCACTCAAGTCCTGCTGCGTTTTTACTGAAGCAACAAAACCCCACAGCAGCCTGGAGTCTGGCCTCTTCCCTGTGGCTTTCCTTCTCAGAGAACCTCGCTCAGGTGACAGCAGTTGGTTTCCCTGTATTTCCAGTAGCTGTTTGCCAGCCATTCCAGCAGAATAAAGGCTTTCTACACTCACTACATTCATAGTGGACAATTATCTATCCTGGGAAACAGAGAGTGAAATTTTTTTACTTTTGATTCCAAATAAATTTTCTTGAAAGCTATGACAAAGGAATAGGCTTAAAAACCAAGTCTGCAAGATGATCGGTCACAGGAGGCTGAGAAAGGGACAGCAGCCCTGTGTGTTCAGGGAAATCTTAATATTTTCCTAACTTTTAAGCTGGACACACAATTCTTTTTTTTTTTTCCTAGAGTGGGGTACCAGGGATTGAACAGAGGGGCACTCAACCACTGAGCCACATCCCCAGCCCTATTTTGCATTTTATTTAGAGACAGGGTCTCACTGAGTTGCTTAGCACCTTGCTTTCACTGAGGTTGGCTTTGAACTCACGATCCTCCTGTCTCAGCCTCCCAAGCCACTGGGATTAGAGTGGACATACAATTCTATACTTCCTTTAAAATAGCGTGTTACCCTTCTAGCTCCACGTGTCCAAACAGCCACGCAGCACCACTGTTAAAAGTAAGGCTCTAGCTTATTTCTCCTTTTGCAAGTGATCTGATTTTTCTTTTTAAAAAAAGTTTCTGGAACTTTTCTCTGTGATCTTCCAAAATTTCACCATTTTTGTGACAAAATATGGTTTCTTCAACTGGAGAAAATTAAAGGTAACTCTCACAAGGTCAGAGGGCAAGCAAAGGGCAAGTGGGACTCCAGTGGGTGTTTCTAAGTGTGATTCATTTTTCTACATCAAAGGGCAGCATACTTTTCTATAAGGGATGAGAGAGTAAATATTTTAGTATTTTAGGTGTATTAAGGTCCCTAACACAATTGCTAAGCTCTGTGGTTGAAGTGTAAAAGCTGGTTGTTTCCAAAAAGCTTTATTTATGGGCACTAAAGCTTGAAAATCAAATAATTTTCATGTGTCTCAAAAAATACTACTCTCATTTTCATTTCTTTTATCCATTTAACATGTAAAAGCCACTGTCAGCTTATAGGCCTTATTAAAACAAACAGTGGGCAGACTTGGCCCCTGGGCCACTGTACCAACCCTGGGTCCATCTAACAATGGAAGGAACAGGAGGCACCATGAGCAATGGATGCAACAGAGCAGCATGTCCTGATTCTGGAGAAAACCCCAGGCCATGGGTAAACCATCCTGGTTGGGAAAATTAGGGGTAGGAAGCAACTAAAAAATCCAAATGTCATGGTAACAATCGTAGCTGAGTAGGAAAACTGCAGTCAATTCTGAAGCCACTGGAGTAAAAAAAAAAAAAAATCCCTACTGGTTATTGTTAAGAAAAGCAAATTTCCAATATCAAATGTTTGGAGAGCTATCCAAAGTACTTAGGCTTTCATGCCTAGATCCAGGGTTGAAGAATATTGTCTATACTGAATTCATAAAGGAAAAGAAATCATCTTCAGAGAGAAAGAATATTACCTTTGCAGCAGAAGGAAGCAAAATGCAACTGGAAGTGGTATTCTTAGTTGTCCTGCACTCTTCTCTCTCTAGAAGAAGGAGTTGGGGTCGGGACCTCCCAGTCTTTGCAAGGTTGGCGATGTGATACTGAAGGTAAGAGGAACATTTCCTTTGATAATCAAATGAATGACAGTATGCATCCTGAAATAAGTTTTGCTACACATATTTATTCCTTGACCCTTCTTGCTCCCCAAGGTGTTAATTGCTAGAAAGGTTCAATACAAACATCGGTAGGTCTAGAAGTTCGGAAAGGCCTTCAAGGTTGGCAGTGGTGGCAGAGGGACCATGGCTAGGAAGCAGATCTGAATCCAGACCCATGTTCCTTTGTGATATCAGAAAGAATCATATTACAATCCTGACCAGAGCATCCTTGGTGACAGAGAGGAAGACAAATAAATCTATCTTTCCAGCTGCTACTAGTTTTCCGGGAATGGGCTATGGGGTATGTGTTTGGAGCAGAACTGTGAATATTCGGCTCTGATCCCTCTCTGCCCACGGTGCTTCGTCAGAACCATGGGACTCCAGGTCATGAGAACACTCAGCTCACCTTTCCTTGGAAGAGGAAGAAGGGGAGGGTGTGCCTTTGATTGGTCAGACTCCAGGTTGTTGATGGGGCCAACCAACCTCCAGCAGGGCCTAAGGGCCTTTGAGTTTTGGGCTTCTCTTTCCTCTGCCATCCAGGAGAAGGGCACAGCAAGGCCACGTGTGCTGTCCTCCTCATGCTGAGAGCCAGCCATCTCCCCCTTCTCTCCTTACCTGAGGCCTGGCTTCCCCACAGCACCTTTGGTCCACACCTTCCACTTCCTCCTCCACCAGGTCACACCTGTACCATGCCTTCACCTTTCCTATGTGGCTCTTCCGTCACTCTTTGATCTTCCTCCTCTCCATGATATTGGCTGGAAAGTGGTAAAATAGAGACTCAGGTTAGGGCTCAGCAAGAGGAGTGGAGACCCCCCTTAGGCATTGAACCCAGATCATGTACTCTGGACAGACACAGAATTCAGGTAAAGTGGAACCTACCGTCTTCCATCTGTTTCTGCTTCCTGTGTGCACATCTCCTTACTAACTGCATAGGGAGAACAAATAAATAATAAATACAGAATAAAGACAGGATCCCAGGATCCCTTCAATTCCCCAGGATTCTACACACAATAATGCTAATGTAATAATTAACATTATCAAGCATTCTAAGAAGATGGTGAGAGTGGAAATCCATCCGACCAAAAGGAAATAGTTTCTATAAACAATAATGGTGTAGAATTTTCACAATATGTTTCCATTTCTTTGACCATGTTTCTTGGGTCTAATCTAACCCAAAATTTATTTCTAACTTATCCACCAAAGAAAAACTCTCTGGAATGCAGTGCATGAAATCTGAGTATTGAAGTGATATTCATAAATGTTTTAAAGTTTTTATTGATTTTTTAATTTGTAAACTTGAATTAAAAAACTTGCCCATCAAATTCACAAATTATTATGGGGATAAAACACAAGAAGAGGTTATAAAATGCTTGGAAAACTGAGAAAGGATACAAATTAGAGAACATTTAAAACAATAAAAACATGGTACTATATAATGCAATATGTCTACTAAATAAGAACGGCAGTATAAAAGGAAATATAGAAAGCTAATTCTATTTCCTCAAATAGGAGAATTTCTGGCTCCTTATTAACTCTCTGCAGTCCCAGCATTGAACTTTTCAAATCTAATTTATTTTTGCATTCAGGGAGTTGTTAAATTATTTGGAACAGAGCTCTTTAAACATAAACTCAGCATCAATGGCTCCAAATTGTTTTATTCTTGTCTTGATAAACCTTTTTTTTTCCTCCAAAGCAGGGGAGATTGAGAAGTGATCAAATATAGAAAAAGAAATTACAGACCTTAAAACGGCTGCTAACTTGCAGAGGGTACCAGCTGCTGTGGGGAAATATGTTTCTCTGAAAGTCAGAGAGGGGAATCGCTTTCTAGTCCCTGCTATCAAGTCCCAAGTCCACATAATACATGAGCTGAATACCAGCTGGATCAGAAACTAAGCCCTCGGTGGCTGAGCTCTCATTCCATTTGAGAGGAATTTTTGAGAGCGCACATTCTTGTTTTTTGGTTTGACCCAGTAGGGGCTTCACAGATGCTGGAGAATCTAGTTTGAGATTCTGGCTCTGCCCTAAAATAGACAGAATGCTGTTGAGAAGCAGGCACCAGCTACAACAAAAGGCAGCCTCTTCTTTGCATCTGAGCACCACGGCGGGCACTCTTCTGCTGCTTGCCGGCCTCAAGGAGAGATGGGAGCTGACCAGCAGCAGGCAGAGGGGGAGCACTCCAGAAGAGAGCATGGAAAAGTGGTTGGCCCTGATGGCCTGAGTTACCTGAGTGGAGGCACAGCGCAGGCCAGGTGACCCCTCGGAGTACAAGGAGCGGACTGCTGGGTCTGTGCTAGGTAGGGTGCTGACACTTCACTGGATCCTGAAGGTGTCCTTTCCTGTGTGCACACCGCACACCTTCCTCACGCCATACTTGCCTGGCTCCAACCTTGCGTCTCTGCCTTTTACCTAGACCTGGGAGTTTTGCTCAGTCGTCACTGAGTCTAGAGAACGCCTTGTTGTTGAGCTTTGCTTTTTAAGCTTTTTGTTTGTCCAAGTTTACTTTTCAATGGTAATTTAAAAAGCAGGGACTCTTAAAGAAGCCTGACCATCTTTTGGCTATTCAACAATAATATGATTTTATTTGTGTTAATTCATCTTGGATTTCTGAATATTCTGTATTCATCTACCACACTTCATATTGTTCAGTGAGACTGATTTTTTTAATCATGTAAATAAAGTATAACACCAGCATTCTTAAAACTATACAATATGATTTGGTCATTTTCAATTATGTTTTGTGCACATTTGAATATGTAACAATGAATCCCACTAGTGCGTGTAATCATACCGCACCAACAAAAACTTTTTTAAAAAAGAAAACTCTACAACAGTTCTCTATGAATTCAAAATTCTCCTCAGTCAGGCTATTATTTACCTCCCAAGCCTCAATCTCTTCCTTTTGTGAAAGATAACTAGTGCCAGACACTGAAATGGTAAAGATAAATTTTATTCAAAAAACATCTTAATGAGGGGAAAATACTTCAATCTAGAATTGAGCTCAGTTCAGAAACCAACAAGGAGAAGCCAGCCTGAGGATGGAAAACCACTCAGGAGAGACATCGGGGTGGGGGATTCTCCCTAAACCAACCTAACAGGGCCCTTACTGAAGATGGCCCAGGGTTACCCCATTTCAAGAGTGGAGGGGGCTGGGGAGTTTGATAGGATATGGAGCATGGTCAGCTATCAATGGTGGGGGATCCTTGTTATAGTGACGTGGCGGGTTCTTGCTACAACCAGGCTCTGCAGGCCCCACAAGGACAGAGGCCAACGTTCACTCAAGAAGAGGTCCAGGAGAGCCGCCCCTTTCACCTGTGCAGACCTTCATTCTGGTTGTATCACCCCTCTTCCTTCTGGACCAATGGGTCAGGCTCCCTCTACTCCAGGATCCAGCTCTCAGGGAGCTCCTGCCCTGGCCCCTCTTCCTCCCACTCTCTAGTCTGGATGTTCTCGCACATCTCAGGCTAGCTGCACCTTTCCCAGGATTCCTTCTGAAAAGCCAGGGTTCCTTGTCGGAGATCAAAACGCACACACAGATAGCAGTGACAAAGATGAAGCACTTTACTGCCAGCTGGTGCTAGCTTATATAGAAAGCGAGAGTCAGTTATCTTAAACCAGGAAGCCCCCGGGGCCAATCATAGTAAAGGCCAGGTCATCACCTACGGTGCACGCACGTCCGCCCTGCATAAGATTCATGGGGGGCACGAGCTGTCCACGAGCGTGGAAGATGGGAGGACCAATTAGAAACTTTTCAAAACAACTTGTTATCCGCCCACCGGCGACTTACCCACTGCCATGTTACATTAGGGGTCCCTTATCTGAAAGGCCCGGGGAGTTTTTAGGGAAACTCCTAATACCTTCTGCAGTGCCTTCGAGTCCTGGCCAGCAGCTTCTCCCAGGAACTCCAACTTCGTCCATCGTAGTGCTCCTCCTCCGTGGTCGAAAGCACTTATTTCCTCAAAGCCACCTGCTCCTTGAAGGCAGGGGCCACGTTTTTCTCGTCCACCACTACCTCCTGGGAAAGCAATTGAGTATCTGGCCACAACAGGCATACAACACATATTTGTTAAATAAATGGGTGACGCACATTATGACCCTTACTTTACCCCAAATCCCCGTGGGGTGACTAAACATGAGGAAAGCAGCAGTTGGTAGAGAAGCAGATCCCACTTCAGGATTGAGGAAGGCCTCACTCAAGCATCCAAGACTGGGAATTTCCAGGGAGAGATTCCAGGAGGCAGAGAGGGCCAATCTGACTGGTTTTGTTAGGACTCAGGGAGTGGGGAGGACCAGCCTCACTGGAGGACCCCAGGGAAATTCTGTCAATGTACCAAATAAGGCGATTTTATCTCATCACACTGAGAATGACCTCTTTCTATGGCTCCTTACCTTTAGGGTGTTTCAGTCAGGTTTGGCAACTCTGTGTCCAAAATGCCTGACAAGAACATCTTAGAGGAGGGGTAGTTTATTTTGGCTCACAGTTACTGAGGTTTGGTCGGTGGTTGGCTGAGTCCATTCCTCTGGGCTCAGTGTGAGATGGAACATCATGGCAGAAGAGCAAGGTGGAGCAGCCCTGATCTGCTCATGGCAGCCAGGAAGCTGAGAGAGGAGGGAAGGGGCCACAGGGAAGATGCACCCTTCCAGGGCAGCCCCAGTGACCCACCCCTCTAGCCTGCCTACGGTCACCACCCAGTCAGTCCATTCAAACTAGCATGGGCTGATTAGGTTGGGGCTTACACCATCCATTCATTTCACCTCTGAATATTTCTGAACTATCACAAGAGCTTTTAAGGGACACACTCTATCCAGACCATAACCCAGGTGACTGCACAGTGGAGGAACAGAAATAGTCAGACCTCTTGGGGAGTATTGGACAAAAGCTCTGAGCTGATACTGATTCAGGGAGACCCAAAATACCACTGTGGCCCAGGAGTCAGTGTAGAAGGTACACAGAGTGACATGAGCAATGGAGTCTTAGCCCAGACCCTCAGTGAGCCCAGTGGGTCCCCAATCCCATCCTGTGATTATTTCCCCAATTACAAAATGCACAATTTAACAGACATACAAAGATGGTGGAAAAATCCACTGGTCAGGCAGAAGCTCACGGACCCCTCTTGTCAAGGAACCTTGCTTCAGAGAGAAAATGACAATTGTTTGCTCATTTTAGAACTTCAGTCATCAAAACTTCAGTTTCATAGCACTGTATAAATACATCAAATTACCCCGTCAGTACTTCACAGGGCATCATGTCAATGTCAAAAGACATCAGGATCAGAAAAGAAAAAAGAGCAAGTCTGCACTTTTAAAATTCCTTCAAGCAAAATAATCTGATTTTATACTGTGTTCAAAAAATTAGACCAACAAGCCCTGGTAGGTAAAAATAATTTTTATTTAAATTTTAATGCTTCTGTTTATGTGTGATGAGCTAAATTTACACAATAAAATTATCTCTCATGTAAAAATAAGTTAAAAATGAGCATCCTCACTTAAAGTGTTGGCCAAATACCACTTGGTTTTCAGGCAGCTGCATCCCGCTCCTTAGGAGGGAGATAACCAGATGCAGCACACTCCCCGGTGGTCCTTGATCAAGGAGAGAATCACAGATGCTCTCTTCCAAACTCTGACCTCACAACAAAGCAAGCTACAGGACATTTCTGGAAGACTGGGTCTAACAGATCAAGAAATAAATTAAATCAGTTTGAAAAATTTTACAAAATCAGAGATGGAAGAGGCTTTCAGAATTACCTAGTTCCACCTTCTCCAACCACACATGAAAAACTGAGACTCATAGAGATAGACTCAAATGATCCAAGTCAGAGAAGACACTGTCCATGGCAGCAGCCCAAACCACAAAACCTGGATGCATTTTTTTTTTCATTATAAGGATTTACTTTGAACAAAACATAAAATAAATTTGCCAATCACTTCCTTTCTGATAGAAATCAATCCATGTGTTGTTTAATTGCTTTACTGACATATAATTTATATATAAGTCACCAATTATAAATATGCAGTTCTATAATTTTTGGTAAAAGTTTACAATTACAACCATCAGCACAACCCATTTTTAATACATTCTCTGAACTTCCAAACTTTCCCTTTATGCTCCTTTACAGTTAAATATCCCCACCCCGGGGCCTAGAAAAGCACTGATCTTCTGTCTGTGTAACTTTGCCATTTATGGTCGTTTCATAAAAATGGAAACAGGTGTCCCTGTCTGGCTGCTTCCAGTTAGCATGGCATGTTTGAAGTTCATCCAGGGACCAGTTTTTATTGGCGAACAGTACCCCTGGGCATATGGCGTATCACATTTTATATCCATTCAACTATGTGTTTGAGTTTCTCATGAAGAATGTTGCTCTGAACATTCTCATACATGTTTTTGTGAACATGCATCTTTATTTCTCTGGAGTAGATTCCAAAGAGTAAAATTTTTGTGATTTGTATAGATAAAGAGGTAGATATAGATACATAGAAAGATTTAGATTTTTCCATTGCCAAGATGCTTTCCAAAGTGTTGCACCTTTTCCTATTCTCTCCAGCAATGTGTTAAGGTTTCACCCAACTTGCCACATTCTGTTGTTATGCACTGAAGGTCTGTATTGTTCCCAAAATTTACAGACTGAGACCATGCCCCCAACAAGATGGTATTTAGAGGTGATGCCTGCAGTTGGTTACTAGATGAGGTTGTGATGGTAGGGACCCCACAAGGTTCTCTCTCTCTCTCTCTCTCTCTCTCTCTCTCTTTCTCATTAGTAGGATGAGAAATAGAGGTCTGACTGTTAGAGTGGCTGAGCTAAACTGGTGGGGAAAACTGCTGGAGCAGACAACTCTAAGCGAGTTTTGCAAGTGACAATAAAACAATAGCTGTTCTTTCTCAAGCATCTCCATCTACCCATCGTGATCTAACCACTCAACGTACCTTAGCCTACTTAATTTTGCAGACAATCCTATGATGCAGGTTCTATTCTTCCCTCTTCTTACTGTCTTTAGAAACCAAGGCAGTAAAGTAGCTTGCTAAAACTCACACAGTAAATGGCAGAGCTCAGACCTGGGACCACCAGGAAGCCGACCCCAAGCTCAGGTCCTCAGTCACCACGCTCAGTAACTCTCAGAGTCATATGGTATCAAGAAGGAAGAGTTCCACTGTAAAGTGGCTCAGTTAAGAAAGGGTGACTTTGTGGTGTGATTTAGAAATATGGAGGCAACATCCAACCTCTCTAAAGAGACAGTGAGAGATCTTTGCCTCTGAGGAGCAGCATTCTGAATGGGAAGTCAGGGCAAAAGTGGCAGTTGTTATTAGAACACAGAAAAAAGTATTTTATTATTCAATAACTCCAAACATGTTCATGATTTCTTTAAGAAATTAAAATGAAGAATATTAACACTACCAAGAGAGTTAAAAATGGTCAAAATCACAGCCTTTGGGACACAAGTCCCCTGTATTTCTCCTTTGCTAGAAAGCAATAAATCTTCTTTTTCCTTTTCCTCAAAACCATGTCCTTGTTAATGGGTTGGCCATCAGGGACAAGGACTGAGCTTTCGGCAACAAGGGCAGGGTGTGAAATAGGCGCACGACTGCCAGTTCTGAAGTAATAAAGATGGGGTATCATTGATATACAAGCAACCTCCGGTCAGCCTTGGTACGTCTGTGCTCTGAGATGAATGATGAAGGCAATCACTGTCTAAGCATGTAGCACACTCGATGTCCATCGACTCATTTGATTTTCTATGAAGCGGATCCTCTTTTCTTCTCTTTAAGCTACTCTTTGGAAGGATACTAGGGAAAAGATATTGATTTTGGAGGGCAACTTGAAAATAAATATTGGAAAAGGTCTTTACAATAGGCATCACCTTTAACATTTACTTCCATTTCTAGGATTTCATACTCAGCAATTAATCAGATGTATAATAGAATATATATACAGAAATATTTAAAATGGCAAAAAAAAGACCAAAACAAAACAAAAAGCAGAAAAACCTGGGAACAATCTAATGCCCCCCCCCCCAACACATACCTTTTTTTTTTTTTTTTTTGAGAAAAAGGAAAAAGAAAATTTATGACTTTGCTAGCAAAGCAGAAACACAAGGGACTCCTGTCCCAGAGGTTGTGTTCTGCCCCATCGGCAGGAACAGGGCGCTTTAAAAGAGGTGATTCTAAGGCTACTTTCCACATGTTCTCTGCTGGAGTTGTCATTTGGGAGATATCCATTTCTAAGATCTTCTAGTACCATCCCCAAAGTCTGAATTACTTCATTCCTATGGTGGGTGTGTACTCAAGGACAGATAAATCTGCCTAAAATGGGGAAGAAAGTTAATCCCATTTCCCTGAGATTAGGGAGGGGCCAAATTTCCATTTATTTAAATAAATCCTGTGAACTAAACTATAGACAGTCAATGTTATGAGTTATTTCATAGCCATTTAAATCATGCTGGAGAGCTGTTTGTTGCAATATATAATGTCAATAATATATTAACAATTCCACGTTCCTAAAAATATGAATAAGTAGCTAATATTTTAGATGAATACTTAACTGTGGAATTATGAATCATTTTTGTTTGCTTTTGACTGCATAAAATTTCTTGCCTTTTTAAATAAAACTGCATTTTTTTTCCTTTTGCACTAATTAAAAGTTATTCACTTAATAAATGCATACCAGTTATTCATTTAATTAATGTGCACTCCAAGTTCTACTTCATGTGCAAATGATTCCTTGGATAAACCCCATGTTTCCTCTAGAATCTTCTTTAAGTCTAGAGGAAAATTTTAGAAATCAGTATGGAGACCTGAAATGCATTCGGAAATCCTGATGTCATCTGAAGCTGAATATCTATGAGTCCATCATCCAGTTTAAGGGATAGATGGTTAGGCTATTTGGGGCTGTGGCCAAATTCAAAGAATGCTTAATTCTGGGGACAGTTGCAGAAGGACATTTGCAAACCAGAGTCCTTCAATTGAGGCCAGCAGAGATATGGTCTAAAATTTGGGGACCAACAGAGGTGAGGCAAAGAAACTCACCCCCCTACTGGTGCAAAGGCCAAATTTGGGGGCCAACAGAGGTGAGGCAAAGAACCTCACCCCCCCCACTGGTGAAAAGGCCTATCCACAAGTCTGGCTGTATGCTGGACCAGTAGTCATTGACGGGTAAGATCCAATTGCAATGGTACCAACCTAAGACAGGAGGCTGACGCCTTGAGGTCAGTTCATCCAATGACGGGTAAAGACCATATGTAGTATTGGACAACCTAAGACAGGCACGATCCTTAAGCCACATGCTTGGTGTTTAATTAAACAGAAGGGGGGAGATGTTGAGGGCCACAGCCAAGTCGGGATGACGTATGGCATTTTTGCCAGAAGTAGTGGTTGAGAGGTGACACCAGCGAGCCATTAAGATGATGACTTTTGAGTTCTCGCGGAGTTCCCATTGAGTTCCAGTTGAGCTCTCATGGGGATTCCTGAAGAGTTCGTGTTGGTTGGTGAAGTTCTGGTGGTGGGAGTTCTGGTTGGTGTGTGGTGTTCCTGGAGGAGCCTCGTGGGTGGCGTTCGGGAGAGTTCCCAGGGAGCATGTGTGGAGTGTGCTGGTGGAGTTCAGAAATAAAGTTTGTTCCTGCTTGAGTGGCTCGTGATTTGTGCCCATCCAGACTGTGGCAAACAAGAGAGTCTACCCATGAATGTGGTGTCCAAGTAGATTCCCAGCATCTCACATGAATGGGGAAAGTAAACAACATAACATCCGAAGTAAACTATATACAGCATTAAAATAAATAGTCAATGCCTATTATGACATCTATAACTACCATGAAATAGGAATGGAGGTATAAATTTAATTGCCAACAGACAAAACAATAAATGACCATGAACTAGATCTGGCATCAAAGCAAACAGCAGATGTCAAATATGTCACCCACAATATTAATAACTGTAATTAAAATAACTGAATTAAATGAAATAACTAATTCTAAAAGATGGTAAAAACACAGTTCAATAATAGAAAAGAGATTGTGAAAGTGGGGTAAAAGAATACTTAGAGTGTTAAATATGTAAAAGAGAGAATACAGCAGACATGTAGCAAGTGATGGCTATAAAGAAAAAGAAGACATAATTGAAAAACCTAAAGGCAAAGAGAAAAAGAACAAGAGAGTTTGGGTGTTAGCAGAAGAAAGGAGAGAAAGAGAAACAAGAAAATAAAAATAAAAACAAAATACATAAACAACCCCCCAATTTTCAAAATATAATAAAGGAAAAAATATCACAAAAATGAGAAAAAAGAAATAAATATGTGTGTGTGTGTGTGTGTGTGTGTGTATATATATATATCATATCAATAAAAGAACACCATAAAAAAAGAAAAGAAAGAAACAAAGGAACAAAGATTCTTAATGAAAAATGAAAAAAAAATGCGCATTGAAATGGTCAAACTGTCAGTAAGGATGGATAGTCACTGCCTATGTCTGAATGTTCTTTCTATTTCTTTTTAGGCTACACACTGAGAGAGACAGAAAGTGAGCAAGGCCTGGGGTTGTTAACCCCTTCCTCTTTTTGTGTTGCTTACCCGGATGCCAGATGGTGTTGCCTAAAACTGAACCTGGATGAATTACTTCTCAGCTTCTCTTCTCACCAGTATAAGGTGGGATTGAATGGGAACTACTATTAATTGGAGTTTTGTGCAGATCTATAGGCTCCTAGGGTGGGGCTGCTGTTGAGTTCTTTGAGGGACTTGAGTTCCAGTAGCTGAGACTTAGGTCTAATCATGCCTCAGAGGTCTGTTGGGTGGTATCTGCTCTAGAAAGTTTAGGTCAACACACCTCAAGAGCCAGGCGGGTGCTGATCTCCACAGGGAATCTGTATCTCAGGAGCCTCCCAAGGATCCTACCCACTGGGCAGGGAGCCGACCCTCTACGGGTCTCACACACTCCACTGCCCATGAATGTGGCCTTCCCAGGCTTAGTCCCTGAGTTCATTCACACTTATCTGTTCAGTTTCCTGACCTTCTTCAGCTGATCAATTGAGTTGCCAAACTCAAAGGGAAAGTGAGCTACACTCCCTTTCTGTTTTCATGTTTCTTGCTCCTGGGTACAACCCTCTCTGTGCCTGTTTCACTCATGTTCTGCTATGTACACCCTATGCCAGAAAGTAGGCAGTCACCAGAACAGTATGGCAGAGTTCGCTATGATCCCCAGGGTTCCTGCAGCAAAAGCTTTAGTATGGCCTCCTCAAGACGGCTCCTGCCTCAGCCCTCATGTCCAGTTGAGAAACACCAGGGAGCACTTTCTGAACACCAGGTTGCTGTGGATTCTCTGGATCAGTGAAGTTCAGGCTTCTTTTCTGATCGACAAGCTTTTCCATGCTCAATTTGTCTGTACCCTCTCTCTGTGCCATCCCTCCCCACTGGTTAACCAGTGCTGCTGCTGCTGTCGCTGTCATAACCAGCTGGGCTCCAATGTACACTTTCTTATTTGTTCAATGCTCCCAAATTCCCAAGTCTCTAAGACTCTTGGCTGTCTCATATTGAATTTCAGTGAATTCCCTCTTTTACCTGCCTTGCTCAGAAGCAGTACTCCTGCTGCTTAAATCTTGAGCCATGGAGCAACTGGAAATGCAGCCTTCCTCCAACCGCCATCTTTAATCCCTCTAGCTTGCACTCTCACTGGGTTAGCTAATCTCCCTTCTTGTTCATCTATGTGAAGAGGTACTGTGATCTACTTTAGGCCTTGGGATGATTATTTAAGGTTAAAGGAGAAAACTCCCATTCATCCTTTGCTCTTCCGAGATCTTCCTTTCCCTTCCCTCATCATTCCACTCCGTTCCAAAATGAGCATGACCCATGCGTGTTGTTTCAGCACATATGGCAGGCAAGAGTTCACAGATGATCAGCTAGTAAACAAATAACAGGGTGGTTTGGGATTATAAGGCAGGTAGATTATAAGAGAACTTAAAGTGGCACGTGATGGAGAGTGACAGGAGGGAGGTTACCTCCTGGATTCAGAGACCAGTGAAGGAGGAAGGAGGCATTTGAACTCAGGGTGGCATAATGGTTTCCAGGTTGTATGACATTAAGATTTTGTTCTAATTAAATGAGTAGCTATTGGAAACTAACATTAATTTAGCTTTCTAACTAGATTAGAGAATTTGGAGGAAAGTGTAAAAGGAGGAATGGTCATTGGTAAATCCTGTGAAACACCCAGCACATCTACATATCTCAGTGAAGCCTGCCCTTCTCTCATGATGCCTACCGATAAATATGACAAAAATGGGAGTATTATGGGGGGATATGGAAGGTTGTATATGTCCTTCTGCTAATTGTTGTTTGACCAGGTCATGGGCTACTTGTATCTTTTCTTTAGTCAGGGGCCACTGAGGAACCCATACTGGTCTTTCTGATTTCCAAGTAATTTTTATTGTCTCGGCGACCCCTTCTGAAAACCCAATCCATGTCTATCTATTTCTTGATCTATTTGTATTGGTGCTGCTATACCTTGTTCTTGTTCTCCTAATCTTTTTCCTTTCCTAAAACCTTGTCTAGCCCTAATAGTGGATGCATTTGGATTGATGTTATTTGTTAATGTCAAACCTAATTGATCTAGGACATCTCGTCCCCATAAATTTATAGGAAGATGATCCAATACATATGGCTGTATAGTTCCTTCACATCCTTCAGGATCCTTCCAATCTAATACCATTGCACTTCTATGGGGATTAGTTGATAACTGTGCTATTCTATCTCCTGGTGAAATTACTGATATACCTCTTGGAGAACTAGCTATAATTTTATTTCACCTTCATAATCGGGATCAATTACCCCAGGACTTATCATAAGTCCTTTTAGAGTAGAAGAACTGTGTCTTAACAATAAGCCTACTGTTCCTTGGGGAAGAGGTCCTTTTACTCCTGTGGGAATGATTTGAACTCCCATCTCTGGAGTTAGTACTGCTCTGGCGGAGGTGCACATGTCCAACCCTGCGCTCCCTCTGGTTTGTCTGATGAGAGATCTGATGGATAATGTGTCCTAGCACTACCCTGATGGTGTTGCTGGGTTCCTCCAGTGCCCTGTATATTTGTGGTCGTGGGCCCTGGAGCATTGGGCCCCCCTGTCCATTTTTTTGGCAATGGAGCCCAATGCTTTTCTCCATGATATCGTGGGTAAACACCTGGTCCTTGTCCGTTTTTTGATAATGAAGTACCCTCTATGGTTGTTTGGGCATTCATTAGCCCAATGTCTCCCTCTATGGCATTGTGGGCAAATACCCGGTATTCTACCCCTTTGATACCTAGTTTTGTTAAACCCTCCTCCTATGGGGCAATTCCTTTTAAAATGTCCTGTTTGTTCACAATTGTAGCATGTTTTTGGCCTGGCATCTAAAGCCTGTTGTACTGAAGCTGCCAAGACTTGCCCTTGTTCATTAATGTCTCTACATAATTTAATATATGTGTTTAAATCTCCATGTTTCCATGGTCTAATGGCCTCCTTGCACCATCTGTTTGCTTGCTCAAAGGCTAGCTGTTTAATTAATGGCATTGCTTGTTCTGTGTCCCCCAAAACTCTGGTAGCTGTTTGAATAAGCCTATCTACAAATTCAGTGTAAGGTTCATTAGCTCCTTGTATTATCTTAGATAATTGACCTTGTAAATCTCCATGTCCTTGTAATGTCTTCCATGCCCTAACTGCATCTGCAGCAATTTGTGAATATATACCAGGATCATATTCAATTTGTTGCCATTGACCCTCATAAGGTCCTTTTCCTAACAACATATCTAGATTTCTTTGAGGGTAACCAGCTGCTGCATTTTGCCTAGCCGTCTCCATGCAAAATTCCTCATTGGCAACCTTCCATAACAAATATTGTCCTCTATTTAGCCCAGATTTACACATGCTAGCCCAGTCTGCTGGCATCATGTCCAAGTTGGTAATGGATTCGACCATGCTTACAGTGAAGGGTGCTTGAGGGCCATAGGTTGTTACAGCCTCCTTTAACTGCTTCACTGTTTTGAAATCTAGAGCATGGTGAATTCGTTGCCCTCCTGCCTGCTCAAGTACAGGGCATGCTAATCTTTGAGATCCTGTCTCAGGATCCCATCTATCAACTACAGGGGTTGAGGGCCACTCAGCTATCTCCATAGATGGAGCTGTTGGTTGAATTACGCCCTCTGGTGATAGAACGGTGTTAGTAGCAGCCTCCTGTTGTAACCAACCAGAACTCCCACCACCGGAACTTCACCAACCAACACGAACTCTTCAGGAATCCCCATGAGAGCTCAACCAGAACTCAACGGGAACTCCGCGAGAACTCAAAAGTCATCATCTTAATGGCTCGCTGGCATCACCTCTCAACCACTACTTCTGGCAAAAATGCCATGCGTCATCCCGACTCGGCTGTGGCCCTCAACACTTGTTCAACTAAACTCACCAAAAAAATACAGCATGTTGCTCCACACACACATTAACAACACTCGAACTTTAGTAACACATTAATTCCAAGAATAAAAGAGATAAAAACCCCAAACTCATGATGAGACCCACGTAAGAAGAGATAGGGAGACCCTTAGATCCCACTCATGAACACTACATATAATTAACATGAAGTCCATATATAAAACACTTAAAAGGAGTCTCAATCTAAATCATTCTAGGAACACATTGGCAATAGAATGTTGTGATCTCAAAATGCCCACAAATAATAGTGAAAAAGAAATTCATCCCAACAGATGCAAAAATCTCAAAAAGAAATACAAGAAATCTGAAAAAAAAATAACACAATACCTCCTAGAGTTCATAAGTCATCTGCCTCAAAAGTTATTGAAGTGGATGAAATATCACATAAAGTATTCAAAATAATGATTATAAAAGTTATTAATGAATTCCAAGAGAATGGAGAAAAAAATGAATGAATTAAGGAAGTAAGCACAGAATACAAATGAGAAATTCAACAAGAAGATATAGATATTGAAAAAGAACCAAAAAGAATCTTGGAAATGAAGATACAAAAAGTCAAATAAAAGGTTCAGTTGAAAGTCTAATACAGTAGAACTCAATGAAAACAGAACCTCAGAACTGGAAGACAAAGTGGCTGACCTTGAACATTCAGACAGTATTAAATAAAAGAAAATAATAGTCATGTTCAGAATATACAAGAACTATGAGATGTTATTTAAAAGCCCAATTTAAGAATCATAAGAATTGACAAGGGTTGAGAGGTACAGACTAATGGCATGGATAACCTTGTTAGAGAAATAATAACATAAAAATTTCCAAATGTTGAGAATGAGGTGGAAATCCAGATACAGAAAGCATTCAGAACCCCAAATACATAAGATCAAAAAGAGCCTCTCCAAGATAATCTATAATTAAAATGCCTAACATACAAAATAAAGAAACAATTTTAAATGTCTCAAGGGGGAAATGTCAGGTCATATGTAGAGGCAAGGCAATCAGAATTACTTACAATTTCTCAGCACAGAGTCTAAAATCAAAGAGGGCTTGGAATAATATATTTCAAACCCAGAAGGAAAATAACTGTCCACTAAGATTACTATATCCAGTAAAACTATCCTTCAAAATTAAATAAGAAATAAAAACTTTGGCTGGATGCAGTGGCACAATCCTGTAACTCCAATGGCTTGGAACATTGAAGCAGGAGGATTGCAGGTTCAAAGCCAGCCTCAGCAACTTAGTGATGCCCTAAACAACTTTGTGAGATCCTGTCTCAAAATAAAAAATTTTAAAAAAATTTAAAAGGGCCGAGGATGTGGCTTACTGGTTAAGCACCTATAGTTCAATCCCCAGTACAAAACAAATAAAAACTTGGCAAGATAAGCAAGAAGTAATGAATTCACTACTACTAAGCCAACACTACAGAAAATACTTAAAAGAAATACTTCACTCAGAAGAAATCAAAACTAAACTCTAGAGCTCACAAATAAATAAATCTCAATTGAAGAGTAATTAAACAAATGAGAAACATGATCAAATTAAACATTAGAAAGAAATCAAAACATCAGGAATTAATAAACTTTTCTCTGTAATACCATTGAATATAAATAAATGGTCTCAATTCTCCACATAAACAACATAGACTGGTATAATGAATTTTAAAACAAGATCCAGCTCTATGTTGTTTCCAAGAGACTCACATTGTAAGCACAGAGATCTATAGACTGGAAATGAATATATCAAACATACGGATCCTGAAAACAGTAGGAACAGCTATCATCCCCAGTGAACCAGATTTCAAGCCAAAATTAATCAGAAGAAACAAAGAAGGTAACTTCATGCCAGTAAAGGGTACAATCCAACAAGAAGTTCTATCTATAGTAAATATTTATGTTCCAATTGTTAGTGCACTTAATTCCATAAATTAGATAATACTCAAAGATTCAGATGGACTTCAGTACAATAATACTGAATGATTTCAATACTCCTCTGATCAGTAAAGGAAACAATTAAGAATATGAAGAGAGAATTTACAGAATGGGAGAAAATCTTTTGACAGAATATTAATATCCAGAATATATATAATAATCAAAATTCGTAACACCAGAAAAATCCAAATAACCCAATCAATAAATTGGAAAATTAAGAGAACTAACTCAAAAAAAGAAATAAAAATGGCAACAAATATATGAAAATATGTTCAACATAATCATTAATTAGAGAAATGTCAGTCAAAACCACACTGAGATTTTATCTCACTCCAGTTAAAATGGCAGTCATCAAGAATACAAATAATAAATGCTGGAGAGGATGTGGGGAAAAAAACACTTTTAGACTGTTGGTGGAATTGTAAATGAGTACAACCACTAAAGAAATCCGAAAGGAGGTTCCTAAAAAGACTAAGAATGAAACCACCAAATGACCCAGCTATACCACCTTTAGGCATCTATCTTAAAGAATTAAAGTCACTATACCGATGCAGGAATACACACGTTATAGCTGTACAACTCACAATAACCAAACTATGGAACCAGCTGTCAAGAGATGAATGATAAAGAAAATGTGGTATATACAAAATGAATTTTTATTTGGCCATAAAGAAGAATGAAATTATGACATTTGTAGGCAAATGGATGGAACCTGAGAACAAAGTAAACCAAACTCAGAAAAGTCGAGGTTTGTACGTGTTCTCTCATGTGGAAGTTAGAGAAGAAGAGGGAAATAAAGGTATGGAGGATTTCATGACTATAAAAGGGAGATCAGTAAAGTGAAGGAAAGGGAGTGGGGGCGGGAGAGGAGAAGAGGGGAAGGATGAGGAATGATATTGGTCAAATTGTGTTATGTTATGTGTATGTACAATGTGTAACATGTCCTGCCATTGTGTATAACTACAGTGCACCAATAAATATGTGTAAATAAGAGGAGCAGCCAATGGGAAGAATCAGAGCAGGGGGGGCCTGCTGGTGTTGCTAGGTGTGTCCTATTTAAAACTCTGCTTTCAGAAGCATCAAATTCATGTTGGCTTCTAATACTGAGAGCTGCCCAACAGTGGAAGGAAGAGCCCCCTCAAAAGATGCCTCAATAGGAGCCAAGATATCCCATGTATCAATCAAATCAGTGATCGAGAGAGAGAGAGAGAGAGAGAGAGAGAGAGAGAGAGAGAGAGAGTTTACATACATGAGACAGAGACAGGCAAATAGAGACAGAGAGAGGATTGATGCGCATGATTTTGGAGACTGGCAAGTCCTAAATCTGTAGAGCAAGTAGAGAGTCTAGACACTGAAGCAGGGGCTGATATTAAAGCATTGAGACAGAATTTCTTCTTTTTTAGGAGACTTCAGTGTTCATTCTTTCAACCTTCCCCTCATAGTAGGATAAAGTCCACCCACATTATCCAAGATAATCTCCTTTACTTAAAGACAACTGATTGAGATATCAACCATGTCTACAAAATACTTTAATAGAAACACCTAAAATATTATTTGATTGAACAGTTGCGTCCTAAAGCCTAGCCTAGTTTGCATGTAGAATTAACTATCACATCCTATAGGAAAGGAATACACTAGATGTTTAGACTGTCAGATCTTCAAAGTTTTTCCATCTCTGAGTTTCTCTGATTAATCTTTTCTCTTTTTTTGCAGTGTCCCATTTAAAACACTGAGGTGTACAGTTAGAACTAACCAACTTCAACAACTGTAATTTTTCCCCTGGATGTTTAAATGAAGCTTGACTGACAGAGAGCCCTTGAAGGTTATCTTAGTGAGGTAATTATTAAATCTTGAAGGCTATAATTCCATGAGGAAGACCCATCCATTCCTTCCATCATTTCTCATCAGGTAAATAGAGGATGAAGATGTTGGAGGCTGTTCCGTGCTCCACTCCACCATCTCCTCTGAGAGACAGAAACTATTTTGCAAGGAAAGCATACGATTTCTGACAGTAATGTGATTGGATATCCCACTTATATCATTCAGTAAATATTTATTTTTGACCCACCAGATAATGTGCTGGGAAAAGGTACCAAATGTAGAATTCCATCCCCACAATAATGCTGTGGGTTTGGCATTATTACTCCCATCCCATTTCACTTGTGGTTAATCTGAGACACAAAGGAATTATCAGTGCAAACAGTTTTTACTGAGGATATGGATGTGGATGGGAGCCTCTGATTCCTGTGACCACTGCACTGTGCCATGCTGATTCCACTGTGAGCTGCAAACAATGGGGAGAAAAGGAAAAGCCAGTCCCTCCCTGAAAATCCCCACACCCTGAATGCTGGCTTCGGAGTGCTGTGCTGGAAGGTGGGTGCCCACTCTGCAGAGCTCCTCCATGCTGCCTGCTCACCCGGAGCAGGCGACCTGAGCTTCACTCCCAGCTCTGCCTGGCAGACTTTTGGTGCCGTTCCCCACTGTCTGCCTGAGGACAAGAGTGGTGGCTTCCACATCCATATCCTCTATGATGGAAGAGGATGTAAAGACGCCCTGCCCAGTACTGTCCCTCCCTTCTTCTATTTCTTGTAGAACACATTTTGCAAAATGGAATGGTATTTGTTTACTTTCTTACTGAAAAATCTTTATTCCCAAGGCATAGAGAAGAATGGCCAGTATGCAGTCCCTGGTATTGGCGAATGAGTGGATGGAGGGGTGAGTAGGTGAGTGAATGGCACAGGAGTGCACACACAGCGGGAGGACAGACCATGCCCGTCAACTCCTCTACCTCTGTTCTCACAAGGACTTCTGAACCAGCCCACTCGGCTTTGTCTTCATTCTTAGAGCAAGGGTTATGTTAAAATTTGCCCTTCCACAGAAGCTAATGAGATGGTGAACTTGGCACCTTGTCTTTTAACTAATGACCCATGAGTCTTCCTCTCATGATGGTGGATCCGTTTTATTCAAATTTGGATCCCCAGAACTTCTGATAAGAATGAACAGAATGAACTCTTAGCATATATTTTTAAGTGAGAAAAAGAACAAAAAATAAAAAGACACCTCATTTGCTCTGCATAAGTGAGTACATTATTGTACAGTGCTTTTGGCATATTTGATATCAGCAAAGAACATGGACCTTGAAGTCACAGGCTCTGGGGCTGCCTCTCCTTTTACTAATCCTTGGATTGGGAACATGGTCATCAGATGACAGCTTTCATACCAGTTATTAACAAGTCAGGGAAAGGGGATCATTATTTTTTCAAGCAGAGAGGGGTGTGGTGTCAGGAATTGTTTCTAATAGCATTGGGAGGACGGAAGAAGGAGAGAGAGAGGGAGAAGAAGAAGAGAGAAGAGGAAAGAAGAGAAGGGAAGGGAAGAGAAAAGAAGAGGGGGATTGCTGCCCCACAGCCAGAAGTCTGACCATCTCTGAGCTGGACCCAGGAACACCTGTGGCCCTGCACCACTGCTTTTGTCACTGAATGGCATGAGAACAATGAGCACAATCCAGAAAGCCCCATCCATCCTGATGCTTATCAAAGTGTGACCAAGTGACTGCAGCCCACATTATCTCCTCAACTCCCCGCCCCCACTACGACCTCTGTAGGAAGGTGCTTCCCAGGTAGGTTCCTCCTGCCTTCTCCCTTCTCACCTTCTTCTGTGACACTCCCTGTTAGTAAATAAAGGAAGCTTGCGGGTCCTGGAGTCTGAGAAATGCCATCTTCAGTTCCGGTCCTCTGTCCAGAGCGGCTCTTCTCTAGCTGTCTCCTGGGGGATCTGGGTGAACTGTGGATTCTGACTCAGACCATCTGGAGAGAGCGCTGGGAGTCTGCACTTCTGTCCAGCTGCCAGGTGGGGATAATGCAGCTGGGCCTCCCGCCACACTTTGAGATACAAAGGCAGCCTGAGGAGATGCTCTGGAGTGCGCCTGTGGAGTGGCGAGTCCAGGACAGCCCAGCAGTCACCTTGGACGTGCTTTCTCCGTGAGCTTCAGCTGCCTAATGAACAAAGCTGAGATAATGGCATCATCTTATCTTCCTCAGATGTCCTTTAACCTAAGACTGCCTCAAATTCCCTGGACAGCTCCTGAAAAACAGAGATCTCTTGTTTCTAGGACAGAAATTCTGACACAACAAGTCTTGAGTGGGACTAAATTGATTCTCAATGGCACTAGGTATGGGAGATCTTACCTGTCTCGTGGGATTATGAATGGTATTAAACCAGGCATCCTGCAAACCTCCTAGCAGGGTGCCTGGTGCATAGCATAAGTAGCTGGGTGGCTATTGTTACCATTATTTTAATTTTCCTGTAACTGAAATGGTGCATATGAAAACACCTAACCCTATGCCTGCCCTGAATTTCTCCCAGATCAGTCAGCCCAAGTTCCCACCAATAGGAAGGACTCTGAGCTGGACCGATTGCAGGACACAGAATTTCACTTCAGCTGATAACATGCACATGTGTGTGCATACAAATGCATGAAAATTAAATAGCATCTTAAATTATCTATAAGACATACTAAACATATGGAGTGTGAAATTCTATGAAAAATACCAAGATGACTGTGAGGATGTAGTGTGAATGGCTTCTAAGCAGATGGTTGAAAGTCTAAGTCTCTCTTTCTAGAAATACATTTTTGAGCTGAATATCCGTTTCTGAATCTGTTGTATGTTGCTGGCAACAGAATGAATTTGGGGTCCCTTGGCTCAGTGCTGTCCTTGTCCTGATCACCTTATACCCCTCTGGATCTATATGCATGAACTGTCAAGAGGCCTATCCCTCCTGGTGTCTATAAAACATTATGAGGACTTTTTCCCCTTTCTGTGCTGACTGGTGTGTTTGCTTCAATAGTACATTTCCAAGACTCCAGGTAATCAAAGTTGTGGTAGGGATGTCAGCTCAATGAATCTTAAGATAGAGATTTTACATCATGTGCTTCTTAAAAATCTTTAGAATTTCTGTTAGATGAATGATGTGAAAATGTACTCTATGAAAAAAGTGCCTCATTAAAAGACATTAAGGAATCATGAGATGGAAATAACACCATCTTGTAAGATATTGTATAATATATTTAAAAGGAAGGAGAAAAGGAAACCATGTAAGGAAATTCAGAGTTGGCCTTTGGCAAACTTCTACAGTAGAGAAAACTCCTCTATGATGAGTGTCTGGTCTCTCCCTCAGTGTCCTTTAGGAGGCCTCTTCCCACATTGTCAAGGTCCAATAGCCACTAATAGCCCAACAGATGAAAAAGTTTTGACGGCTCCAGCAATGGAGGCCCTGCAATCAAACAGGCAGCTTTGCATCCCAGTTGCACCACTGACTAACAGGAGGGAGACGTGGACAGATCTGTTTTCCAATCTGTAATTGGGGTTAAACAATCTAATATATGAAGTGCATTACACAAAGAAGTTTGCTACATTCTACGCCTCTAATGGCCTTTAATCTTGGCTCTTCCAATAGATAAAGGTCTTCAAAGAGAAGAATTATCCTCTCGGCTGCAACGCCTTCATCTAGTAACAGGGAAGATAACCCGTGCCTAACTGGATTATTGGGAAGGTCAAGGGATGTGTGGATTCACTTTGAAAAGGGCTAGGCATGGACATGGGCGGCATGACACCATCTGTTTCATTAATGGATTCCCACAGCTCTGCGGGAAGCAAGGAATCACACATTTCTTCCACCCTCCACCCCAGTGAGTGGTAGTAAGCCCATGTTCGGCACTCTTTCTTGAGAAGAGGTGACAGGGAAAGGGGTAACCATGGAGAACAATTAGCAGGGGTGCACTTAAGTGTCTGCAGGATGATTATTTCTAGGCTAAGGCATTCTTACCATCCTCAAGTCATCTTCAGACCAGTGCCACTGATATCATTGCAGCCTCTTCTGGTGTTCTAGCAAGCTCTGCATTGCTATGACCAAAAGGCACAAGAATAACCAAGAGGAAGAAAAGTTTATTTTGGTCTGTGGTTTTAGAGGCTCAGTCCATGGTCAACCAACCCCATACCTCTAGTCCCAAAGTTGAGACTAGAGGTATGGGGTTGGTTGACCATGATATCAATCAGAAGAGGCTGCCATGATATCAATGGCACTGGTCTGAAGATGATTTAAAGATGGTAAGAACGCCTTAGCCTAGAAACAATCATTCCACAGACAGTTAAGTGCACCCCTGCTAATTAATTGTTCTCCATAGAAAGCAGCTGGGGACATAGCAACCTGGAAGCAGAAAGAGAGCTCCACTCAACAGGGACAAAATTTAAACACCAAAGGTGAACGCCCAGTGACCAACTTCCTCCCACCACAACCTACCTACATGTAGTTATCCCTCAGTGATCCATATCAGTGGGTTAATCCACTGAGGTTACAGCTATGCCTTGCCAAGGTCAAAAGGTACTTAAGAACAACCTAGAAGGGAAAAAAGTTTATTTTTGCTCACAGTTTTAAAGATTCAGTCCATGGTCAACTGACTCCATAGCTCTGGTCCCAAGGTGAGGCAGAACTTCATAGAGGAAGGAAAAGATGGAGGAAAGCAGCTCAGGACATAGCAACCAGGAAACATAAAGAGAACTCTGCTCAGCAGGGAAAAATATAAACCCCAAAGTCACACCCCAGTGACTGGCTTCCTCCCACCACACCCTATTTGCATATAGTTGCCACCCAGTTAATCCATTTCAGTGGATTAATCCACTGAGGTAACAGCTTTCATAATCTAACCAATTCACCTTTGAACATTTTTGAATTGTCTCACGCATGAACTTCTGAGGTCACCTCATATCAAAACCATAACATCAGATTAAGGCAATTCCTAACAGATTTATTTCTAACTGTTTCTAAAATTTTTAGCATTTGAAATTTCAAACAAAATTCAAGGGAGCTGTGTTAGTCAGTTTTTTTCACTTCTATGACCAAAAGACCTGACAAAAAAATATAAGAGGTGGAAACGTTTATTTGGGGGCTCACAGTTTCAGAGGTCTCAACCCATAGACAGCTGCTTCCATTCCTTGGGGCACAAGTGAGGTAGACTCTCATGGCAAAGAACGTGGCGGAAGAAGCAGAGAGCTCTCCTTACCACATCAAAATATATACCCCAAAGGCAAGCACCCAGGGACCCACCTCTCCAGCCATACCACATCTGCCTTCAGTTACCACTCAGTTAATCCCTATCAGGTAAGACTCTTATAACCCAATCATTTCACCTTTAAACCTCCTTGCATTTCTTCACACATGAGCTCTGGTGGACATCTAATATCTAAACCATAACGGGATCCTTGCACAGTAATTCCTCAGCATCTGTGGGGGAGTGGTCCCAGAACACCATGGATACCAAAATCCACGGATGCTCAAGTTTCATAAAATGGTGTAGTGTTTGTTGATAATCTACCTAGAACCCATATACTTTCAATCTTCTCTAGACCACCTAGATACCTGATACCATATAAACACTATGTAAATTACTGTTATACTATATTGTTTCGGGTATGAGGACAAGAAAAATTCTGCTCATGTTCAATTCATTTTTTTTCCCTGAAAATTTTTGATCCACAACTGGTTGAATCCATGGATGTAGAAACTGCAAATACAAAGGAACAACTGGGTTTTATTATTTGGGGGTAAAATCAAGAATGTGATTTCTTTGTAGCACAGGAACAAGAAAAGAACAATCACATGAAAACATGTATTTCTACATTGCTTTTATGATCCCCTCATAATAAAACTTTCTCCAAATTGTGTGTCACATAATGCCTTTTAAAAGTTACGTATCATGTTTATTTCCAAAAGGATTGTATTAAAATTACTTTGGGGAAACTCTGTGTTAAAAACCCAGTAGATCTTTGCAGGACTCTGGG
Source organism: Marmota marmota marmota (assembly GCF_001458135.2). Taxonomy (NCBI): domain Eukaryota; kingdom Metazoa; phylum Chordata; class Mammalia; order Rodentia; family Sciuridae; genus Marmota; species Marmota marmota. The sequence goes on from NW_025999949.1 coordinate 30,275,821, forward strand.
AGACTTTGATAGTCAGAAGTGCTTTGTAAATCTATAAACGTGGCTACAGTATTCAGCAGTCTTCATACTTTTTGGTCACTGAACCTCCCCCACCTCATTATGGTGTTTTATTGGGCACCTATATCCCTCTGAAACTTGCTGCTCAAATGTGACTTGTGAACCATCAGCCTCAACTTTTACTAGGATGTCCTTTGATATAGAGACTCCTGGGCACCATCCCATACTTCCCAAAACAGATTTTAACAAATGAGCCTGGCTGATGTGAGTACATATTAAAATTTGAAGCATTGTCTTTGCAGAGTTTCCAACCTCGATTACAAATTGTAGCAGTGATGAGTCCAAGGGCTTCCCTGGTGATCCTTTTCAAGGGTGTAGACTGATTAGTGATCTAAATGAAGGCCAGAGATAGAAACCACCCAGTTTAAGTGTTTCCAAACCATGTCTTAGTGGCGTTAGGGGACCCTACATGGACACCAAATATAAAAGCAGAGAGTCAGCACACCTCATCTGGTTAAAACCAGGAACATCTACTTCCTCCTTACTTCACCCCCTCCCACTTCACCCTGTGGGCCTCACCTGTACCACAAGCATGCTGCCAGTCACACCTGTCCACTCAAGCATAGAATCCAAGGTACTCCAGAGAAGGGAAATGACTTGCCAACTTCTCCCCAGCCATTCAGGAGCAAAGTTGGGACTCTCACCTAGCTCTCCCAAATCCAGCTTCCATCTTCAAAGATGTCATGTCGTAACCTCATGAGTCATCCCTTGACCACAGCCCAACCTGTGCCACTGGCCACACACTCATTGCCCACCTCACGAAAACTGGAGCCTTGCAGAAACCCCAAATAGTCAATGTCCATTTTTTTGGTCAGAAGTCAAGCCACATCTTTTAACTCCGTCTACATCTTCCACATTCTGATGAGAACGATCCTCTCTTAGTGTGCATGTCACAGTAACAAGCACAGATTTTGTCCATCCCATAATTCTCAGGTTAGGAATCTTATCACTGAGACATGATTGAAGACACATGTGCAGAACAGAAAGAAAGAGGGAGGCTGCACCTAAGGTCAGCATGGTTCAGAGCAGGGAACAGAGAACACATCATGATGCTAGGACACTGTCTCACGTGTTAATAGTCGTTTTATGAGGAATCATGGAAGGCAATGGTTTGAAGAGCTGAAATGGGAAGGTGAAGGGTTTGAATTCTCTAACCAGAATTTTATCCTCTGTTTCCCAAATTATGTTCTGCAGAACGCTAGTTTCTCTACACACCCTGGAGCACAAAGGGTTCTGTGGCTAAACATGTTCGGAACCTTCTCTACATCTCTCCTCTTGGAAACTCCTGTAACACATTTGCTTTCTTTTAAAGCTCCAAGAAGTACTGCAGTGTAAAAGGTGTTATTTCTAAAAGCTTTCTTTTATTAATTCCACATACTCTTTTTTTAGTAACACCTACTGCCATCTGAGGAAATGTGACTTGGGAAATAGTGCTCTAGGCAAAGGGACAACATTAGATGCTCAGCCCCCTGAGCAAGTCTGGAAGCCCTCGTGCAGATGAGTGTGCACTCTCTGCCATCGCTTCTGGACACTTCACCGAGTCTCCACCATGTTTGTCCTCCCACTGTCCTTTATGAAGGACAATATCTGAGAGCCTTAGAACTGGCATAGATTTATATTATTAAATGGGGTTTAGTTCTAAAAAATTAAAATTTGTATTTTTCTGCTGACATGTCCTATCTTTTTAATTTTTGCAAGCTTTATTTGATTTACTTCTTTGAACATAATTATAATAACTTCTTTAAAATCTTTATCTAGTAACTCCAGCACAAATTATCTCAAGATTGTTTTATGCACATTATTTTTCTCTTGACAATGGATGACATTCCTGGGCCTTCATCTGTTGAGAAGGATATTTTTTGTATCATGTCCTGGACATGATATGCTATATTTGGAGGCCCTAGATTCTGTTATATTCTTGTGAAATGTGATTTTGTCTTATTGCTTTTCTGTTTGCTTTGTCTTACAAGGCACTCAATTTGATTGGACTCACATTGCAAAAGTTAGCTCCCTTGAAGAAAACCAAACTTCTGCTTTCTTTTGTTTTTTTCTCCTTAGCTAGGACTCTGTCCCACACTTAGTTAGCTCATGAGTCACCTGTGAGATTTGGGCAGAGTGAAGCTAACTCCAAAGAGGAATTTCAGGCTTCTCTCTTTGTGCCACCTTGCAGGTACCCTCCCTCACTTCCCCGTGGCTGCAGTTACCAGGCTGTGTCTTCTTGCCAGACAGAAAAGCACGAGGTTGCATTGGTTTTGTTTTCAGGGTTTGTTTCTTTGTTTTGTTGTTTGGTTATAGCCACCCAGCCTGGCCTTGATATTAGCCTGCTGTCACCCCTCACTCCACACCCTCGGGTCCCTCACCAGCAACCATCTGCTTTAATTCCTCCCCCAGTCACTTGAGGTCATAGTTAGTTTCTGTCCCATCATTTATTACAGTTATCTGTGAAAGAGTAATGTTGGTAGGGACTACCCAGCCATGTCATAAGACAAAATTCTCCATCTCTGAAAATTTTTTCTGTAAGTGCATAAAGCAAATTTCAATCAATTGGTTTAGCCAAATCATTAATTAAAAATTTATTGAACCAGCATTTTGTGTACAATACAATGTCACAAACAAGGGGACCAGAAGTTCGAACATGACAGAATTCTTCATGGGTTTGGTTTCCTCTTCTGAGTTAGGTTAATATTTTTTCTTGAGCTTCCAAGACACAGGTGGAAAGACGTTTTGTGGGAGAGAGGCCTATTAGTCTGTCCTGGGTTGTAATGCATAAGGCAGGGTGCTTTGTCAGTAGAGGTGTATTGAGCCTAGGGTTCTGGTGGAGGGAGAGTCCAAACAGCATTGTGCCAGCCCCCTGGTGAGAGCCCTTGCCTGTGTCACAAGTGGCAGAGAAGTGTAAAGGAAGCTGGCTGCATGCAGAAGGGACATACCTGAGAGCAAGGAGGGAACAGAAATTTGGGGAAGTGCCACACCTGCTCTTGTGGGACATGTTGTGGGACCCAGAGATCATTCCTGTTGAGGAAAGCATCAATCCCCCTTGAAGACCTGCTCACATCCCTCCAGGCCCCACCAAGAAAAGGTCTCACCACCTGTCAACATCGCACACTGGGACCAAGCTTTCAGCACATGAGGAGGACAGACCATAGAAAAAGTAAATGGGATCTATCATCTGATATGAGGGCCCTTTGTCGTAGAGAATCTCTGATTTCCTGTTGGGCCTGATCCTCTCCTATTTTACTGAAGCCAAGTAGCTCATGCTTGGATCTGGATGCCTGGAGAGTTGTAATTAGGACTCTTTTAATGATCTTGGTTCTGCACATTCAGGGTTATTAGGCACAACATCATACTGGGAAGTCACCAAGAAGAGGTCCTCCCTCCTCTGAGGTTCACACACAGCATGATGGTTCTTCTAATTGGGTAGGTCACCTAGAAGACCCCCTGTACTTTCACAGGGTGGGGGTAGAGGACCAGGTGCAGACCCAGGGACTGCATGGAGAGAGGTACGGGACCAAAGTCAGGTTATAACACAAGGAAACTGCAGCTCAGGAATTAAATCCAATGTCATTTAGTTCTTTATGAAGGAAGAGTTTTGCCATCAGAAATGTCAAGGTTTATGTCTTATTTCACTACTTAATAATGGAGTGCCTTGAGTAAATTATTTCAACTTTCTGAGCATCAGTTTCTTCAAATTAAAATGGAAATACCATGGCAGCAGCCTTTGATCAGTGCCTCAGGCACCACCTCACACACGCTCGCTCTGGGCAAGGAAACAAAAGAAGGAATGAAAGAGAAGCTTCACTGGAAGGATTTGCAATCACACTTAGGAGACAGAAATACTCCGTAATCAGGCAACATCTAAGACAGATCCTGGACAAGCTGTGAGTTGTGTAGACTTTCGATAATTTGCTATATCACAGCTCATTAGAATGTACCCATAAACCTTTGCAGCCCGGATATATAATCTCTATTTTTTTTCCTTTTATTTTTTCAATTGAACCCAGGGGTACACACTCCCAGCCATTTTTATTTATTTATCTGTTGTATTTTGAGACAGGGTCTCACAGAGTTGCTTAGGGCCTCGATAAGTTGCTCAGGCTGCCTTTTGAAATTTTATTTCACAAGCATCCTTCACATATATTATTTTGTTTAAGGCACAGGACTACACCATGATGAAAACAAGATACTTATTATCTTCTCCATGTTGTAGTTAAGGAAACTGAAATTTAGAGGGGTCAAGAAACTCATCCAACATTTCCTAACTAGAGGGCTGGATTTCAAGTTTTTCTCCCTTGAGCCCATTTCATTTCCCCTGTCCCAGAGCTGCAGCAACTTCATACCACTGAGTAATCTTGTTCATGTTCAGCTCCACTGGGTATAAACTGAGGTCTCATAAAATAAAGCACCTAACATTTCCTACACCATTTCCAGAATAAGAACCTGCCTTCTCCCCCCCTCCACCCATTCTTCTTTATTGTACTCCAAACTTAAATGCTCCTTGCAACTTGCATTAAACTGAATGAGCCAAGCCCCCTGACCCTCACTTCCTGGCTGACCCCTGCTTGTGACTACTCCTTGTGTTATGGTCCTCCATGTTTCTCTCCTGGACTTCATTCATCTGCACCATGCCCATCACACTGCCATCAGAGTGAAGGTCATACAAAGGTGCTAATGAAGCCAGCCTCATTCTGAACCACAGACTCTTGGCATCATGAATAGGAGCCCCTTCTTTGCAAGATATTAGAGGTCCTCCATGAGTTGGGCCCCTCCCAATGCTCTAGTTTTACCTAATTTTCTAGTTTTACCTGTTACTCTTTGTCCCCACTCCACCGTCTCTGTTCTGCCCACCTTAACCTTTGGTATGACCTAAAGCCCCTTATTTGGCTCCCAAATGACACCCTCGCCATCTCCTCTGTGGTACATGACTTTGAAGCCACAGCTCATGCATCCTGAATTCAGTCCACATCTTGCACCTCAGACAGACCTCCCATGTCCCTTGCTCCTCTGTGGTGACATAGTGGCAGCAGCATGGGTCGTATCAGGAAAGGCTATGTACATACTAACAGACCCTTTAAAGAGACTTTACAAATTTACATTTCTGTCAAAGTACCTGGAAGTATCTATTTCTATACATTGTCACTCACACTTTTAATATTATCCATCCTTTCAGACACAACCTCACCATTATGATAGGTCAAAATGATAGCAATTCCCTAATTACTACAGAGATTAACATCTTTTCTTTTGATTATTTTTTCACTTACAGTTTCCCTTCTGGAAATTGCTTGTCAAATCCCTTTAAATGGGTGTGGCATTTGCCTTATTGCTACATAAGAATAGCTTACATCTTCTGACTTATAGTATCTGTTTCTAGCTCCATGTCTCTCAAGATATATCAGGTGGATTCTTGTAGTCCATCACCTGACTCTGTATTTTGTTTATGGGCTTTCTGTGAATCAGAAGACTTTAATTTTTCTGTAGCAGTCAGAGAGATCATTATTTTTCTTTCTGATTCTTTATTTTATGAGTTGCTTAAAAACTTTTCCTACCCTGAATTTCTCCTATATTTGTTTCACTACTGATTATAAACCCACATGAACTGTGTTGTATAATATGAAGTAAAAGTTCTCTTCCCCAAATACCTATTTCTCCCAACACCAATAATCAAGACACTCATCTTTTTCTCACTGATTTGATATAATAACTTTTGAAATATCAGATTCCCATAGAGTCATAGGGTCTACTTAAAAGCGGACTCTCAATTCTGTTATCTATTTTTCATTTTAACAAACATACTATAGTATGCAATGCAAATACAATCTAATTTAGACGAATATACTAGCACCCAGTTGAAGCACCATAATGAAATGAGGATTTATAAGTCTCACACAAGTCCAAGGGTGGTCAGCCTAAGCCATAAATGGACTGGACTTGCCTTCCTTAGCAAGAATGGCTGTCTCTGCTACCAGGTATCTGCTCACACCCCACTGGCCAACAGTGAGTCAGGTGCACCATTCCTTCCACTTAGAGTACATGCTGGAGAAATGACAGGTTTGGCTTTCTGTCTGCCATATTAGAAGAAAGAAAAATGGGAAGGAGGTAAAGACAGGTTACAAAAGGACAGACCAGCATATTTGCACATGGTTGAAATAATTACAGTGGTAGAATAAGCTTTTCAACTAGTAAAGATAGACACTTTGTTGTTCTTCTTTTTCAAATATTTCTTACTTTACTTGCATTTTCACTTTCCAGAAGCATTTTTTAAATTTTTTTCTTCTTAGGTATACATGACAGTAGGGTGTATTTTGACATATTATACATAAATGCAGTATAACGTATTCTAATTAGGATCCCATTCTTGTGGTTGTACATGATATGGAGTTTCACAAGTCGTGTATTCACCTATGAACATAGGAAGTTCATTCCATTGTCTTTCATTCCATTGTCTTTCCTGTTCCCATCCCCACTCCCTTTCCCACATTCCCCTTTTCAGTGTGATGAGCATGATCTTATTCAGATCTCCTTCAAAGAATTTGCTGTGGGGTTTGCCAACACCCTACCTGCTGGAAAATTAGAACCAGAATATTTTTACCTAATAGGGAACCCTCTCATGGGCAGTCTGTGCTTGAAAAGTCCTTATCAGTCTCACAAAGAGTCACAAATATACAGTGCTTGAGTATCAACTTTTATTTTCTTCTCTCATTCCACAGATGTAAGACCCACATCATGGCTTACAGAGTCTGCCTGCCTCATACCAGACCTTTTACCCATCACAGGGTTTTCACTCAATATTTTTTTTCACATCTAATCCTATATTGGTCCAAGCTTCTAGGAGGTTTAGAATTGATAGAAATGTCACTGGGAATAGTCTGAGGAAACAGGGATAGAATACGCCTGCGAACTGGTTCATTCACCACCTGGCTAATAAAGAAGAGACGTGTGAGGCACAGAGTCTCTGGGATAAACTGGAGACTGAATTGCTAGCATTCATCAGCAGAAAAAAAAAAACTATCCTTGTGTCCTTTGTAGTGTGATTATTCAAGAATTTGAAACATATGAGGATAAGGCCTACAAAAATAGTGGACTTATAATTACTGTTATATTGAATTCCTACAGAGAATTAATGAGACACTAACAGTTTAAGGTCAAGTGGGACAGCCAATTTACTCTTCAGTAGCTCATAAAGGAACCCTTAATCTGAAGCACAAGAGATGTCACAACTGAGAAGCAGACTCAAAACCTCATAGTTAGAGTCACAGAGGCCCAGAGGTTTCCAGGTGCTCAATAAAGGAAGCTCCACTGTGTACATCAGGGACATCAACATAGGTGACCTTGAGAATTTTGACTTTGCAGACAACCTTGACCTCAAATGATTAGAGGTCATTGTGGGTCACCCTACCCTATGAAGAGTTAATATTCTCCATTAAAGGAAGTTATTTCAAGATTTCTCCCCAACCAGGCAGCAAGAGTCCCTTGTCAGGAGTTGCACTCTCCTCTCTGCCCTATGTGTCATTAGTCATGGTGAAATCTCAGCATTATTTAGCCAGGGACATGCAAGGGTCGATAAAGGAGTAAAGATCACACAACACTCATGTTCACTTGTGAGGGACAGTTTCTCAGAGCCACAGAGTGTCTTTCAGCACTCTGAGGACCTCAGTGCATCGCTTTCTGGCATCCAAATTTTCTAACAATAGAGCTGTGAACATTGTATTAGGATCCACTTACCTCTTGCCACTTTAAGCAATCTCTTTTGTCTTTGTCTTTGAACCTTCCATCATGACGTGGGCTTCTTTGAGTCTACCCTGCTTGGAGCTCGTGGAGGTCCTCAGACATTTGTATTCATGTCCTTTACAAAACTGAAGAAGTGTTCAGTCGTTATTTCTTCAAATAATCTTTCCATCCCTTTCTCTCTGTTCTTGGATCCCCACAATGTGTCTGCTTGATGATGTCCTCTGGGTGCTGTAGGGTAGGTCGGCTTTCCTCCATTGTACTGTCTTCCAGCTCATTAACGCTGCTTTCATACATCTGCTGTGTCAAATCTTCTTTTGAATTCACCTAATGAATTTAGCATTTGGGTTACTGTATTTTTCAGCTTTGGAATTTCTTTGTTATTCCTTTTCATTGATATTTGAACTTTGTTCCTACATTGTTGACTTAACTTCAATCTTCTTTAACTATTCAAGCATTTGCATGACAATTGTCTGAAAATCTGTCCAGTAAAACAGTCTTTCTCAGGGATAGTTTCTATTAATTATTTTTTTTTTCCTTTGAGGAGACCCCATTTTCCTGTTTCTTTGCATATCTCCTGACTTTTTCTTTATTTGAAACTCACTATTTAGTTCCTCTAATGTGCTAGTTCTATAGATCCAATTTTCCCTTTTGCCAGAGTTTGTTGCTTCTGTGGTTGTTTTGGTTGTTATTAGGCATCTCTGTGCCAGAGGCAGACCAAGATGCAAATTTAAGCTCTCTTCAGTCCTTTCCTGGGCCCAGGCCTTTCCCTGGACATGCACAATAACTTTAAATTTCTTGCTATATGTGGTTACCTTTGAATGTTCTACTCTTAAATGTCTGGCTTTCAAAAGGGGAAATGAGGAAAATGAAGGAGAAATGAAAATACACTGGCTGCTAGACCTTTAAGTCCTCTGAAAGTTGCAACTCCCAGAAGGGGAGGGATTTGTAAAAATGATTACCACCTCTGTGCCTACACTGAGATCAGAAGCAACAATCAGGGATCAGAACACCAATCCCGCCCTGTAGAGAACAAGGTCCTTTTCTTCCCACCCTGGCTCCTGCAAACGGCATGCAAATTGCTCTTTGAATATGTATACAGCTGCCTGCACAGGGCTGGAGGTGAAAGGTGGGCAGCTAACACCATTACTAAGATCTGAAATTGACCAAAATTAACCACAGTTTACCAGGCAAACCTTCCCCTGGAAGTGCCAGGCCTTCAATAGATTTATTTATTTATTTATTTTTATTGTTGGTTGTTCAAAACATTACAAATTTCTTGACATATCATATTCCACACTTTGATTCAAGTGGGTTATGAACTCCCACCTTCACCCCATACACAGATTGCAGAATCACATCAGTTACACATCCATTGATTTACATATTGCCATACTAGTGTCTGTTGTGCTCCCCTGCCTTTCCCATCCTCCACCCTCTCCCCTCCCCACCTCTCCCCTCCCCTCCCCTCCTCTCTCTCTACCCCCTCCACTGTATAACCCTGAGGGTCTCCTTCCATTTCCATGCAATTTCCCTTCTCTCTCCCTTTCCCTCCCACCTCTCATCCCTGTTAAATGTTAATCTTCTTCTCCTGCTCTTCGTCCCTACTCTGATCTTAGTTACTCTCCTTATATCAAAGAAGACATTTGGCATTTGTTTTTTAGGGATTGGCTAGCTTCACTTAGCATAATCTGCTCTAATGCCATCCATTTCCCTGTAAATTCTATGATTTTGTCATTTTTTAATGCAGAGTAATACTCCATTGTGTATAAATGCCACATTTTTTTTATCCATTCGTCTATTGAAGGGCATCTAGGTTGGTTCCACAGTCTTGCTATTGTGAATTGTGCTGCTATGAACATCGATGTAGCAGTGTCCCTGTAGCATGCTCTTTTTAGGTCTTTAGGGAATAGACCTAGAAGGGGAATAGCTGGGTCAAATGGTGGTTCCATTCCCAGCTTTCCAAGAAATCTCCATACTGCTTTCCAAATTGGCTGCACCAATTTGCAGTCCCACCAGCAATGTACAAGTGTACCCTTTTCCCCACATCCTCGCCAGCACTTGTTGTTGTTTGACTTCATAATGGCTGCCAATAGATTTAAGTTCCAAAATCATTACAGCTGACAGATTTTGCTTATTGCAACTGTCTAGCTGAGGAGGTAGGTTCCTGGGTGCTTCCTGCTCTGTCATTTTCCCTCCAATTCCACGTTTGTTTTATATTTAAGCTTTTAATAGCTTTGTCACTGTTGTGAAAAATATATTTTTATAATAGCTAATTTTTCATTTGTTACACTGTATTTGATGATCTGTTTATTTGTCTCCACCATATTAAATTCCTTGAGATCAAGGACTAGACTTGAATTATTCACCAGTGGATCCCCATGGCTAAGTGCACTGTTTGCCACATAATTGGAGCATTAATATGCTTTTGTTTAATCAATCATTTAATAAAATAATACCTGAACTGTGTGATACCAAAACCCACCTTTCCACCATTAGAAGGAAAACCTAGTGCCCATATTTTCAACATTTTTTGCCCAGCCTTTGTAACTAATCCTTTAGCTAAAGGGAAAATTGAGTACTAAATAATGGAGTCAAACACATGAGCTCTACAAGGTATTTATCTTTGTACATAATAAAAATAGTTCTGTGCCTTCGTGTTGGACAGTGTGACAAAGTGGCTGTAAGGAATTAGCTATGTTTTCATGCTTGCCTGTCCCCTAGACCTGGGGAATGTTTCACTGAAATGCCCAGTGTGAAGTCACTGACCCTTATCTTCATGTTCAATCCTGTTCTTCTTTTAAGACTTGGTTCAATTACCACTGTCACATTAACCTGAGAAATTCTTCTAGTCCACTGAGCTTCAAGGGATTGCTTACTCTTCTGCAAATACAGGCAATTAAAGTGCACGCTTATAGCTAATATAAACATGAATGTTTATATACATTAACTAGTTTCTTTGCATGCATGAAATATTTTATTTTTAATGAAACAGAAAAATTATCAAGTTAAATGAAATGAAATGATGTGAAGTGAAATTAAATAAATTATAATGAAATGATGCAAAGTGAAAGTTTTTCGGGGGTCTATATAACCACGTTTAACTCCATCACTGCCCATCACCTCAAGGGCAGATAGTCGAGGAAACAAAGACAGTTAAGAACAAACTTGCACTGAACATTAATAATATGCTAAGTACTGCACCATATTTTTTAATTATTCATAAGTAGTAGTAAGGATAATTCTGTGACACGTTTGATCACAATGTTGGCTTCCATTCCCAGACCTCCTTCCATGTGTGAGGCATTTCGCATGTGCCATTCCGTGGGAGTCCACTCATTTTTTGTGACAGATGACATTTCAAGGCTAAATGGAAGCTTCAGGATGTTCATGCACTTGCTCAAGATAATTCAGCTAACAAATTCCAAAGCTGAGCCTCTACTCTGGGTCATTCTAATCCTAATTTTCCATACTCTTAAAGCATCCTGTTATACCCTTTTGTATTTAGCTAAAGGACTAAACTATCTATAAATTTAGGCTCTATACAAATATTCATCTTTGTTGTGGCCTGGCACAACATTATTTTCCTTGTGGGAAAGATAATAATAATGGGATTATTATGAAAATTATAAATAAAGGATACTGATTTCATAGAATGTAGCAGATACCAATGAAAGGCTTTGCATTGTTTCTATATTGCCATTTTTCTCATTGAAATCTTTTTTGCTTTGTCACTTAATTTGGAAATTTATTTCAAATGCAATGGAAAGAAAAACCATTAAGCACTTACTTTGTGGTAGGTTTTCACTTACAAGCCAGAGATTTGAAATAGATAAGACATTGTTGCTGCCATTGAGAGTGCCAAGGCCCCACTCCTGTGTTTCTTTCTTTGTCATTTTGCTTTTTCTTTAAAAATCTTTTTATTAGTGCATTATAGTTGTACACAATAGTGGGTTTATTTCCACATAATCCCACATGCATGGAAGATAACGTGCTCCACTCCATTACCCAGGGCTTCCTCTTACCCTCCCCTCCTCCCTCCCCATTCCCCTTCCTCTACTGGTCACCCTTCAATTGCTTTATTGTTGTTTTAATTGGTGCTTTATAGACATACAACAGATGAATAGATAAAGACAATGTTATTTTGATCTTATCCAATGTTAAGATTTTAATAACTAGTTGAATTTTAAGAGGCTGCTGTGTAAATTTTGGTGACATGAAAGGAAGCCTTTGGTGATATGACTATGCAGGACATCTGGCACTTTAGGTCTGCCTGGCTGGAAGTACGTTGCTCACAGTCAATAAAATAGCCTGCTTCCATTGAAGGACAAAGTAGTCATCATGCTCTGTTCTCTGCTCTTTCATAACCATTATTGTATAATTGCACAAACAAAACCTAGGGTATAACTGGAAACTAAAGTCGAGTCATTTTCTCAGTAAGTAAAACAGAAAAGCTACCAAAGGAAAATAAAGAAATCATAGGACAATTAGAAGGTCAACCAAGAGGTTACAAAAGAACAGAGAAAGTGGAGTAGAAGAAATGATCAGGGGGATCCTGAAAAAATAATCCAAGCGGGATCCTGGGGGCTTAAACATGGACGTGCGCCTGAGGAACTTCCGGATCCAAGAGCCTAAACATGGACACCTGAGGCACTTCTGGATCCCAGAGCCTAAACATGGATGCCTGAGGAACTTCTGGATCCAGGGCCTTAAACATGGACATGCACCTGAGGAACTTACAGATGCTACGGCCTAAACATGGAGGACTGACAAACTTCCGGATCCTAGAGCCTAAACATGGACATGCACCTGAGGAACTTCTGGACCCAGGGGCCTAAACATGGACGCCTGAGGAACTTCCAGATCCTAGAGTCTCAACATAGACGTGCACCAAAGGAACTTCCGTATCTAGGGGCCTAAACATGGACCGTGTGCCTGAGGAACTTCCAGATGCTGCGGCCTAAACATGGACGCCTGAGGCACTTCCGGATCCGAGGGCCCAAAGATGGATGTGCGCCTCAGGAACTTCCGGATCTGGGGGCCTAAACATGGACGTGTACCTGAAGAACTTCCGGATCCGGGGGCCTAAATATGGACGTGTGCCTGAGGAACTTCCTGATGCTACGGTCTAAACATGGAGGACTGAGGAACTTCCGGACCGGGGGGCTTAAACATGGACATGCACCTGAGGCACTTCTGGATGCTACGGCCTAAACATGGATGTGCACCCGAGGAACTTCCAGATCCGGGCTCCTAAACATGGACATGCACCTTTGAAACTTCGGGATCGGGATCCGGGGGCCTAAGCATGGATGTCTGAGGAACTTCCGGATCTGAGGGCCTAAACATGGACGTGTCCCTGGAACTTCTGGGTCCTTGTGCCTATAAAGGGCAGGGCGTTACTGTCAGAAGGGACATGGTCCATGAAGAGGAGCCGAGTATGGGGCCTGTTGGGAGGCAGACTGAGCTGTCGTACCCTGAACTTGAATGTGACGGTGGCCTCACTTCCAGGCCTTCCCCTGGGTATACTTCCTCCCCTTCCAGGCGGTGCCAGGGAGGAAGTGAGACCAGGCGCAGGGGCCAGGCGCTGAGGAGGGACACCTTCTTTCTCCTCGCTTAGCCAGGCGCCCGGCCTGGCTGGGGACGGGGACGTCTTATGACACTAGCTGACTCCTACATCCCTGCCCCAGGACCTCAGGGACCACAGGCGGAAACAGTTGTTGACATGATTCTCCCCTGGCCGCTGACCCTCAGCCCCAGGGTCTGCCCAGGGAGAGCTCTGTCTCCCAGAGGGTCAGGGGGCCCCTGTGACCTGCTGCTTCTTACCCACCATCATCCTGGGCGAGCACAGGTCAGGACACCAGACGCTACTGAGAGTGACATCTCCTGGATGGGCGGCTGGGGACTTTGCCTCTGTCTCCAGGCCTCAGACAACGGATGATCCCTTCCAGAGACAGAAAATAACCCCACACTGCCCAAGACTGATTTTTATACTTTGGATTCTGAAATTTTCCTGCTGCCACCTTCTTTGTGAAGCTAGTTTTTCAACAGAGACAATATTCCAGGGGGAAAAAACAACGAAACATGGAGTTAATCAAACCAAGCTGACACATCTGGTCCTCCAAGAGAAATCTGGATGGGAGGGAGAACAGCCATTCTCAACTGGCGAAATAGTGAGGTTCCCTTGTCCTTATTTTGTGTAAGCAAAATAAATAATCTGATGTTACCTCATCAAATTATTTTTGATGAGTGCTTGGCTCATAGGAAAACTGATTCTGTTTTATGGAATGAAGTGTTCCCTGATTTTAAAATTAAAAATGAAGCCAATTAGGATTGTTAAATTACACTGTCATAATTCTGTTCTTTGATAGCAGAAATAAATAAACCTTTTAAAACAAATAATAATAATCCAAGCATAGAACTGAAAGATTTTAATTATCAGAGGGAAAGAGTCCACTTAAATCTCTGAACCACAGGCGCCAAAGAGCACACACATACATCTACACTCTGGCCAGCACACTTCCATGAGGACCTCCAAGACTCCTCCCTCCAAATTACACCTATTTTCAATGATACAGTCTTCTTCCTAGAAGATCTTACAGTCTGTCAGAAAACCTCTGGAGGCTGATTAAAAAATTCAACAAAATATTAGGATACAAAATCATTTTTCTATACATCAATAGTGAATTCACTGAGAAAGAAATCAGGAAAGTATTCCCATTCACGATAGTTTCAAAAAATAAATAAAATATTAGAAATAAACCTAACTAGGGAGGTGAAATACTCTACAAGGAAACATCCAGAACACTGAAGAAAGAAATTGAAGAAGACCCAAGAAGACAGAAAGACCGCACATGTTCATAGGCAGGCAAAATTAATAATACTAGGATTTTACCAGATTTCAAACACAGTATATAAATTCAATGTGATCCCTATCAAAACACCAATGAAATTCACAAAACTAAAAAAAAAAAAAAATCCTAAAATTTATGTAGAAGATGAAAAGACTCAGAATATCAAAAGCAATCCTGAGTAAGAAAGCAATGCTGAAGATATCACATACCCAATTTTAAATCATACTACAGAGCTATAGCAGAGAATAAAGAAAGGGACTGGGGGATGTAGCTCAGTGGTAAAGTGTCCATCCCTGGGTTCAATCTCTAGTACCAAAAAAAAAAAAACAAAGTAAAGAAAAAAGGAAGAGAAGAGGAGGGGGAGGAGGGGGAGGGACCTACAATTATTTGAAAAAGTGTTCAACATCTTTTGCCCTCAGGAAAATGCAAAATCAAGACTACACTGAAAGTCCATCTCACCCCAGTCAGAAGGGCAATCAACAAGAACACAAATACCAATCCTGGTGAGAATGCAAAGAAAAAGGAGCCTCACACTGTAGGTGAGAATGTATCTGTATGCAGTTTCTTCAGAAAGCTAAAAGCAGAACCACCCTATGATCCAACTACACCACTCCTTGGGAGTTATTCCTAAGATTTAAAGTCACATACTTCAGAAATACATGCCTGTGCACATTTATCACAGCCCAATTTACAATAGCTACATTAGGAGACCAAGCTAGGTGTTCATCAGATATGAATGGATAAAAAAGGACGGTGTATATACACAACAGAGTTTTAGTCAGTCATTAAAAAGAACAAAATTGCCAGCTTCGGTGGCACACGCCTATAATCCCAGAGGCTCTGGAGGCTGAGGCAGAAGGATCGTGAGTTCAAAGACAGCCTCAGCAAAAGTGAGGCGCTGTGCAATTCAGTGAGTCCCTGTCTCTATAATACAAATACAAAATAGGGTTGGGAATGTGGCTCCGTGGTCAAGTGCCCCTGAGTTCAAGTCCTAGTACCTGCCGCCCCCCAAAAGGGAGAACAAAATTATGTTATTTACAAGAAAATGGATAGAATTGGACACCCAAGTATTTGAGCAAAACAAGTCAGAAAAGTATCATGTTTTCTCTCCTATGCGAAAGCTAGAGGGTAAAACAGAAGACCAAGGGGTGCCCTGAGGGTGGTCAGAAGGCCATGAGGCAGAGGAAAGGGATGAGGGACAGGGAAAGGGCGGGGGAGGCCTGAAATGGATCAGATTATATTTTCATGTTTATCCAAATATGCCACTATAAAACCCAGAATTCTATATAAATAATAGGCACCAATAATAGGTAGATGATAGATAGGTAAAAAGATTCCTCTGCTCCTTGTACAATGATGCCCCAGACTATAAACATAATGTAAATATAATAGACTTTACTCTTGTGATTGGATTCTGTTATCAGGCAAAGTTAACAGTGAAATGGGGAGATTATCCCCGTGGGCTTGATCTACCAGCAGGAGCCCGGCTGGCCTCGAGATGAAAGGAGCCTGATGTCACAGGATATGGGCAGCCCTCACTGACATTCAGAGGACAAGGGTGATGAGACCACAGGAAACCAAATCCAAAAATGACCTTGAAGACCCCCGCCCCCCCAACCTCCAGTTAAGAACTCAGCTGGCTGACATTTGGACTTTCCAATTCTGTGAGCAAAGAAGAAAATCTGCCCTGGCAGACTCCTGACCCGGAGAGTGTGAAACTAAAACAGCTAGAGTTTTAAGCCTCTAAGTTTATGGAAATTTGTTATGAGGTCTTGGGAAAGAATGACACAACTCTGAAGCTATGCAGAAGAGCTTCGGTGAGATCCAGGAGACATGGAGCAGGGAACTTCCAATTCTGAAGACAGAATTATTTCAGATTAAATATTGGGTGAGAAAAAAAATTGTGATGGACCATCTCCAGGACTTTTCATCCCGTGCACCGATGATCAGGAAATGTGTTGTGCACAAGCTAGGGAGCAAACTAAGGAGAGAGAGTTTGATGTGAGATAGGCACAGAGAATCAATCCCCAGGGCTAAGAACAGGGAAGATCCAAGTTGATGGATGTACCTGGACAGCATCTAGGCAAATTGGTAAAAGCACCAGGCTGCAGGAAAGATTCTTCCCAAGGAGATAAAATTGACAGATTACCTAATGGGTTGAACATTTTGAGAGATTTTTACAAGGCTAGAATCTGAGACAGAATTGGTTAATATTTTTAAAGTCTGCAAACAGGCAAACCAAACAATAACTTAGAGGAAAATAAAATAATCAGAGTGTAGAAGATATAGTATACATGACGTGGTGCATAGGCATCAGCTGTTAATGTCTGGAGAGCAGTAACACATAAACACAGTGTGCCAGCCCTGGGGAGGCGGGGTGAGCACGCGGGAGGAGGGTTAAAAGTCCGGGATGTGAAAGCAAATTCCTCTCCTTCTGTCATGGGGAGTATACGTGCACTATTTGAGTAAGTAAGGAGCAGGGAGCCGTACTCACAGGCCATGTAGAAATGGGAATCGGGTGCACACATTCAATGTGGGCTGCTGCTGCTGCAGAAGGGGTGGTGGGTAAGGGTGGTTTGTGGGCTTTATTTTCTCTAACAAGCCTCGGGGAGCTGCAGGACTTGATAAATTAAGCACACACTTCAACAAAGGTAAATATAGAAATGAATGAGAGGAAGGAAGGGAGGGAGAGAAGGAGGTAGTGGGGAGCACAGGCTGCTCAGAGGAATGCCTTCCTGATTCAGTGGATTTCCTCCTGGGTATTCTGTTCCCAAGAGATGGGAAACATTTCTGAAACCACACAGACTGGCAAACGCTTAATTGGGGGGGCAACAGGGCAGCCTGTCGTGTTTGATCATCTCTCCTGACACAGATTCCAGTTTTCTTAAGACAAACTGGGGAACCGAGGGGTGGTGCAGTCTACAAAGAAACCACTTGCTTAAAATATCTGGGCCTCAGAGAGGTTGGGGGGAGGTTCTGCGTCGTGGGAGACGCTGCGCAGAGGTTCTGGTGTTTTCCTTGGGATCTGTTAGCATGCAGCGCGTTCCGGGGATTTGATCTGAAGATGACACAGCGGGCATTTCCTTGCCAGAATGTGTAATTTCCTAACACGATGACTTCGGCAGCTGCACTGTCATGAAGCTGCACTCACCAAGATAGAGACATTTTGGGGAGAACTCTGACTAAATAGGACTGTGAATGAAAGAGAAAAGACGTGAAAGGAGTACCCTGCTTCCAGAGAACCCTGAGGGGAAGAAGGGTATTTGGGACCAGGTCGTAGGCGTGTCGTATGCGGGAGAATCAAGATGCTTAACCAAGAGGGACTTTAAAACCTACGACGGTGGGTTTGCTGGCTGGACCAGTCCTGGTGACCTAAGACAAGGAAAGGCTCCACTTTACTCATCTACTGCTATCTTCTCTGTGAAATGAAAAGTACAACCTATACCTTAGGAGATTGTGAAGATTAGGAAATTTGATATAAAAGGCTTAGTGTTGTACCCGGTAGACATTCAGTACACATCATTCCACATGTGTGCGTACTCACAGAGGCACCTGCTTCTACCTGTATGGCTCTTTCTCCCTGTTCTGTATCCCTCAAATGTCTATCTCCACTGCCTCTTACTGTCTCATACTATTCTCTTAAAATCTCACCAAGGGTTTGCAGAGTTCATGATTCAATACGGGACACATAATGCAAAATAAATATATAGTCAAAACCCAGTAACCATGCAATATAATTGTTCTGCTAAGCCTAAGCGTAAGGTGTGGTTAGCAGGATGCAGGACCCTCAGCTCAGGATGGACCACAGAGCATCTCAACCATGGGAAGGGATTGGGGTGGAGGAGCCTGGGGAAGGGGGAACTGACTTTGGGTTTTGTCTCTTTTGTTTTTAAGATGTGCTACTGGAATAAGCTGGCACATATGTGACTGGATACTTCCTAAATACAAGGCTGCTTTGAGACCTGGTGTAAAGAACAATCCCTTCAATGCAGGATTGAAAGGTGTTCATTTGGATTTATATGATTCCCTCCTTTTATTCTTGCACCTTTCTTTTTCCTTTTCTCTTTTCCTTCCTTACTTTTAACATATGTTTTGAGAGTCACAAACCAAGAAGCAACAAAGGTGAACAAAAAGAGCCCTTGCCCTTGAAGGATTAAATTGTTAGCAAAGAAGACTTCCAATATCTTAAATCATCAGCAACATGGAGACAAGTCATGTTCGGAATAATACAAAGACCAAGGAACTTGCCTTGTTGTAGGACTCTCTGGAGGCCTCTGTGTAGGTGAGTGGAGGACTGAGGTCTCTATGGGGTTTTCTGAAAGGCATGTGAGTAATGAGACTTTGGCAGGCGCTTGTGCAAAGGAAGATCAGTACAGGCTCAGGAAACAGGTTAAGTTAAGAGCTGGATTTGAGCAAACAGAGAATTGCATGGGTCATGTCAAATGAACTATTTTCCAAAAAATAATGATCGAATCAGAAGCCACCTTTGAAGTGCTCAGCTCTTTCTAGTCCTGACATCAGACACAGATGAGCTCATCCTGATGGCTGGAAAAAGCCCATCACAGCATAGATGGTGCTGCGTTAACTCAGACACTGATAAGTTCAGGTGAAATAATTTGGATCTTTTCATAATGGCTTCCTAGTAATAGCATCGCCCCTTAAAAACTGAGCTTTGATTTATGAAAATTGTCCACATTTAATCATCTCTTACTGTCTGGGTGATTGGTAACATTATTTCCATTTCACAAATGAGTTATGGATGAGAACAAGCGACCAGCCATTTAACTGTAAGGGCCATATAAAACCATAATCCAGACTCATGTGAAGAGCCCAACACAGCTGGAAATGGTAGTACACCTTGATAGTTTGGGCAATTTTGAAGTTAGAAATTTAAAATTGATTGAACTATGCTGAAAAGAAGCTGCTGTCAAAATTCAACTGAGGATGATCATTTTCTGCTGCTATAACAAAATGACAGAGACTGGATAACTTATAAACACTAGAGGTTTATTCAGCTTATAGTGCTAGAGCTGGGAAGTTTAAGCACACGGTGCCAGGATCTGCTCACCATCTAGTAAGGGCCTTCCTGCTGCATCATAGCATGGCCTAGGGCATCACATGGTGAGACAGAGCGAGCATGCTATCTCAAGTCTCTGTTCCTGTTTTGATACAGCCACTTGTGCCATCATGAAGGCCCCAATCTCATAACCTCACCTAATCCTAATTGCTTCCCAAAGCTCAACCTCCAAATATGAGCATAGGAACTTAGATACTGATGTATTAACACATGAGCTTTTAAGGGATACTTTCAAACCATGGCCTCTACCTTTAAAGAACTGTGACAGTTGGGCCAGATTTTAGGCCTACTCAGAGAATCGGTAGGAAATTCTAAGAGGAAATGGGCAGTTTTGAGTTGAACATGGTGCGGGGTGAACTGAAATGCATTGCACAAGAAAATGGAAGGCGGTCCTCTGACGATGACCTCTGGATGAAGAGCCATTTGTCAGGACGGCTCAGGGTGGAGGCAGATAGACACTGTGAAGGCACTCGGGGCTTCTTATTCTAATGATGGTTCCTGGTGCAAAGAGAAAGCCAATAAATAGCACGCTGAGTGGTAAAGTGGTAATTGCAAAAATACAGAGTTGACTCAATCTTCTTTCCTTATTTTCTCCATTTGTCTCATTTATACCTCTTTGTGGGATCAAGATGGAAATTCTAGCTGCAAGCTTTCTTGTTGACCTATTCCATTTCCCATGTACCCTCTTGAGACATCCTGCCTATTTTCTTTTTTGCCAGCTGATCTATAATCTAAAGAATCGCCTCTTACTTACCAGAGTAATATCCACCATCTTGGTGTTCTCCGTGTTAAACTTCCAGTTCTTAGAAAATTATTGGATCTCGGGCATCAAAGGGGCATTAAAAGTTTACCTAGCACAATCACTCATCCAATGATTGACTTTTGTCTGCACCATCCTTGACAGATTGTCTGATGAAATTCTCCTTGAACAGCTACAGTAATAGGAAACACAGTCCTAACCAATTTTTCTCGTTCCTCCACTGGGCAGCTATTATTCATCACTGTGAATCCCTCCCTGCTGCACCCAGAGAGCAAGTCTGCTGTTACTTGTGCCTTAAGATCCTTCAGATGAGTAATGCAATACGTTCCCCCTCCAGCCCTGATAACAAAGCACTAAAAGCTCCCTCCGGTTGAACCTGCCCAGTTCTTCTATTTTTATATGACATCTTTTAGTTTGTTCCCACCCCACCTCAAATGGACTACTCTGTCCACAGTGGGCTCAGTTCAGTGTAATAGGCCAGATGGATTCGACCAGCTCAGAGCAGGCCATGACTGTAACTTTCTTTATCGTTCAATATTTCTAAGAAAATATTTTAATACTTAATCTGGGTAAAATTGAGTCAGTGCGCCGGTCGTGAATGCTTGGTCTCTCACTGCCCACACTCCTGGGATGAATCAAGGCCCCTCTTGATACTGGAGGTGTGCACCCCCTAACTTTCATGCCATGGTCTGGGTGGGTGCAGCATCCCGGCCTGGGAGAGCAGGGAAGCACACCTATACCGGTTGGGAGGTTCCATTGTGTGTCTCGACAGTGGCTCTGGACACAAGTCCATGTAGACATGGCATGACTACAGACATAAGAAGAGCGGGCATTAATCCTCCTTTCCCTTGTCAATGGATCCAGTACTTGAGACTTGAAGGAGCTATGTAGAAGCAACTGTGTGTTGACTCTCAAGAACAGAAAATAAAATCATCGTGCCCTTGGAACCAACCTAGAACCTAACATGTAGTGTGCTCTTAAAAATGCAGATCAAATGATCAATAGACGACTGATCATTTTTACCTTTCACCGATCCTTCTTCCAAGCCTAGATCTTTAGAACAAATACATATTCAAAGATAGAAAAATGCATAAGTTATTTTCTTACCCACAGGCTCCAGGAGACAGGTTGCTCTATTGTGCTTCCATGACAACTTCCCTGGCAACATGGCGGGCCGTCTTAGGGAGGGACAGTACCCTGGCAAAGAGGCCTGGAGAAGAGCAAAGCATAGTTATCCGTGATGGACCAAGGCCACCCCTACTGTGCACCTGTTTCCAGAAGCCCACTCTGACCTCCCAACACTGTGGGACACCCAATACCCCAGGAGGTGAGACAGGCAGAGGGACCCATGAAAAAGGCAGAGGACCCCCCACAAGGGCCTGGAGCACGCGTGCTCTCAAGGAGAGCATCGACTCCCAGCTGTTGCCACGCCTCTGGCCTCGCATGGGGCAGTGCGATGGCGCCTTGAAAATTACATGGGCTCACTCTGACTTAGAGGACTTAGTGCATTTTTACAAATGGAAATAATAAACCCAGAGGAAATATTATGAAAATGAATCTGTAAACATTTAAATTGAATGTAATCATGAGCAAGTCCCAGCTTAGACTAATGAAGAATAAATTATGCTGGGATACAGAACAGGATTTGTTCCTCAGCATGACTGGGAAAAAAAAAACAGTCAGTGGAAGTCAAAGCCCACATGACTTGTACCACCACGGCAGAACTTCCCTCTGTTTGTCTGGGAAAACAGGTCAATCACCTGAGCTGGAAAATAATAACAGTGTGATAACTTCATTGCTGGAGCAATATTTCTTGCTTAAAACCTCTGTTATTTTTTTTCTCCTTCCTCCACTCTTTTCTGCTCACAAAAAGATGTACACTTATTTAATTCTTTGGGATGTATTTCACTCAGATTTGCTGATCCACATACCATAATTTTCCCTCCAGAAGATATTGCTGGTAGCAATCTTGGATTTTGGAACCAGGGCTTTATTACTTCCTCATTATCACAATGTCTTTTCTCCTTTTATTTCTACTTAAATTGCAGATAGAATCCAGTGACACCATCTATTAGGCTAGTTATTGGCATTTTCTGAAATACATTGTCTTTTTTATCTTTGCTGATGAGACCGTTAACTTTTAAACTCTGTTCAGAAGGGTTTGCTTTGCTTACAGATTTCCCCTCTGCATATCAGAGATGAAAGCAATCTGTGCTACGCAGGTTCCCTGCACCCACTCTTCCCAGTTTTCAAAGAAAGTCTGTCCCTACCCAGATAGATCACCTAAGCAATGGTTCCCACCCTCAGTCACACACCCATAGCCACCTAAGGTCTGGTCTCTGTCACTTTTACATTGCTCATACCCTTAGTCCTGGTCCACTCACCCCAGGCCCTTAGTAATCAATTTGTTACAACTCTGTGGACTGCTACTGAGTCAAGCACCATTTTATGCCTTTGGGATCGGAAGAAAAATAACAAACATTCTCCCTGCTCAACGTCTTATTGTGCAGCAAAGTGCCCACCAGTTTTGAAGAGCATCTGTATGAAAGCCGGGTGGCACAGAACAAGGGCCCGAGGGAGAAGGGCTTCCTTTTCCCTGGGCCGTCTTCACCAGGCCTCTGCAGACCTGCGCCGTCTCCCTGCCCGTTCCCTGCAGGTCTCCCTGCACCAGCTGGGGCTGCAGCTCTCCTGGGCTCTCCTGCTTCCTGACACCTCACCAACCAAAATGCTCACTCCCGTTTTCAGAAAGCAGATTACTGCACCAAAAACTATGGTTTCGAGGGGCGAACACATTTGGGTCTTGGACTTTGGGACAAACCTTGGTGGATTTATATGCCCTCGGTGGCCTGTGTCCTCGTCCACTCTCTGCAGCTTGGCCTGTCTTGGACTCGGCTGTGGAGAAGACAAGTTCTTCAGGAGGCCAATGGTAGGTAGGCTGCCTACCAGCCTTGAAGGACTAGCTGTGTGGCCTGGATGAAGTTGATCCTGGGGAAGGACGGTCCTTGCAAGGCCCACCCTCCCGTCCTCTAGAACCTCATTGTGGCTCAATTTCCCCTCCCTGCTCTGAAAGACAAAAATCTTTTCTTATTCTTCAAAGGAGGTGAAGCCCAGGAATGGGGCACTTTGACTTAGTGAGGGGTCTTGTTCTCAGCACCCACAACTTTCTACAGGCACAATGTGCTGAGCCAGAGTGTCCATGTCCACTAGGGGCCATGCCAATATATCGAGCCCTTGTGGCCAATGACAATTGTAACTAAAAACTCCCAAACATCCCTTACCATATCAAGCCGTGCTGACTAGAAAACAAATGTGTCAATGGCACAGGGCGAGGTCCGGGCCACCGAGTCCACCACGTCCAAGTGGTCATCACACACTCCCATTGTGTCCCAGATGGTAAAAGGCGTACAGAGGGCAGATCGGTGTTCACGTCCAGAGGACATGGAAAATCAAAGTGGCAAATGGGGAGAAGAGCATCTCTCGCCTTGTAAACTCAAACAATTTGATCTGTGGGACACTGACAGACAATAAATTTGGGACTGTGTGAAGTCATTTTTATAGGCATTTTATGAGTATAATAACCCAGAGAAGCATTGCCCGGGACTGAGACACAGTTGAGGTTTATGGAAATGATCATTCGACGTGTTCTTTCTCCATACCCTCCTCTTGTATTCTGCACAAATCAACGATTTAGTTGTTCCTTGTTATATGTAAATATATAAATATGTTGCTTCCTATCCTTTGAGGAGAGCCAAAATGAACTTGAAATCTTGCTTTTTTTTTGCTGTTTTTAGACTAATTAATGCGTTTTTATTGCAACCCATTTATACTTAATGATGCATTCAGTAGCACTGCAAATTGGAAGATGTAAATGATGTTATATTTTTTATAGATTTTGCTGCTTTTTTTTGTAACCTCATAATATGTCATGGGGTAAAAAGAGTAAATTATCAGCCTTGGTTCATTTTCTAGGTTAGAAAAGAACACTTTGCAACTCCCTTTGTTAATTGAAAGTTTGGTTCCTCCGAGGTCCTACTTAATTCCTTCAAGCCCATTCAGACCGCCAGAGAGGCGTCTGAGCAAGTCATTACCACATGTGAATGCATTAACTTGGAAATTGATCAATCCATCATGTGAATGTTTCCAGCCACTCCAAGGCAGGCCACAAAATCCTAATGAAAGCCCCTCGTACATGGTGAGGGACGCCACCTTCGACAAGCACTTGCAATCAATCCAAGGGCCTCCGTTAACCTTTGCTGGAGTTGGCTTTGTTGTGTGTGTAGTTTAACAAGACTGAAGACGTGACTGGGTCAAATTAAGGAGGACATCACCTGTGCAGCAGAGTGGAATTGTCTGCCACGTAGGTGGCCAGAGCAAGGAGTAAGCATTTTAGGTATCCAAAAGTGTCGCCTTCCTTTATGGATGCAAAACAAAACACTCCCCCCACGCACCCGTTTCCTTCCCTCCATCTCTCCCTTCTCTCCTTCCTCAGGAACCAGCTCCATTAGCAATTTCATAAATTATATTTTATATGGTATATTAGAATGAGCACTTGCAAATATGAATCTTTTAAAGCCAACTTCTAAGAAAGGATTTATCATTCCAGATCATTATCTCCAGTTTTATTGATGAGGGAAAAGATTGAGAGAGTTTAAGGGACTTGCCCAAGGTCATAAACAAGTAAGGGCTAAGTAGGAACCTGAACCTAATTTTACAGCATGTAACAATCTTCTTAATTATAGGTGTCATCCTCCTTTTATTAAAGAAATGGACACAGGAAAGTTAAAATCTTTCCCACAATTAACCAACTGTTAAACAGAAAATTGGTATTTGAATCTCTAAACCTAAAGAATGAATCAATTTGCACTATTGGGTCTGAGCCACATATCGTTACTAAAAACTCATTAAAGCAGAGTCGTGCTTTAGAAAGTCCAGATTACACCAGAATCCATGTTAGACTTGGACATTTGATAAATATGAAATAACAGATCAACAGACAAAAAGTAATTATTCAAAAAATGGTAGTAGGAAAAGTGGTGGTGATTTGGAGTTGAATATTTCCAACTTTATTCCAAAATAAATACAGATGATATGAAGACATGTGTTTCTGCAAGCTTACAAATACTCTTTGGGGTGTATATGTGTAATCACACTGTGCAGAAGGCATACGTATGGCCTAAAATTCAAAATCTAAAAGTTTGATAAATTTGACAGCACACAAACATGTCTACAATGCAAAAAAGAAAAGTACAAACTGAAGAAATAGTACAATTTAAAGCAAAAATAAAAGACTTGTTTCTTTAATATATAAAGAGTACTACAAATCAATAAGAAAAAGCATTCTGGTGGAAAGCAAAGGCAAATCAGATAAATTACTGATTCTCAAAGACTAAAAACATAAACAGCCTATTCCAAAGTAGATACTAATTTCACACATAAAAAGAGAAAAGCAATTGAGAGTATAACAACATTTTTTAGCTACTAGGTGGGAAAAGATTGAATAGTCTGATAAGATACTGTGTTGAAGAGGAAACGGACTAATTAACAGATCTGAACATTGACGCCATCTCCAGGGAAGGCAGCTGATTCTTCTCTACTTTTTAATCACCCTCCTCTGGTACTTTCTCTATTTTTGGTTGGGGTGCTGCTCTGGGTTCTAAGAGGCTGATTTCCGTGGTTGCATCTCCTAACTTCTTGGATACTTGGCTTCTGGTTGACCTCAACAAGTAGGAGGTGCTAGAGAGGTCAGGGTGTCTCAGTCCTGGAAGGTGCACCCAATAGGCAAACAATTTAACACGACTGCACATTAGCAATACTTAACTTTCATTTGGAAGAAGGACTGGTCCCTGGGGAGGGTTGATTTGGAATCATCTTGGAGGATGTGCCCAGCCCCTCTTGCCTTCAGCAATTCCTCCGAAACACTCAAAACCCTCCAGCCAAAGTTCCACCGCAGAGACACATGGACTTCCTCTGTAGACGACTACGGCCCATCTGTTCTCCCCAAATGCTTCACTCTTCAGTGGCTTTCCAAGACATTCTCCAGACTCAGGAAGTAGTCTCAGTGGTGAGAGTTGTGTGTCAGCTGTTTTGGTTTGAATTTTAATCTGAATTCTATTCCACCGCAGTTTTAGTGCCCCAGTCATGGTCCACCACTGAAGTGACCTTTGTGCCACCCAATCGCCCACCTTGACTGTGCTGGTCTGTATTTGGAGGTCCCAGCCACACCCGGGAAGCCACCATAGCTCTGCCTGGCAGCCATGCTCCTGTAGAGGTGGCTGCAAAGCTGGGTTCTGAAGACGTCAGGCTGTACCCCGAGGAGTGAGGAGAAATGGCCTTTGAAGAAAGAAAGCGTGTGTTGAGCCTGGGGGGAAAGCAGGAGATGTTCAAGGACGACAAGAAATTCTGAGTGACTGTGACCCGATGGGGATGTGGACATGGAGAGGAGCACTATGCAGGAGCACCAGCGCTCAGCTGGACGAGGACTGGTAAGCCCTCTGCAGGAGACAGGCGCGTCTCCCGCACCCTCCTTGAGGTGGCTGTGGTGAGGAGCTCTATGGAGACGGCGTTTCCTGTCCACCGGGTGGACAGTGGAGCACCAGGTTGCCTTCTTAGAAGGCCATACAGAAAGCCCTGGGAGGTCCTGCGACCTCACACCTGAGCTCTCTTCAATCTGCAATTCCATGTTTTTATTGTCTGGGAATCTAATCAGAAAGTCGGGAAACTGCGGCGTGTATTGGCAAGTGTCATGAGCAGCACATAAATCATTGCGTTGAACTGGTAAACCCTGGACCCTGGACTTCTGGGAAGCTGCCCTGAGAGGGTCTCAGGGGAACAGCGCTTTGCAAGACAGCTCCTGTGGACAGGGAGGATTCCTGCTGGTCCTGGAATTCACCAGGTCCAAAGCCATGATTTCCCAGCTGCCCAGAGGTAGAAGAGATGGGCATAAACTGCTAAGCCCCCACCAAGTTGTTGTTCTCAACTTCCTCCTGTTCACCTCCAGAAGTGCCTCACGCTGAAACCCTTGAACGCTCACATAACAAAGGAGCAGGCTTTCGTCCCCTTGTTAGATCCAGTCTCCATCAGAGCTTGGATCACCACCGGCTCCATTTTCCTGACCTGTGTCCTTATTTCTTAATGTCTGTTTTGACTTTTATTTTCTGAAGCCGGCTCACAGTCTGCGTTAGGTGAACTGTTTGTCCGCGTCCCAGGCTGCGCTGGACAGGCGAGGGCAGAGCCTCTTGGACAACATGATGCTAGAGGCGGAACCCTAAACAAAATGCTCAGGACCCCTGTAAGCAAGGTCAAGAACTTTCTGGAAACGGTAGGCAGGGGACTGAGGACT
This sequence comes from Marmota marmota marmota, assembly GCF_001458135.2. Taxonomy (NCBI): domain Eukaryota; kingdom Metazoa; phylum Chordata; class Mammalia; order Rodentia; family Sciuridae; genus Marmota; species Marmota marmota. The sequence continues at coordinate 30,303,630 of NW_025999949.1, forward strand.
CTGAACTAAGAAAATGAACTTTTCAGTGCCTATTTTGTGGAAATAGAAGCATCCGGAAGAGGATCCATAGACTCTAGAGAAGAAATTAAAATTAGATTATTATACAATACATCCTTCATCTGTTTCTCCATGAGGAGGATTTAATGCTGTATGTAATTATAGTTTATTATATAAAATTCAGCTTAAGATAACTACCTAGTAAACTGCTTATTGATTTCCATTTGAGAGGCTGCTTCCATTTGCTGTTCGTCTTTCTGCCACCGGGGACCAGGCTGAGTTGGAAGGCAGGGACAGGCCAGGGAGACTCAATTGAGGACCCAGAAACTGACGGGGGGGGGGTCTCCTCTTTCATTTTTCTTTTCTGTTCTCCTCCTGCAAGTCCTTTCGACACAGACCATCTGTCCCTTCTTCCCAAGGGTTAAAAGTAACCTACATCAGGTAGAAATGGATAAAAAGATAAATCAACACCCCTCTGCTGAACACGGAAAGCTAAAAGGGAGAAAGAAATTGCATTTGCCTTTGCGCTCAATATATCAAAGTAATTTATGTCAGAACCACTCTGACTGCTTTCATACATATTCGGTTTTAAATAAAATCAATCTCGGCAAAAACCTGTAATAGCTTTCTTTGTAAGCCTCTTTTAAAAAAAAAAAAAAAAGAAAAGTTGCTGATATCTGGTTCCATTAGAGGCGAATTTGGTTTATTGCCGCATAGAATCACTCATCCTAATGAGGCATAAGGTTAAGAGAACACATTAAACAGTTAATGAGCACACAGGAGCTGGGAGTCAGGCAGAGAGCTCCCCCCAACAGGACAGGGGAGGGTTAACCCAGCCTTTCAGCCAGTGGGAGGGGGGCAGGCCTAGCCCAGCAGGGCTGGAGCCCACTCTGGGAGGTGGGGACCAGGGGAGGCTAGGAAGGGTTCTCCTCAAGCAGAGAGCACAGTGAGGACCAGCAGAGGCCCAGCCCAGCCCTCTGCAACCTCCCCCAGGGGAAAGACGGGCAGTGAGGCAGTAGAGGCGGACCCCTGCTGTGACCGCTCTGGCTCCTGGTGATCCCCGTAACTGGAGCTGGGACATTTTCCAGAGGTTAAGTAATGGTCCAGGGTTATCCACAGCAAGCAGACTGCAGATCTGGAACACAGACCCAGGCTGCCCAGTCCCAGATCACCCATGCTTAACCAATCTGCTCTCCTGCCTCCTTCTCATCCACTGACCTCTGCGCATACGGCTCCAGTTTTGATCCCCGCAAAGATATTGTGTCACATAGGGAAGGTGAGGCTCCCAGGGTTGGAGTTCCTTGTCCTCTGTCTCCTATTCCAAAGTGTTCCTCCTGACTTTCAAAGTGCTGGTAAGAGAGTACAAGAAACAGAATCTCACTCCAGATATGCCTACCACTGGCTGAATACAGACATGAGTAGGTTCCATGGCTGACATTATACTGAGAAAGAAAGAGGAAGCCCAGATCACAACTGAGTCAAGGTTGCTGATGAGCCCTGGACGGGTCCTATTGGCTCAGCTTCAGTGTTCTACTGTGAAACAAGCATAATCCTCATTCAGGGAGGAGTGTGATGAATGAGAACTCCCAGGACAACGTGGGGCACAGAGACAGCGCGTGGTGACTTAAAGATGGCACCATTTTTTGCTTATCACCTTTCTCATATCCTCCCAATCTCCTTCCAAGTCATGCTGTGGCGCACACTCCATCAGGGAGAAAAAGAAAGGTCATTGTGTTAGCCAGTTTTGTGTCATGTGATCAAAAGCCCTACAAGAACAACTCAGAGGAAGAAAGGTTTATTTGAGGCTCATAGTTTCAGAGGTTCAGTCCACAGTTGACTGACTCCATTGCTCTGGGACCAAGTGGAACAGAAAATCACGACAGAAGAACCTGGCACAGGAAAGCTGCTCAGCTCAGGGGAGCCAAGCATGCACCCCAGTTACCTACCTCCTCCAGCCACACCCCACCTGTGAACTCCCAGTAATCCATTCAGATTACTGACACATCAAATGGATTAAGTCACTGATGAGGTTTTAGCCCTGATAATCATTTCATCTCTGAACATTCCAGCATTGCAAACATCAGCTTTGGAGGTGGGGATATCTCATCTCCAAATCATAAGAGTCATGATATTTTTGCCTGGGGTTGGGTGGAAATATAAGAAAAATAGGTCTCTACTGCAGAGGCTACAGGTTATCTGATAGTTTGTTGTGGAAAGTTAGGAATGGAACTGTAAATCTGTTCTTCTAGATAAGCATTGGCGTTCTTCTTAGCACTTGAACTTTTGATAAATGCCTTGCCTCTTGATTTTCTACATAGGGAACACAGCCTCTGTGCTAAGGGAGGCTGATGATAAGAAAATTCACCCATGAACAAATTGGTCAGGCAGATCCCAGGCAATCACATCAAGAGTCCTGGTCTGTCTGCAAAATGAACTGATATTTAAGAAAAAATACATCACCTGCTGACTCTGAGACATTGGCTGTACAGTCTCTGGAGGGTTAGATCCCAATATTTACTTTTTAACTAAATATATCTGGTACTGGATTCCATAAAGGAATATAAACATTGAGCATATCTAGGGAGATTTATTCTCAATTAAATTGAGCGAAACTATATTAAGAATTTTCCATTCCATGAGTACAGGTTAAACCCTTGAGATTTGAAGAATAAAAACTATGATTATGGCTTTAGGGTACAATATTATTTTTTGGAGGAACAGTAATGAGTCAGTTAAGAGCAAGTCCTGATGTTGGGTCTCCTGGCTTCAAATCCATGTCCACTGGTGAGTAATTTTCCACCAGCACCCCAGCTGCTCAATCTCACTGTGCCTCTAAAAGTGTGATAATGGACTTATATAAAGTAATAAATGTAAAGTTCTCAGAACAACTTATAGCAGGTAGAAAGTAATGTGTAAATGGTAGATATTTTTCTCACTGAAGGTAAAGCTGTCTATTAAAGAAGAACAAATGCAACCCAATAATTTCACAGAATAGGATGCAGAGGCCCAGAAAAGTAATGAGAAAAAATATTTGCATCAGACCAACAACCAAAATGTAAGACTTCAAATTATTAAAAGAGACTACTAAAAAGTATCTTTGTGATCTTAGTATGGGAAATGATTTTTTTAGGCAAGAGACAAAAATAACATTCAGAGGGAGGAAACTGATTCATTTTCTGCAATAAAATTTGTGATTACAGAGGTAGAGAGCTGAGCTCCATGATTCCCCTCCACTCCCAGCCCAACATGGAGCCGGTGGAGGCTGAGCTCAGCCTTCTGGCTTACATAATGAAACCCTAATAAAATCTTTGGACACTGAAGTGCAGGTGAGCTTCCCTGAGTCAGGTAATTTGGGCATGTTTTTATACATTGGGTGATACACTCTGATTCCATGGGAGAAGACACAGAAGCTTTTCATTTGAGACCTTCAGCTATTTTGGTGGCTGGTCATGATTCGTATCCTCATTTACCATAACAACATTAAAATCATGAAAAAATAATAAAAATACATAAATAAAAATCAACAAATGCTAGAAAAATGTTATAAATCATATAATCTTTTCCAGAGTTCTATAAGTCAGTCATTCATTCATTTTCCCAGGTTCTATTAAACCTAAAGGAGTAAGGGGAACCCACACATTTATAGTTAGTTGGGCAGATTGTGACTGAGCTGAGGACCCTAGGTTTGCAGCTGGTGACCAGAGACATATCTTACAGAAGACTGTGCTCTTCACCTGTGAGGTTGGGTCTAACTCCAGGTAGTTAGTCAGAATTTCTTTGCAATAACAATCAATCAGGAAATGGAGATGAAAACAGAATGAGAAATCATTCACACTTAGAAGCTTATCAAAACAAAAATGTTGGCAATATCCATGATCAACAAAGATGAAATAAACAGGAACTCTGATGCTTGAAGGAACTTTGGTGTGACAACTTCCGACAGTGTCTTAATCATGCTCCTCCTAGGACTCAAACTCTGAGACAGGGAGGGAGGAAAAGAAGGATAAGTCTCCCGCTAATGAGTTCCAAAACACAAATGCTACCCCATGCCAGAATTCCAAACCCAGCGTTCTTTCTGCCACATTAACAGCCTCCCCCAGTAGATGAAACAAAGAGGCATTTGTGGTAAAACCTTCGACTCCACACTTTCTATGTTGCACAATAGTTCTCATCTATGTGCTCTTTTAATCATCATAAAACTCAAGAAAGTTTAGCTAGGATGCTCTGAAAAGGGTCATGCTATTAGAGGATGGTTCTGAAAGTCAAGCTTGTTCTCCAGGATCTAATATGACATGTAGGAGGTGGAACCCCCCAGAGCACAACTCAAAGCTGGTGAGATAAAGTTGTGGAATTGCTGTAAGCCTTGGTTGGCTCACCTATAAAGTACCAATAAGTGCGTGTCATCTCATTCAGAGAGGGTGACATGACCATCCCCTGAGCATCAACTTCAAGACCTACCTGGGTACCCATGCCCTGGTCCACTTATGCATTCATTCTACCACCGTGAACTCCTGCAGCAGGGCACTCGGCACCTGGGCTCCATGATACATGGAAGGATTCAAAGACTGCAGAACGGGTAGGAGATCCTGCTCTGTCAGAAAACGGGTTTTAAAAAACCATGGAAACCACACAAGGGAATAATCCTGGAAAACAGAGACAGGGAATGGTCAGGGCCAAGGAGTCGGCTTCGGATGGTGGAAAATGATTCAAAGAGCATGATGTGGGATAGGAGGATTCACCAGGAAGGGGAAGTGGTGGATGCATTTGAAGGCAGGAAGGGTAGAAGCAATGACATTGAATGACCTTGACTAACTCAGCACTTAGCATTCTTATGAAACCACTTCCAACCAGTCCATTCCCCTTTAGAAAATATTGAAATAAATTAGAATACTGCCTCCTGTTATTTATAACTAAGGCCTAATTTATAATTTTTTTGGTTTATAATTTTTATTTCTGTGATACATACACATATATCTAATTTTGTAGGCACACATTCATCTTTTCGTGAGCGGCCCCATACAGAGCTGCAGCATCTCTCTCCCTCCCCTTTGGCAAAGCCTCATTATTGACTTTGTATGTCCGTGCTCTTTGATTTACCTCTTTGTTTCAACAGCACAGAGTTTTCCACTGATGCATACAAAGTGGTTTACTCAACACATTTCTTTCTGATGGGCATTTAGAGCTTGGAGTTACAGATGCTCTGCTTTGGTATGATTTGTCCCCTAAAAGATTCACATGCTGGAGGCTTGGTCCCCAGTGTAAGGATATATTGATAAACCATGAAACCTTTAAGAGGTGGGGGTCGTGGGAATGATTAGGTTATGGGGGACACCACCCTTGAAAGGAATTAATGCTTTTCTCCTTTTAAGAGAGTGGATCAAGTCTCACGTGACTGATTTAGTTACTGCAAGAGTGGTCTGCTATCAAATGAGGCCATCACATGTGTTTGACCCTCTCCCCTGTGCCACTCACACTCTTGCACACACTCCCAGGATGTGATGCCATTCACCATATGTGACACAGCATGAGGCCCTCTTCAGATCAGCTGCCCGACCTTAGATTTTCAGTTCCCAAATCATGAGCTAAACAATCCTTTTTTCTTTGTACAATACATAGACTCGGGTATCTTGTTATAGCACCAGGAAATTAACTAAGACAACAACCAATAGAAAAGGTTTACAAATACTTATGCTCTCCCTTACACAGGTATTTATATAAACAAGCATCACTCTTCCAGAGTCCACTGGCCCATTGCTTCTTCCCAAGTACATCAATGGATTCCCGTTTCAGAACCTTTTCCATTATTCTCCCACTTTCTTACAAAGTTCTTCTTCCAAGAAATTACCTAACTCACCACCTCTGAGATCCCAAAGAGGTCTTTCTTGACCACCTTATCTACAGTGAAGTACCTCTACCTCCTTCTAGCTCCTCTGGTCTGTTTTAGCCAGAGCATTTAATTACTATCTAACATTATGTCATTTATTTTCATACTTATTATTTCCCTGGGCAGAGTAGAAGGTTGAACACAGGCAGGGACGTTGTTTTGTTCACTTCTGTGTTTCTAACATCTACATGGCATGTAAAAATAATTTTTGATTAAAGGAAAAAATTTATGAGCTTGGTAGCATGGCTGGGTCAGCAGAATGCTGAGCATTTAATCTTAATAGATGTTGCTAAGTTGCTCTTTCCAAAGACTTATAATCTCAACAAGATTTCCTGTTTTGCTTACTCATGCCAGAGGTGGGTCATACCAATCTGTTCAGTTCTGTTTGGGTTTGATCATTAATGAATTAGTAATGCTGAACACTCTCCTAGTCTGAACACTCTCCTAGTCTCGGGAAATTGCACCCAAATGTAACACCTGGTTCTGCGTTTCCTGAACTCATTTCCCAGTGAGCTCGTCCTCACGTTCTTATTGATCTGAGAGAGCTCTTTTTGTCACGTGGTTATCAGTGTTTTGTGTGAAAAATACATCTCGTCAACTTTTTGAACTACCTTATGCCAGAGATCATTGCAATGGCCCTGAGTAGGATGGAGAGGTCTACACAAGATGTTCTACAGGATCCAGGATGACATGTTCTGACCTGACCATGGCCCTGTGGATGGGACTTGAAGTGCCTCATCATAGTCTTGGTTCTACCCTGAACTGTGTGCAACTTTGGGGTCAGTTTTAGCCTCTCGTTCCATTGCCCCCTGTAGGTGACCCACCACCCTCACCTCTCAGAGGCTTCCTGGAGGTGAAATGAGATGATCAATATGGAAGTCCAGAAGGTCCTACCCTGATGCAGCCTCAGATGGAGCAGAGAACAGAATAACAGACAGCTAGCATCTTGTTCCATAACTGTTTTCCAGGTAAATGAGAAATCTGGAAACAAGAAATTCCTCTAAAGATAGGAGGATAGTTGATAAGCACCCTGGGATGCCCTTGCACAACAGAAACAACTCTGGATCCGGCCAGCTGGCCGCACTCTTGTCACCTACACTAATTCCACTGTTCTGAGCACACCTCGGTCTCTCTGAACTACAGATATATTTTTATAAAGAGAATTTTAATAATTTTCATGGTTCTAATAAAGATAAGAAGAATTTTTTAGTGATAGCACAACATAGGATAGAAAGCTTTATATGAATTCTTAATGTGTAGGAATTCAGTTAACTTCATACTCTAATATTCATTAAAGTCATAATTTCAAATCATGTATATATATCATGTTTGAAAACAGCAAGTGCACCTGGTGTGTATGCATGTTTTCAGCTCTGGGATTACATCTGACAGAGTCACTTCTTGCTCATGAGTTCTTAAGTTTCTATTTGAGCCTTCCACGGGCCTACATGGTAGAGGAGATGAACCAATTTTCACTGCCATGAATCATGGCGATTCATGCCTTCCTTTCTAGCTGCCCATGGGCGCCAGCAGCAGTTAAGGGCGCAGTGTGGACTCCCTCCTCTCTCTAGGCCAGGAGCACACATTTCTATGGGAATTGTGCTGGGGTGGGGGTGATATTTTTAAGTTCATCTCACTACCTTTAAGTTAATCTCAATATATAGTTCCACAATCATTTTTAAAATCCCTATTTATTTCAGGTAATTAAAATGCTAAATGATAAGAACCCAATTAAGAGAAATAGTTGATAAGTAGATGGCTCATCAATTTCTCAAGTTAGATTCTGAATCATCAAGGGCTTAGAGCGTACTTTTAAAAAAGTGTCTCCCAGCAAAGAAGCAAAATAGAAACCCAGTCAGAATTGTTCTGTTTGAGTAGAATGTAAGGGGTGAGCCCTGAAGGTGGACCTTTGAACCAGAGGGCTCCTGGAGGAAGGGGTCAGGGGCGGGCCACAGCAGGGAAGGCCACAGCAGGGAAGGGTGTTTCAGGAACAGCTAGAGGTAGGGGTGCGGAGGGCCTGACTCCTTAGCCCAGAGGAAAACAGTGCACTTCAGGTGGTCCACCACAGGACCTGGTGCAGAACTGACAGGGGGAGGGGAGAGAAGGGGGAGTGGGCAGAGGAAGGGCATTCCTCTAACAAACACCTCCCTGCGGATTTTGCCAGAGCCGGCTCCCTTCATTATCCAGTGTTCGATAGGCATTTTACTTAGAGGTATTTGGGAGAGAAAACTGAGTCTTGGAAGACAGGACACTTTCAGAGGGTCCCTAGTCCACAGCTGATGCTGGGCAGGGCAGCAGGGGAGGGCAACAAGACAGAAAGGAAGGAAGGAAAGGCCCAGGGAAAGCATGCCCTTCTCCCTCCATGCAGGTCTTGGCTGGCTTGCTTCTTCTTTCCTTTCTCTCTCTTTCTGTCCTCCAAAAAATACTATATGGGACATGTTTTAAAAGTGACGTGGAAAGAAGGAAAGGTCTACTTGGATATACCAAATACACATGACACAAGGCTTCAACTTCCTGTCGGCTCCTAGGTTTTCCAGAGCAGTGTGTGTGCCCTGGAAGTTAAAGAGTGGGACGCCATTTATTTGTTCACTCATGAGGCCCGTGCAAGGTGTCAAGGCACGCGTACCCAGGGATAGTTCACACAGAATGTGCTAGGGATGGGGAAGGAGGCACAGCAGGTGGACATTCCTGGCGACCTTGCTGTCCACAACAGGAATATCCTACCTGCAGGGCCAGCCAGTCACCCACACTTCAACAGCAGGATATGACTGCCCTCCGAGTGGTCTTGTCTATGCTTTTATAAGTGGCTTTGGGTGGGCTGAGATTGGGGCAGGTATGTCTATGGAGATGACTCCCTAACCCCAGTGTCTAAAACTGCAATTGGCGATAAAGTGAGGGGTAAATGTGACCATTTCAGTTTAAAAATGGAGAACTTCTTTTCAACCATTGTTTCAGAGAAGGACGTTTCCATGAAGTATGTGACATAGGTGCTAAGTATATAAATAAGGAAATAAATAAGCAAATATGCAGAAAAAACGGTTATAACTTCAGTGTAAGGAGAAGAGCACTCAAGTTATGGGCAGATTGCTGGCATTATCTTAAAAGGCAAAGCAGATCTGAGGGCACCAGATCTTTTTCCCTGAAAAAGCTCAAATTCATGGGAAAAGGAAAGCTGATGTGATTTAGGCAACCCTCACACCTGTGGCCATGAGCCCTGGAGCACCATCTGCTTTTGCAATTTGATTTTGCATCTCAGCAGATCTCAAAAGCCCCTCCCTCTGAGATGCAGAGATTCTTCTGCCTTGGGCTATACGCTGAGCTGCAGAGATGCTTTTAGTTGTTCTTAGAAAGAGGAACCATGCAGACTCCCTGAGGTCTCAGACAGTTGCAGAACCAAGATGGTGGCCTTTCATTTTGAAACAAACAGCTCCTTCCCCAGCGGTACAATAAGGGTAGGGAGCTTTCAGGCCCACTTGCCTCCTGGCTCTTGCTCAACTCTACTCACAGCTGGGGATCTGATCCACATGGGTCTCCAGGCCATTCCACTGATGGAAGAAAAATGCATGTAAGATACCGGTTCTCAATTCCAGGACCTGCATTCAGTTGTCTTTGGGCTGTCCCACCTGGCTCTAACATCTGTGACGCCTTTTCCCAGGGGCCAGTATATTCCAACACACCCATTGGATGCCTAGAAATGCAGAGACAACCAAACCCTAAATTTCAATGCCTTTTTCATCTCATTCAAATACTTATCATGTAGTGTCATTGTAACTTTTGAAGTTTGAGGTGCAACAGCAAAACATGCATGAACTTCTTCTTCCTTCTTCACAATTTCACAATGATTTATTCTTAGCATAGATCTCAGCAACCTCAGCACATAATTTCCCCCCCTTTACCCTTCACTTGAAAACTTTTACCCTCCACTTGAAAACAGTGCTGCACAGCTTCTCTTTGACACATCTAAATTGCCAGCATCACTACTTTTGGGAATTTCGACCATCATAAACTACTCTACGGGTTACCTGAACACAAAGACTGCCATAACCGTCAATCTGATAGCCAAGATAGCTAAGTGACTAACAGGTGTGTGGCATATACAGTGTGGATACACTGAACAAATGGAAGACTCATGTTCCAGGCAGAATGGAGTGGGGCAGGGTGAGATTTCATTACATGACTTCGAATGGCACACAATTTAAACTTATGAATTGTTTATTTTTGAAATTTTCTATTTAGTAGTTTCAACCTGTAATGGAGCTCTGGTAACTGAAACCATGGAAAGTGAAACATCAGGTAAAGCGTGACAACTGAATCTGCGCCTGAGTCTTGCTGCCTTGTTCTTGGTCTCTGCGCAGGCCTGTCAGACCAGCTCTCAGGGCCAGGCGTGCAGGATTCTAATCCTGGGATCTAGGGTCCCAGCCCTAAGCTCGGTCCCACCCAGTTCATGGGTGCCCTACCTCTTGGTAAATCTCTTGAAGGTAGAGCTATCATTATTACTGCTATTCACTAAGTATATCATCAAGAGAGGCAGAATCAATTTATAAGCCCAGATGGCTTTTAATTCTCACAACAACTTCTATGAGATAGGTAGAATGATTAATCCCATCTTGCCGATCTGGCTTAGTGATAAACTGAAATATGAAGTTAAGAGGGAATAATGTTGGTCTTTTAGTTTCATTGGACTTTAACTTTTAAGTGAAAGAAAGTTTATTTTGTGTTCAGGTAACCCGTAGTGTAGTTTATGATGGTCGCAATTTCCAAAATAAATTTATTTATTTTATTTATTATTTATTTTATTTATTTATTTAATCTCCCATTAAAAATACATCAGTGGGAATAGTTTGCACAGTCTGAACATGGTGTACTGGGGTTTGCTGTCCCTGTGTTGTGTGTGAAGTTTGGCCACCATGGTTGGCGTTCCACATCTACCGGTGGTCTGTCGTAGTCAATGTGCTTGGCAATCTTGAGATGGAAAACAAAACGGGGAATGTGTTCCTTGTACCAGGAGCACTATGAACTCTGGGTTAACTCATGTGACATCCATTCTGACTCCCATCAGAATCTCTTGGGGATAAATGCTGGCTGGGGACGTTGGCACCCAGAGGCTGGGTCTAGTCTAGTTCTGAATTGTGCTGCTTCTTGCCTCGCAGAGGAAAAGCAGAGTGAATATTTGTTGAATAAATAAAGACCTTAAGATAAACCTGAAAATTTCTAGAATGAAATGATACGATTTTTTTTAAAAAACAAAACTTTGGCAAGCCTCTCTTCTTCCTTAGAGATTCAACTCAGCTGGTCTTTGTTTGGTGACACCTGGCATCTCTTTTCTAACCATCCCTTCCTCTGTCCTTTCCCCTCATCCTCTTTCTATAATAAACATTTAGGTCATTATGGGCTCTGGCTTCAGAGTGAGACCAGGTGGGCTCACAGTCTGGGCTTACCACTTGTTAGCTTCATGACCTTGGGATTCTCTGAGCAGTTTATCTGTTTGTAAAATGGGGATAATATTAATATCTGTACCCTAAGGTTATCAAAAAGAGCAATAGACAGATATGAACAGCACTCAACACAGTTCCCCGTATGAGATAAGCTCTCTATGCAGTGTGTCATACTGTACCATAATTAGTTGGATACATCATGGTCTCAAATGCTTGACAATGAACACCCTGGAGACTGGAATACTGTACTACTCATCCTTTCAATCTCAGTCCAGCAGAGAATGAACATTATGTATTACATGCTTAATTTGTTGAATGCAAAACTTTCATTGATATGCACTTCATAATCTCCATTTATACCTGTATGTGTGATCTCATCCTCTTATTGATGGGGATGAGGTGTGAGGGAGGAATCTTCGTGAACCCAGGCCTGGACTGTGGCCTTCACAAGTCCTTAGCACTGTTTGTTTTCTCCCTGGGTCACGCTGGGTGTTTCTCTTCTCCCAGGTCAGTTAGGTGTAGGCTCTGATAAAATCGTTTTTCTCTAAGGGAGGCCTTGTTAAGATCAGGATGCTCTGGGTGGATTATAAAGTAGCTACTTTCCCTCCTCCTCCTTTCCTCCAGCCTTCACTGTGAGAAGCTAATAGACTTCCAAACAGTAATGCACATGACCTGTGGGGCTTTCTAAGACTGGGACCCCAAAGGGCTATATTAATGCACTTCTTTATTTTTTGGAGCAATTTTAGTTTTGCAGCAAAATTGAGCAAAAAGTAAAGACATTCCATACATTACCTGCCCACTCTCGGTATTCCCCACCAGAGTGATTAATGTTACAATCAGTGAACCTACCTGAACACATCACTATTATCCGCCATCTACTGTTTACATTTGGTTTCTCTCGGTGTTGTACATTCTATGGGTTTTGACACATAACATACAAAACTAGTTCACTTCCCTCAATAACAGCTGTGCTCCACCTATTGATCCCATCATCCTCCCTCACACCTGGCAACAATAACCCCTTTACTGTCTCCATAGTTTTGTCTTTTTTGCAATGTCATACTATGGAAATGACACTGTGCATAATCTTTTAGATTGACCTCCTTTCCTAGCAATATGAATTCAAGGTTCCCCATGTCTTCTCATATCTTAGAAGGTCATTCCCTTTTGATATTGAATAATATTCCTGTCTGGACATTTCACAGTTCCTTTATCCGCTCACCTATTGAAGGACCTTGCTTGTGTGCCCAGGTTATGGAAATTACTAGTAGAGCTGTGGTAAGCATCCACCTGCAGGTTTTTATGGGGGCTTATGTTTTCAGTTCCTTTAGGTAAATGCTAAGCATGATTTTTGCTTCATATCTTCAAGGTGTATTTAATTTTTCAAGTAACTGCCCAGTTGTTACAAGGTAGCTGCACTATTTGCATTACCACCAGCAAAGACAGGAGTCCCTGATGCCCCACCTGTTCACCAGGGATCGGTGCTCTCAGAGCTCTGGATTTGGGCTATGAATGTCATTATGTAGTGGTATCTTAAAGTTGTTTTGTTATTCACTTCTCTAATGATATATAATATTGAGCATATATTTATTTGCCATCTGTATATCTCCTTTGGGGAGGTGTCTATTCATGGATTTTGCCTATTTTTAATTGGATTGTTGAATTTTTTATTGTTGTGTTTTAAGAGTTCTTTAGACAATTATTTGTCATATATGTATTTTCCAAAAGTTTTCTTGCACTCTGTGTCTTGTCTTATTCTCTTGACACGTCTGGAGTTTTTAACTCTCAAACTTGTCCACATGATGTTTCTAATATTTCCTCAAGTATAGATTGTTTTCCTAGTTAGTTCCCATAGTATTTTCTGACCCTGGAATTCTGTTCCAGTAAGTTGGGATTCTTTGCATTTGCCTTTCTCTCTCTCCAGTTTGTGGAGGTACTGTTTTGCCTATAACTTCAGTTTTCTGGTAGATCTAAGAATCGTTGGCTTTTCATTTGTTCATCTTTTCTTCCTATGAACATAAAAGATGATTCAAGCTCCCTCCATGCTCTAGTGGAAATCAAAGTCTGCATGATCTCATCGTTTATGCTTTTAGTAACTCTTCCAGTTGAAGAAGGTTGGTCACATTTTTTCCCAGTTTACATATTTGCAAACCGAGTTGAAGTTGGATAACTTTCTGCTAAGAAAAACTCTGATGATCATTATCCAAGAGAGAATGGAGATTTGTGTTTGTGACTCATAACACAGACTTCTTTGCACTGAAACAAGCTGCCTGTCATCTGCTTGTCGTGCAACACCGTACACGTCATCTTAGTTCTCCAGATCTGTTTTCGCGTCTGTGAAATATTTAAAACTTTTAACAAAGTTGATAATTTTGTACTGTCTAAATGGTTTTTATATCCTTTCCAGATCTTTCCAATCATGAAAGGGGTAGCTTGTTATAATGCCCTCCTGCAGTGTTTTCCTCAAATCCATAGTTTTAAGAGCATGATTAGCAACTTATAAATTGAAGTCACTGTGTCTCATGGACATGGAGGGGAAGGGGTGGAGGGTGGTGAGGTGGGAGCAGGTGTGAACCCATTAACCCAGCTCAGCCCCATCTCAAGTGGCTGTGATGGATGGCACTGCCTGGCAGTCCTGGCTTGGCCTTCCTTTCGAATCATTAACCTTGTGAGCAGAAGCCTTCTTATTTTAGTCTTCAAGGTTGCAGTGAGTCTTCCCATCTGTAACTGCTTGCCTCCCAGATGGAAGCCACAGAAACTCTCTCTGCTGTCAGCCAGCCACATGATGTCTTTGACAGATCTTCTTCTAAAAACAGAAGTGTGGTTTCCAAGGAGCAGTGGAAGGGACACTAGAACCAGAGTGCCAACCCCAGAGGGTGTGAAGATCACACTCAGAGGATACCATGGTGCAGGTGCCAGATGCAGGGCTCTGGGGACAGGCTGAGACGGGCGTTCCTGAGAAAACTGGTGGTAGAAGGCAGAGAACTGAAGTAAGAAGTTCGTATTCGAATCCCGACTGCTGTCTCTGAGCTGTTGGGCTGTCTGCAACCCTTTTATCCTTGAGCCCCAATTCCATCATCTGTAAAATGGGGGTAGTAATACCCAAGTCACAATTTTGCCAATGTTTAAAAATCTCAGTATTTGTAAATATGCCTTGTCAGGTCATGTCTTTGTGCACAGTGATCCTACCTTTCAGAGCAAAAACAAGATCACAATAGATTAAGAAAGTTCTTAGTGAGTTTCCTCCTAGATTGGAGGTCTATTCTGGAATCAAGGGAGAGGAGGCAGATGAAGCATGTTTGTGGCAGTTCATGGTGGCCATCTCCCCCTCAGGACTGTTGGCTGGACAGAGGGTCCGAAAAGGTAGGACCAGCTGTGAAGTCTGGCAAGTGTGGACACCGTGCTGGATTCTTCATCTACGAACAGTGACTGATTCTATATGGGGCTCCTGAGAACCAGGACAAAGGTATTCTGTTCTGTTCTGTTTCAGAAAGTAGAATACACTGTGCACAGATTGTGTTTTATGCCTCACATCCACTGGGTGCCAAGTCTTTGCCTAGCGTCAGGGGCTGTCATTTTAGGGAAGTAATCTAGACTTGGTCACATAAAAACCCCTTCTTTTACAGAAGCAGGACTGAGGTTCAAAAGTTCGGATTCAAGTGACTTACTGAATCATCACTCAGGATGGTCACACGTCTTTTCTTCTTTTTTTCTTTTTTTTTCATTTTCAGTTTTTAAAATTTTTAAAATTTGTTTTAACTAGTTATGCATGACAGTAGAATGCATTTATGCACTTTGACATCATACATAGATGGGATCTAATTTCATTTTTCTGAGTGTACATGTTGCAGAATCACATTGGTCATGCAGTCACATATACACATACAGTAATAACGTCTGTTTCATTCTACTGTCTTTCCTATCCCCATGTCTCCTCCTTTCCCCTCCCATCACTTCCCTCTACCTAATCTAAGGTAATGCTCTTCTTTCCTAGTGCCCCCTGCCATATTGTGAATTAGCATTCACATATTAGAGAAAACACTCAGCCTTTGGTTTTGTGGGATTGGTTTATTTTGTTTAGCATGATATTCTCCAACTCAAACCATTTACTTGCAAATGCCATAATTTCACTTTTCTTTAAAGCTGAGTAATATTTCATTTAGTATATATACCATATTTTTTATCCATTCATCTATTGAAGGACACCTAAGTTGGTTCCATAGTGTAGCTATTGTGAATTGAGCTGCTATAAACATTGATGTGGCTGCGTCACTATAGCATGCTGATTTTAAGTCCTTTGTATATAAACTGAGGAATGGGATATCTGGGTCAAATGGTGGTTCCATTCTCAATTTTCTGAGGAATCTCCATACTGCTTTCTATAGTGGTTGCACCAATTAGCAGTCCCACCAGCAATGTATGAGTGTACCATTTTCACCACATCCTTGCCAGCATTTATTGTTGCCGTGTTCTTGATGATTGCCATTCTGACAGGAGTGAGATGAAATCTTAGAGTAGTTTTGACTTGCATTTCTCTAATTGCTAGAGATGTTGAACACTTTTTCATATATTTGTTGATCAATTGTAGTTCTTCTTCTATGAAGTGTCTATTCAGTTCCTTAGCCCATTTATTGATTAGGTTATTTGTTTTGTTTTGATTTGTTTAGTTTTTTTGGTGTTAAGATTTTTTTCTCTTTGAGTTCTTTTTATATCCTACAGATTAATGCTTTATCAGAGGTGGATGTGGTAGAGATTTTCTCCCAATCTGTAGGCTCTCTCCTCACATTATTGTTTCCTTTGCTGAGACAAAGCTTTTTAATTGGAATCATCCCATTTATTGATTCTTGATTTTACTTCTTGCACTTTAGGAGTCTTGTTGGAAGTCATATCCTAGGTCGATGTGGTGAAAATTTGGGCCTTTTTTTTCCTTCTATTAGGCGCAGGGTCTCTGTTCTAGTGCCTAAGTCTTTGATCCACTTTGAGTTGGTTTTTGTGCAGGGTAAGAGATAGGGGTTTAATTTCATTTCACTACATATGGATTTCCAGTTTTGCCAGCACCATCTGTTGAATAGACTATCTTTTCTCCAGTGAATGTTTTTGGCATCCTTGTCTAGTATGACATAACCATATTTAAGTGAGTTTGTCTCTGTGTCCTCTATGTGTACCATTGGTCTACATGTCTATTTTGATGCCAATACAATGTCATTTTTATTACAATAGCTCTGTCGTATAGTTCAAATCACTAGAACAACTAGGGATCTTAAGCACACATCTTTTCTATAAGGGAATAACTCAATATCAAAAAGCAATCAAGTGTCAAAACTTGTCTAGAAACCCAAGTACTAACTGACTCAAAAAGCTCAGACTCTTGATATTTTCCAAGATGATTCTGGTTTAATGTGTTTTTTTTTATTTTCAAAAATGATAGCTTAAATATATGACTAAATGTATTTCTTTCAATTTTCTCTGTATTTTAGAATATATTTTGCTAAGGAGTAAATGTTTAAAGAAACATAACACATTAAAAACTAGAAGCATCCTTTAATATCATCAAATATAGAGATATTTCAAATTTGGTACATACATTGTATGTATATATTTTTACAGACATAGACACACACAAACACACATGTAATCAATTATGGGCTTAGTGATAGGACACACACTTAGCATACACAAGACACCGTATTCCATTCCCAACACCAATAAATAAATAAATATAATCCCTTGTTTCCAACAGGATATAACCAATGTCCCTGCATGTCAAGAGGTTGATATATCTCTCAGTCATGGGCTTCCTCTCCATCTCCCACCTTGGCCAGTGGTTGTTGAAGGCACCAGATCATGTACCCTGCCAAGGTTCATCTGGCATAGATTTCAATGGCCACCTTCCCACAGTGTTCATTAATCTTTTTCTCTGCCCTCTGCATTTTCTGTAAACTGTCGTTGGATCTGAAAGCTTGGTTGAATTCGAACTTCATGCTTGTAAAGCTTGGTTGAATTCGAACTTCATGGTTGTAGCAAGATGACTTCATGGGTGGTACTGTATTCTGCTACCAATGGCACATCACGTCTGGTGGCCTTGTTTATGGAATAGCAGTGGCTGGATGTGTTGGAGTTTGAAAAATGATAATATTCTATTTGCCATTTATTCTGCATGAATTAGCTGGGATTATTTCTAACAGAGAAACTCCCTCTCATCAGCTGCTATTTAGTAACTCATTGATATAATCATAGAGAAAAAGCAAAAATAAATGCTTGGTTCTTTTCCTTTATCATGCCCAAGAAATGGATTGATTCCCTGGCATCTACCAACATGCGGCCTATCGAGGTTTCTGTTCTGTGTCATTGTAAACTCACAGATTTAAACATGTTGAACGTCTCCTTCCCCTCCCTTCCTTCAACTGTTGCTCAAGTTGCTAGGTCTTTGGCCAGTGCAGCCGCTGCAAGTGGGATCTTCTCACGTGAAATATGCTCAAGGCTTGTCCTGAACATTTCCAAGGAGCTGTGCTTCCTTTTAGTAAGAAATGGTATTTGGAATCGACTACCTGGGTGTTGGGGATGCAAATCAAGTCAAGATGGCGCCTGGCACTTTGCCAGGAGGAGTGGTTTGTGAAGCAACAGCCAGTGAGCCATTAAGATGATGAGGATTCCTTATTGGCTGACTACTGTATCTATATGATGTTAATTAAGTTAAGCTGTGTGTAATTAGTTAAGTATATATACCTCTGCTGTCCGGCAGAGAAGCGGCTCCTGCTATCTCGGGTGCCCGCTACTTTGAGTTCTCGCTCAGTTCCCGCTGAGTTCACTCACAATAAAGTAGTTCCCCTTTCAACCTTCAAGTTGCTTGTCACCTCCCGGTTATTTGCCCAGCCGGACTGCCGCACCTGGGTGTGAAGAATGCAAGTGGCCACTGGTCAGCTGATTGATTCTAAGCCTTTTGAGAAATCTGAGCTAGGAAACAATTCACAAAATAGAACACAATATAAATACCTAGTGTTGGCTCTGATTCATATTCCATGCTTCAGGACTTTGATTTAAATTCTTAACATGTTAGTAGCTCTTTTCTTACATGCTGAGAATCCAGATTTCCAATAACATCAGTAAAAAAAAAAAAAAAAAGAGTGTTGGAATAGTACATATTTCCTCATCTGTTTCCCCCCACAATAAACAAGCAACAGTCTTAGAGCAATAATAGCCAAATACCACCATTTTTTTCACTCCTTATCTGGCTACCAATTCATAGTAATTTGCTATATAAAATTATCACATTTGCTTTCTCACTCTTAAATTTTCTGTTATTTATCAAATAACATTTTCTCCTATTGGTTAAATTTATACTAATATGTTTATAACAAACTTTATTACACAGTTAGTGTCCCCCAAAGAGGAATGTTTGAAGGCTAGTTAATTAATTAATCAGGAAGCATTTTTTTTCTGGCCTGGGGACTTCACTCAAGGCTCTATTGCTTATTAGAGGAGAAGCACAAGTTTGCCTGATGTGAGAGATACTCTCAGTGTTCCTATAACAGAAGGACAGCTGCAGAGAGGCTGAATTTGATTCTCCAGTCTTGGAGAGATTGTCAGAGGCAAATATTTTTTAGGTTATTTTGGAACTCATACACTTTGTCATCTATACCTCAAAACTTTTGAAAATGAAAGAGCATTTTTAAAAGCATGCAAACATATGCACACACATCCATATTACATAAATGTATATAGATGTATATGCCCATGTGTATGTGTATATATATAAGATGAAAGATTATGATCTTGGTAGATACCAAAATATTTTTAAATTAAAACTGTTTTTAGAAATAAATTTCTTTAAAAAAATATTTCAATAGCACACATCCATATATTTAAGGTAATTATTCAAAATATATTTATATTTGTTATCTAAATATTAAAAGTAATAACAGCATAATCATTTTCCTTAGCATGTACTCACAAATCAGATGCTTAGCCATATCTGATCTTACTGCAGAATGATATTTTCTGAAGAACATATTTTCAACAGTCTTGTAATTTTTAAGGTTTTTTTTTGGTTTATTTTCATAAAGTCACCTGAAATCTTTTTTCAAAGATGTGTCCTATGGATAATAAATCTGGTGAGCAACAAAAATGAACTTCTTTCTGGAGACCATTATAATTAATTTCAGTATGGAGAAAACTCTTCGCTATAGGTAAAAGATACTTAAGATACTTAAGCTCAGAATAATTTCTGCTAAATGAAGAACATTCTTCATTCCATTTTATACTAAAATATGTAAAAGTGTTGGCATATTTTTATCAATGCAGTCATTTTGCCTCATATGGTGATTTTCTATAACTTACATATTTTTCCAAGACAAAAATCTGTTAAAGAAATTGTTTGGATTTTTATTCTTTTAATAATTTGCTAAAATTTAGAAGCTGTAAAATTATAGGGTTTTTTACTCTAATTCCATATTAGTATACAATATCAGTTTATCCAATTAAAAATAGAAGTCACATCAAGAGTTTTCTCCCAAGTTGAATAATCCTAACATTTCAAAGTGAAATACTGTGTCCTTTGAGCTCTGGTCATTTGGTTTTTCCAGTTCTTTCCTTACCTTCACAAAGAGACATTTTCACATCTTCTTGTTTGCAAGCTCTGCTTTCAGTAATTGCAATTTGCTTTTAAGCTTCGAATGCTGAAGGGTCTTGAGCGAAACGATACCTTAATTTAGAGGGCTTGCATATAATAATAGTTCTAAAGTACTCTAAGACATTTAGGTTTATTTAGAAAGTAGTTCTTCAAAGTTTCACAGGTTGTTAAATTGGATCAATTTTAAACATCAGTGAATGAAAGCATATTCATAAGTATTGATAATTCTACTTCATTTTGAATAATATTTTAATTATGTGGCTCTGCAAAAATAGCTGCCTTGTAGCTGTTTTTTTTTATTTATTTATTAATGTGGTTTGTACCCAGAACGTTTTTCACAAAAATATATTTACAATATTATCACAAAAAATTATTTTATCTTCATTATTAAATTTTCATGAAATTTACAATAGCATACACAGTATTAGTTGTTTCATCTTTGAAGAAATGAACTTTTCTCTGACTCGTGTTTGGATAAAGAAATGGAACTTTATTGAGATTGCCTAACTTTCCATATAAGTTCACCATTTAAGTGTTTCCTCTTTTCATAAGTTCACAAGAAAACATAGAATCAAATACAAGTGGAATCCATTTGCTCTAAATGAGAAGTTGTCGTCATGAAGTAGGGTCCTTCTAAAGGATCACTAATTCCTGGAGGGGATTTTGAAGCTGCCTCTGCAGATCTGTACTTTTTGGATTTTTGCATGGTGGACGATTCCATTATCTGCCCTGAGGTGGGTGGTACGTGTTGACCAATGTTTTTGAGTATGGGACATATTTATTATCAACCATCTTTGGGGGAAAATAACATTAAACTTCAACTTCCTTGAATGTACCTTCCAGTTTTAAATTTTTCTGGAATTAAAAGTGCATCATAAAGTAAATGACAAAGTTTTACCAAACATAAAACAATAAGGTAATTGCAGCTGCGCATACAGGAAGTGAGAGCCAAAGGGGCCAAGCCTTGGATTGTGGACACGTTCTCTGCGGGAGGGTTCCCAACCACTGTCTTCCTCACCTCCTGCTGACCTCCCTGCTGACAATCAGGGCTTTGTAGATTCCGCAGGTCAGGGGACAGCACCATCCACAGGTACCTTCCATAGCCAGAAGGTAAAACAGGTTCCAGTATTTATTTCTGTCACTGCCCCTGGCCAGACCTAAGTGGAGTGTTATCAACCTTCATCTGCGGAAGGTCAGGAGGGGAAGAGCAGCCACAGCTCGTTGCTTTTTGGATGTAACCACACGTTGAGACTGTTTGGCACACAGAGGAGACCATGGCAGATGCCGCAAATATAAATGGAACACTATCAAGCACACCCCAGATTATTTTATTGGAACTATTAATTCTTAAAAATAAAAAGTTCAGAACCAATGAAGAATTTGATGAAATATTGGAACAGCAGGCATAATCCAAGAAGGACTCAGGATATTGGGCGACTACGGCCAAGCTCCATTATCCTTAGTCAAAAAAGGTTGTGTGTATTGTATGTTTGTGTCCCTAAGAATGAAGGGAGGAGGTCTTCCGGTGTTGAGGCAGTATAAAGGAAGAAGCAGTACCAGGATAAGGGAAAGTGGCCCGGTGTCTTGATGCAGCTGTGTGCATTGGGATGAATCCCTTCGATTTTCTAGCCCCAGTACTCTTATCCATAGATTATTTCATATTTCATAATGTATTCATATATAATTCATGACACTAATACAATTCATAGTAATGTATCCATATTTTATAATACACATGAAACATGAATGAGAAAACACAAGGTACTTGAGAGCCTTTGTGCCCAGTGCTTTCATGAGTCAGAGAGATCTTGCTCTCCAACTCAATCTGCATTTCTGGGTTCATCACCTGCACCACCCCAGTATATTTCCTGTCCTTCTGGTACCAGGACAATCACTTGTCTCCAAATCACCTGCTCCCTCCGACCCCCAGGATGAAGCCCAGATTGCTCCTCTAGGTTGGGTGGCCTTTCTCCCTCTTGCCCCCTGGAGGGGTGGGGCTATTCCCTTCTGCTCCTTCTTAGTAGAATTGGGAGCCTGGGCCCAGGCTTGTCCAGCTATTGCAGGTCTTGTCATCTGTCAGTGGACATTGGAGACATTCACTAGGCTGTGTTGCCTCAGATGTATAATCACAGACGTCAACAACTCACACGTGAGAGAGCCACTCAAATGTGGCCAGTAGACCTTCCAGGCCCTGGCCACCGCAGGGCAGGCTGGCTGTACTCTCTCCTCCCTCTTCCAGCTTCCATATAACTAGACGGGTGATTGGACCCAAGGGTCCACTTGAATATGACAGGTCTCTCTTTCTCCACACAGAGCTGGGTATGCAGGTGCCAAGACTCAGCCATGGTGGTGGAAGCAGACAGGACTGCGACAGGGCAGATGAGAAGCCGCAGGGCTGCCCCGAGCCTAGGCTGAGTGCTCTGACTCAGCCTTGGCAGAGATCTCTGAGGCAAGGCATTGCACACTCTGTACTCCTAACAAATCGAGCGTGGCTTCTGCCTTGTTCCAGGTCTGGGCCTCTCTTGGTTGTAGCTCTTAGGACGGCGATCAGGGCCAGATGCAGTGGCTCCTGGGTCCCGCGTCTGTAGCACCTTCATGCTCGACATTCACCCCAAGGGCATCCTCTCACTTGGACCCCAAGCCGACTCCAGCAGCCTTCCCTCGACCCCCCCATTCAGAATTCTTTGTCCCTAACCAGACTCTCAGGGCACTTTGCTCTGCCTCCATGCAGCCTGCCTGCTACTCCCAGGTGACTGGGTGATGCCTTTCTTCCCTGTTCCAAGTTCCCCAGCAAATCTGATTCTAAGTACATCGTCCTCAGCTCCCAGGACTGTATCTCTAGGCCCTCAATAAATACGCTGAAGGAACATTAACTTAATGTTACTTGAATGCTACGGGCTTTTATTCCCCAAAGGGGATCCATATCTACCGTTTTCATAGCTTCTCTCTCTAGAGAGAGCTGAAGGAGAAGGCCCTCTGAAAGCTTATCCAAATTATTGATCTCACCTAAAACACCCTGAAAGAATTGTGATATTTCTTTTCCATCTTCCCTGAGAACCTTCATAACTTCTGTGGACTATCTTTCAGGCTTTCAAAGGTTGTACGCTCCTCTCAGCATGGCTTATCTTTCAGGAAGTTTCACAATGTCACTGCAGATTTGTGGGAGAAAGTTCTCCCATCAAATCTCCCCGTCTGGTAAAGAGTCTGCAAAGCTTTTGAAGTTGGCCTCCCATTGAGAGAGTGGCCAGAGGTTCCTCAGTGCTGACCTGGACTTTCCTGCAACCTGTGGCTGGAAGCCCACCCTGTAGGAGGAGGCTTCTCAGCTCATGGACAATTCAATCCTCAGAGCTTACCACTCTGACCAGGTGCCAATGCTGTTCTCAGGACTTCAGGTGCAATTAAAACAGCCTCCCTCTGAAGTAAGAACTGTCACCTTCTGTTTGGGGCAGGTAGGGAAACAGGCATTTGTCCTTTGAAGACTCACCCACGTGAGTTGGAGCCTGGGTTCCAACTCTAGGCCCTGCTGTCTCTCAATCAGGAGTGGGATCCCATCTGCACAAGTCTAGCAAATCATTTAGCAGAGTGTCCCAAATTCAGGAATGCCAGAAATATGGCATTATTTAAAATTGTTGTTTTTATATTGGAGCACAATTTATGTCCAATGACATATTCGGATCTTTAGAGAACAGTTTGATCAATGCAGACACCAGGTAACGGACACCCCTCTGAGACACACGACATATCTATCACCTTCAGAAAGTTCTTTGAGCCCCAAGTCAATCACCACACCTCCAAGAAATTAACACCCTGACTTCTGTCACCATAGCCTCATTGTTTAATTTATTACTTTAGACGTCGCCTAAAGATGTCAAAGGCCCCTCCATGTAGTGTGAGAAACTTCATCTTTCTCAGCTCAGACTTTTCCCACTCAGTTTCCCTCTGGTCACTTGGTTTGTTTGCATTGTTTTTTGTACACTTAAAAATGGTTTAAGTGGTAAGCTTTATGATATATATTTCAACATAATAAAAAAGACTTTGGGGGAAGCAACATGATACTACTGTCAAAACAAGACTGAGCTTCATATTCCGTCTCTGGGGCTCTGCTGCGGCCATACCACAGTTGGTTCCTGGTCCGTTCATTCCCTCATCCGTTTACGCTGAGCAGGCACCTGCCCTAGCTATACTGTAGATGATGGAGGAGGAAACTCTCTCTCAGAAAGAAATGCACAGAGGTGGTGCTGCAGGTGCAGGTCAGTGGTGAGCACCTGCCTACCTCATGTGAAGCCCAGGTCAAATCCCCAGCACTGGAAAAAAAAAAATAAAGGAAGAAAAAAAAAGAAAGAAATGCAAATACACAGTGTAGAGTGTGGTTTTCCATTTAGGGTCCATAGTTGGACCTCAGGGAGTTTCTGTACCTCCTAAAACTGTACAAGAATGGAGATTTTTCTCTTTTTACATTAATTACATTTACATTAATTATTTCATACAAATTTACAGAGCACAGTGTGATTATTCTATATATATTATATAGAGAATATTATATATTATATAGGTATATATATTATATATATGTATAGCATGTAGTGTTCAAGTCAGAGTAGTTATCATTCTCCCTCTATCCTCCCTCATCCCTTCCCAGCCTCTAGTAATCACATTACACATTAACTATTAATTAACAATTAATTTTTCATTATACACTCCAACTGACTTTTTAAAAAACATCCATATGTGAAAGAGAGCATTCAGAATTTGTCTTTCTGGCTCTGACTTATTTCATTCATGTAATGTCCCCCAGTTCCATTCATTTTGCTGCAAATGACAGGGTGTCATTCTCTCCATGGTTGGATAGTACCCCACTGTGTACATACGCCAGTTCCTTTACCGAATGTCTGTTGATGGACAGCTAGGTGGATGCCATGTCTTAGCTCTTGTGATTAGTGCAGCAACAAATAGGCATCAAGGTGCCTCTGGATAAGCTGATGCCATTTACTTTGGATAAACACTTAGAAATGCAATTTTGCTGATCACATGGTAACTCAATTTCTAGTTTCTTGAGGGGCCTCTATCCTGCTCTTCATAGTGACTGCTCTAATTTACATTTCCACCAACAGCACATGAGTTTTTCCTTTTTCTACATCCTCACTAATATTTGTCTCTATTGTCGTTAGTCTTTTTGATAATAGCCATACGTACGCCAATGGCTAATGAAGTTGAGGATTTTTTTTTAAATAAAATTCTGGCCATGTTAATGTCTTCTTTTGGGAACTGTCTATTTATATCCCTTGTAAATTTTTAAATTTGATTTTTTGTTGTTGTTGAGTTCTATTTGATTTTTTGTTGGTTATTAAGCCTTGGCTGGATGAATAGTTGTAGATTTTTTTCCATTTTCTAGGTTGCACTTCACTATAGATTGTTTCCTTTGATATGCAGAAGCTTCTTAATGTGATATAATTCCATTTATCTATTTTTGTTCTGGGTTCCCATGCTTTTGGGGTCTTATCCACAAAATTGTTACCTCTCCTGAGGTCTTGAAGTATGGGCTTGCTTCGGTAGGTTCATTGGTCAGGTGTTACGTGTAGGTCTCTGACCCTCTCTCTTGGATAAAAATGATCCCTGGGGTTTTACATAACACTGAGAGGGGAGGTTGAGATGGCTTCCCTGCATTTTGTGACAAGGCAGGAAGTGCTGTCCATATTGGTCCCTGGTGGAGAGACCTGGCCCTGCCTCTTCCTCTGCTGCTGGCCCAAGAAGGATGCAGCTTTTTCCTTATCTCCAGCACTGAGGCCACTTTGGCCTGGACTCAGTCTCAGTTCTTGGGGACCCTCTAAGGACAAAGGAACATCTGCATCCCGGCAGCCCCCACCCTGAGCTGCACACTGCTGAGGAGGATTCCCGAGGCCCCTCAAAGGACTCACAAGCCCTCTTGCCTCCGCTATCTCTTCATGGACCTACGGTCAACTAACC
The DNA here is from genome assembly GCF_001458135.2 of Marmota marmota marmota. Classification (NCBI taxonomy): domain Eukaryota; kingdom Metazoa; phylum Chordata; class Mammalia; order Rodentia; family Sciuridae; genus Marmota; species Marmota marmota. The sequence goes on from NW_025999949.1 coordinate 30,329,539, forward strand.
CCCAGACCCATCTGGGAAAAGCTGCCTCTGCACTTGGATTTCACAAGGCAAAGAGCGTTCTCTGCACATCACTCTCCTTCCTTGGCTATGCAGACTGCAAAGAGCAGGGTCCTCTCAGGAGCCCCAGGGCTTCCTCCCTCCCCACTTCAGTCTCTTCCCTCGGTGAAGAGGGATCTTTTACAGTCTGGATTAGATACTTCCCAGGCACCAGCTGCCTTTTGCTATCTTTCCAGAATGATTCCTTCTTGTCCTCAGGCCACAGATAAGCAAGGTCTCTGCTGAGGAAGGTAGAAAGTCTCAGTATCATGGAAAAATATAAGGAAAAGAAACGCATCAGGGGACATACTGACAGATTGCCCCAGTGCCGAAAAAAGTAATAGTGTGACGGGACCACACAGCCACGGTGCCAGGGAGCTGGTGTCAGCATAGCATTTGTTTAGTTAGCACTTCACAAATTGCCATCATCGTTACAATGTCTACATGTTAATCAGATTAAGCTTAAACCAAAATCTTTACTTTATGCTATGTGTGTGTCACCTGTCACTGTATGTGTCACTGACATGAGCAGCCCAGAGCACCTGAAAGGGTGTTATGGTTTGAATGTGAGATGTCCCCCAAAAGCTCACATGGGAGACAATGTAAGAGGGTTCAGAGGAGAAACGATTGGACTGTGAGATCTTAACCCAATCAGTGAGTTAATCCCTGATAGGGATGAGCTGAGTGGTAACTGAAGTGGCGAGATGTGGCTGGAGGGGTGGGAATTGGGCATGGCTTTGGGGGATATATTTTGTATCTGACAAGTGGAGACCCCTGTCTCTGCTGCTTCCCTCCACCGCACTCTTCCCCCATGATGGTCAGCCTCAGCTCAGGCCCCAAGGAAGGGAGCCGGCTGTCCATGGGCTGAGACCTCTGAAGCCGTGAGCCCTCAGGTAAACTTTTCCTCTCCTAAAAGTGTTCTGGCCAGATCTTTCAGTCACAGTAGAAAAAAAGCCGACTAAAACAAAGGGCATCATGAATCCTGAGCCGACAGAAAGCCTAGACATCCCTGAGTGGTGGGAGGGAGGGAGTGACGGCAGTGTCAGGGAGTCTGAGGCAGGGACAGTGGCTGTCAGCTGCACTCAAACCCAGAGGAACTGGAGAACTCAGGGCCGACATACCTCCATCTTGTGGTCTTAGCCGTCCAAGCCAGAAAATGCTCAGTGGAGGAAGAATCCAGACCAGGGAGCTCTGCTCCAGAGCGCAGCATGGTGTGGTGGGGACACTGGCTCCAGTCAGACTTCCTGGCCCTGCCACCCAAAAGTTATGTGACCTTAGGCGAGTTATTTCCCCTCTCTTTCTCTAAATCAGTAAAATGGGGGAAATTGTCAAGGGTGCAGGGAGAGGCCTTTCTCCTCGCCTCAGTTTCCAGGAGATAGGACTGCCCCTGAACATGTCGGGTCTCCTGCTCCAGCCCCACTCCTTCCAATAAGTGATGGAACTAGTTACCGGTTGGTGAAGAACAGCTGTTGGTACATACCAAGGCTGCCATCTTCACCCCCTGCTGCACCTGGCTAAGTAAAAGGGCATCACCTGTGCATGTCTGCTCTGCAGACCCAAACGTCCTCAGAGGGCTCTTCCAAGGTCTGCTTGTGTGCGAGGGCACAGAAGTGCAGCCTCACCACCCACCTGATCCTTGTTCTCCACTCTGTCTTCATCGATATCCTGGCTGGGCCTTTCTGTCTGTCTGCCTCCTGCTTTGCACTGCGTAATTTCCCCACGCACCAGGAACAGCAGCGCCTCCCTTCTACCATTCCCAGGCTGATTGCTGAGGTAACGAAGGCATGACGGGTCTGGAACATATGACATGCTCAAAAAATGCTTGCTATTATAATCGTTAATGGATATTTTACTTTTACAAATCACTTGACCTATTGTTGAAGTTTCCTTATCCACGTGCCAAGTCCTTTACGTACATTTTCCTTACATGATCTCTGCAGTTAGATCAAGTAAGGAAAATGTACGTAAAGGACTTGGCGCATGGACAGCACTGGATAAACAGTGCCCTTCCCGTGGGAGTCGGACTGTGTTGACTTTATAAAGGCCTGTCGACAGGGTGCTTGACAATAAAAGGTTTTGTCAATGCTCTGAAGCAAGCCAGGACTCCCAAACTGCTTGTAACATATGTCCCCATCCGAGATAACTAACATCTTAAATGTCCCTGCCCCAAGGCCCATCAAATGTTCTCTCCATCATGTAGATTTTGGCAAATGACCCAACGTCCTATAGAAGTAGGTCCACCCCTCCTAGCCCATGTGCATTTTTGCCTCGGAAGTGGCATGGGGTTTGCAGACGGGAGATCCAGCTCCCACACTGGACCTGCCTCTCACAGACCACAGGACCTGGGCCTCAGCCGTTTCCTATGTGGAAAGGGCATTAACAAGGGAATACACCTCACAGCCCTGCCCTGGGAAATAAGCGAGAGAACACCCGTGAAAGCGCATCTGGAGCAAGAATGCACTATTCTCCGCATGTGCGCCACTGTGTTAAGGGTGAATCCAGGTTAATGAGAAGTGGGAGACCACCTTGTTTATAGCATGCTTGTCCAAAAGGACCCAGGACTCAAGAAATCTGAAGTCTTCTGTGCCCAACTTGAAACATGCAGTGAGTGGTCTCGACGTCAACTTAAAGACACCAGAAGTGGGAAGTACTTCCACTTATGGACATTGTGGCTCTGGGGATATTGTGGCCTTTGTTATCCTCCTCCTCGTCATTGTCACACTGTCTCTTCTCAGCCTCATACAGCATGCTAGGGCAGAGGGCCAGGAATGCTACTTAAGCCAGAAACTGACAGAAGCTGCTTCTCTGGGTCTTGGGAGTGGCCAACTCCTCTTAGGAGAGGAAGGTGTCCTTGTTCCTGAAACACTGGATGTGTCCTTTTGTCAGACAACGTGAAGCCCCTGTGTGCTGAGCCCACGTGAGTAGGAGGAGGCAAAGAGAGGGGGACTTACCCAGCACCCTAAGGGGAGGTAAAATTTTGAGTTTCAAAAAGGGAATAGTAGAGCCGGGCAGGTGGCACACATCTGTAATCCCAGCAGCTCAGGAGGCTAAGGCAGAAGGATCAAAAGTTCTAAATAAAACACTGTCTCTAAATAAAATAAAAAATAGGGCAGGGGATGTGGCTCAGTGGTCAAGTACCCCCAAGTTCAGTCCCCAGTACCAAAAAAAAAAAAGGAAAAGTAGAGAGAAAAAAGAGTTTGGAGCCTGGGAAATTAAAAAGCGAGGAGAAATAAAGGAAGACGGGAAGAGAGGAGAAGAAAGAAAAGGAGAAAGGGGCAGGGAGCAGTAGGGTGTGTTAACTTAGAGACCTGACAACAGGGCAGCCAGGAGCGTCACCTCTGTCCCTGAGACTGCAGGACAGTGATTCCCGGGGTGAAGGCAAGCAGGAAGTGAGAGCACTGAGGGTGTGCTGTAGTCACCAGTACATCCCACCCAGGAATCTCAGAAATCCTGGACAAGGGACCAGCTACCTGGTATGTGGACTCGGGGAATTGTGTTTAAGCCTCAAAGGAAACTATGTTTCTCAGAGGTGATAACTTAAACCTTTGGGAAGCAGATTTCTGGGCTTGACGCTGAATTGGTTTCTTTTTGTTCTCAAACTTGAACTGGGAAGAAGCACAGAGATCACCAGATGCAGTCACCTCGCTGGGGATGAGGAAATGGAGACCCGAGGTGCTGGGCTACCCAGGGGTCCACGGAGAGTTCCACAAGGTAGCTTGGTAAGGGGGCCAGGAGGACTGCGCCTTTGTTCATTGCTCTTTGTGTTATTGGAGCACCACTTATTCCCTTCTGCGGGGCCTCTTTTATCAGCCCTTTAGCAGCATCTCAAGCAGATACTAAAGATTTTTTCGTCATTTTCAACCTTAAGAACAGTTCCATTTTCTGTTATCAGAAAATCTGTTCCCACTAAATCAATCCTTTAATCTCCGCTTCTTTGTAAAGCTCCTCCCTGGTCCTCAGCTCCAGAGCCAGGAGGAGACCTGGGGAGCGGCCCAGCAGGCTCTGTCTCCCTCCTTGGTCCACATCTCCCTCCCCTCCTCCTGTTCCCTGGGCTCCTGCAGGATCCACTCAGGAACAGGAGTAGAAGAGTAGAAGGAGGACAAAACCTATTTACCTAAGTGTCTGAGGCCCTCTGTTGACTGCTAAATGTCCTGTTAGGGCAAGAAGGTGATTGCTGGCTCAGTCCTGTACGAGGACTTGGGGCATTTGGAGCATGCTCAACCCACATTACAGTGCAAGCTCACAAATTCACCAAGCATCCATCCAATGCCTGCTTAGGGTCCCTCATCACTGGTCTAGATGGGGGACAGCACCTCCCTCCTCTCTTTGGAAGAAGGAACAATGGTCAATTCTTTGTTTCTGGAATTGCCTTCAAAGAATCCACCTCAAAGGCTCTCAGCCAGGCAGGATGGATGTCCATGGGGTCTGTGTGAGCACCTCCTGGTGAAACCTCAGACTGCACAGGAGCAAGTGTCATCCATAGTGATCTTGGCCAGGGGATGCTGTACAGAGTAACAACTAAATATATGCAAAGCTCCAACAGCAACTTCTCTCCCATAATTACAAACGTTAGCTGTTGTTTATATTATTGTCCGCAGCTGTGGGTCCTTCGCCAGAACTCTGAAGTAGCAGGAAATAACCCACTGATGTCGTGCGTCACCCAGATGTCTCCTGGTGCAACCTTTTCATCCTCCATGAGGAGATGGAGACCCAGAGGCGCTGGGAGGCAAATCCAGCCCTCCCTGGTGTTTCTGCTTCTCAGTGTCCACACATTCATTACCTGAATTATATATTTTGGAACATGATTACATTTAGTTTAGCATTTGATTACAGGTGTCTAGTGCTTTTCTCTGTAGTAGCGTGCTGAATAAGAGCTTTCCTATCCCCTAAGAATTAAGATGTGGAGCTGAGAACAAGGAAGCCCTAATTACCCCACATTCTAAGGAGGGCTGGAAGCAATTAGGCCTGGACTCTCCTAGGGCTTGCTGAGAGGTAGAAGAACCTACCCCGTAACAGCCTTCCAACATGCTACCCTCTTCCCCTCGTTGTAAGAGGGAGGGTAAGAGAAGAGGGGAGAAAGGCAGGAGCAATCCACCTTCCAGACAGGCTTCTAGATAAAACACAGGACACACAGTTAAACCTGAACTTCAGAGCAATAGAAATCAGTTCTTTAAGTATGCTCCAACCATTACATGGGACAAAGTTTTACTGAGAACACAATTAATTGTTCAATCAAAATTCCATTTACCCAGTTTTCATATATTTTTATTTTCTAAATCCAAAACCTCTGAAGGAGAGGGCAGTGTTTTTAGTAAGAGTGGGCTCTGTCCCCTCTGAGATGGCCAGGCTGACCCTGAACCCCTCCACACCTGCTCCTCAGAGGCTGCTGTCTGGGGAAACTAGCTAAAAGCAGAACCAATCACATGGAGCCAGGGTGACCAGAAAGGCCTCTCAGCCTATGGTGAGTGCCAAGCAGAACCTTGACCTCCTCCAGCCCAGAGGAAGTAGACCAAGGGAAGGAGGGCAGGGGAGGCGTGTGTCTCCTTCCATGACAGGCAGGTCACAAGCCCCTGCCTCACCCTCACACTCGCATGCTCCAGTGACTCCAAAGAGGCAAGATGAACTTCGGTGCTGGTGACAGGATCACACCACCCTCCTGATTTCAGGTCACTCAACACAAACGCAGAAGACGGGCTTCAGATCCGAGTTTTGATCTGGAGCCCGCTTTTAATAATCAACAAAGGCAGAGCTTCCACTTTCAAAAAGATGGATCAGGCGCACTTTGTCCTGTTTCCCTAACGACAATTAACATCCCAGACCTGCTGTAAGACCAACAGAAAAGACCCACAAGGGAGGGAGGAGGAGAGACAACAGAGACCTCCTACCCTAAGAAGGATACCGTGAGGAGCTTCCTGTTTGGGTGTTTCTTTGGCTGGTTGTTGGCTGTTCCTGTTTCTGTTGGGTTTGCCTCACATGTCCCAGATGGGATACGGGAGAAGACAGCAAACCCAGAAACGCAACTGACACCAGTGAAACCAGCCACAAGAAAACCCCATTCTTTCCAGCCCAAGTATCCAAAAAGCCGCAGCCCAGCAAGACAGGAAACTTTTAAACAATAATTTCTCTAGCCAGACACCACTTTTGCTGGTGACCCATCCAGCAAAGACGAGTCAAGAACACAGCCTCTGATTCCCTTGCCTGGGGACAATCAGAGATGGCTGAGTGGGGAGCCAGCCTTCACCACTGCTCAGTGATAAGGAGGCCTCTCTCCTCCTGCTCCCCTGCCCTCCTCTGAGGTGTCAGTGGGGACACATGTGGAGGCCAGCCTTCCACCCCACCAACTAGCAACGAGAGGCTTCCCCCTCTCCACTGCAATGTGTCAGAGAAGATCCTGGAGTTTGGGCACTGCTGATGGGAGCCAAGGCAGGCATTTCACCATGCAGTGTCAGGGGACTCTGACACTGGGGACAGTGATGAAGCTGCCCAGTGAGCCAGGACTCCCCCACACACCCCGCAGTAGCAAAGAGCTCCCTTCCCCTACCTGGGCCAGCAGAGGCTGAAGGGAGAAGCTGTGAATCAACCTCAGCTGGCAGTAACAAGGGGTCCCACCCCCCACCCATCAGGCCAGTCTCAGGGAGTGCCTTCTCAGACAGGAGGAAGGGATGGTGTCCTTAAAAGGGTGTAACACGCAGTAAAATGTCCAGAGTCCACATGAAAATGACTTACCATACCAAGAAGGAGGAAAAGCTCAAACTGGGTAAAAATGCAATCAGTGGATGCCGACACTGAGATGATAATGGTGTCAGGGTGCTCTGAGAAGAATTTTAAAGCCACTACCACAGAATGTTTTAGTGGGCAATTATGAAATAAGTGAAATAAAGGCTGAAGTGGAAAGTTTCATCAAATCAGCAGAACACCTCAGTGAACAAGAAGAAGAGGGAAACCACAGAAATTTTAGAATAGAAAAGGTAACCACAGGTAAAGAGATTCTCTAAACACAAAGGGGATGTAAAAGGAGGAGTCATGGGAGGGCAGGGAGGGACAAGCTACAGAAGGACTCCCCTTTACGAGGTCTTTAAATGGTTTGCTGATTGAAGCAAAGCTTCTAACACTGCCCGATGCAGGTCTCCATGTATGTGGAAGATGACTATGTTTAATTGAGGAAAGACAGGGAAACATAAAGTGAGGTAAGGTTCTACATCAGTAGATTTTGATAAGTTATGTTTATACAGTGTGAAGCCTAGAGAAACCACCAAAATACCTAGGAAGAGACACAGACTCAAACTCACCAGAGATAAAACAAAATAGAATTCTAAAAATGTTCAGATGACCCATAGATAGGCATGAAAAAAATAAGAAATAAACAATGATAAAGAAGAAAAAATAGACATAAGCCTTCACATATTAATAATTACAAACAATGTAACATGTCTAATCACACCAAATAAAATGCAGAGTTTAGGAAAGTGAGTAAGAAAAAAAAACATGACCCAACTATATGTTGTCCATAAGATATCACTTTGGATATAAGGATACACATATATTGAAAATTTTCAAAGAAGACACCATGGAAACACTAATTTTAAAAAGTAGTAATGGTTATATTAATATTGTACTAAACTTTGTAATGAAAAGAATCACCACAGATTTAGAAAGACAGCTATACAATTATAAAAGGGTCAATTGACTAAGAAGACATAGCAATACTAAATGTGTGTACACTAAACAAAAGTTTTTAAAATATAGAATGCAAAAACTAGTAGAAATGAAAGAAGAAAGAGGCAAATCTAAAATTATAGTCAGAGACCTTGATACCCATTTCACATCAACTGATAGAACAACTAGAGAAATTACCAAGAATGTATAAAAAGTCAAAGAAAATCACTAGTCTACAATATACCATAATATTTATAGAACAATCCATCCAATAGCAACAGAATCAGATTCTTCTCATGTGTCTGCAGAATAGATGCTAAGATACATGATATCAGGCATGTATTGCTATATTTTCCATTGCTAAAATAAAATACTAGAGGTTTGGTACTTCATAAGGAAAACAGGTTTATTTAGCTTACAGTTTGGGAAACAGTAAGCACCAACAGTGTGGCTTCGGCTCTAGTGAGAGCCCCTTTGACTGAGTCACCTCATAGTTGATGGCATCATGGTAGGAATGCATGAGAGGGAGAGATCACATGACAAGACAGGAAACCAGAGAGTGACTCAGGGGTCAAGTTCAGTCTTCTGTAATAACTTGCTCTCATAAGAACTAATTCAGGGTCTCATAAGAAACATGGATTCCTTCCTAGAGCAAGCCCTCAGTGACCCCCAAATACCATGACTTCCCAGTAGGCACCGCCTCTTGAAATTTCCACAGCTCACCTCCTAACACTGCCCCACCAGGGACCAAGCTTCCAATTAATGAGCCCTAGGGGACAAATACACCCAAACCATGAACATAAAACACACCCACCACCTTAAAGAACTGAAATCATACAAAGTTAAGTTCTCAGACCAAAATAGAATCAAACTGGAAATCAAAATTGAAAACCAATGGAAAATTCTTCACACAAATCTAAACAACTAAAAATCTAAACAACACACTTCACAAGGGAAGTCTCTGGGGGAGTGGAAAATGCCATTGAGCCTCATGAGAATAAAAACATAATGTAGGACAGTGGGTGGATGAAATGGAATAGGGCTGAGAGCGAAGTTGATTGCACTAAATTCTTACTTTAGGAAAAAAGAAGTCTCCAATCTTTAATCAATGCTCCTACACAACATATGATAAAAGAACAAAGTAAACCCTAATGAAGCAGAAGAAATAAAAACATAAAGATGAGAGCAAGAGCAAGTGAAATTTAGAGCAGGAAACAATAAGAAAATCAATGAAACCAAAAGATGGTTCTTTAAAAAGATCAATAAGATTGACCAACCTCTATCAAGATTGACAAAGTAAAAAAAAAAGAGATAGGAAAAAGAAAACACAACTTATCAACATCAAGAACAAAATGAGGATATCAACCACTGACCCTACAAACAAGGAGAAGATAATAAGGGAGTACTACGAACAAGTCTACACAAACATATTTAATGACCTGGTAAAGGGGGCCGATTCCTCAGAAAGCCCAAGCTCACTCCAGCATGAAGTGAAGGGAGTTCAACTCACAATGAAAGAACACTGAAAATAAGTCTGCAGACCAGAGGGTGTAACTAGAGAATTCTACCCAATATTACCAAAAAGGATTAACCTGAGTTCTATGCAATCTCTTCTAGAAAAGAAGTAGAAACACTTCACAACTCATTCCTTGAAACCAGTATGACATTACTATATCCATAGCAAAACCAGACAAAGCCATTGTAAGAATGGAAAAAAATTGACCAGTATTCCATATGAATATTGATACAAAGATCTTTAGCAAAATGCTAACAATTGATTCCTAAATATGTGTAAAAGAAAACATACAAGCCATGATGAAATGGAGCTTATTCCAGGAATTCAAAAGTGGTCGGATTTTTTAATAAATCAATATAATCCATCATATTAACAGGCAGCTGAAGAAAAAAATCAAATGATCATTATCAATGTATGTGAAAAAAGTTTTCACACTTTTGATACCTACTTATGATATAAAATAAAAACTCTTGGAAATAAGAATAAAGAGAAATCTCCTCAACTTGATGAAGAATATCTGCTAAGATATTATAGCTAATATCAGACTCAATGGTGAAAGACTAGGAAAAAGGCCAGGGGCTTTGACCCTGTGTCCACCACAATGATGAGGGCTTTAGCGGGTGTGATATCAGGTAGAAAAAGGAAATTAAAAGTATACAGATTAGAGAAAAATCACTCCTTGTTTACCAATGGCATGGCTGTCTATACCAAGGATTCTATAGTCTCCTAGAACTAATAAATGACTTCTGCAAGACTGAAGGATACAACATCAACATACAAAAGTCAGTCACATTCCTATGTACTAGCAAAGAATTCATAGACGTCAGAATTAAAAGTATAATATTATTTACTATTACTAAAAAATTTAAATACTTTAGTGTTAGTCTTATGAAAGATGCACAGGATAGGTATACTGGCTACTACAACACACTGATGATGAATTCAAAGAATATCTGAATTAATAGAAATACCATGTTCATGGATTGGAGGATGCCATAGTAAATTTGTCAATTCCACATACATGTTTAATGCAATTCCGTCAAAATCTCAGAATGATTTTTGTAGATACCGACAAAATTATTTTAAAGTTTATATGAAAAGACAAGGTAATTAAAAGAGTGTATGAGGCAGAATGATGACCTCCCTCTCTCTCACCCTCAATTTTTTCTTACTGCTCCTGATCCCAAGAATCTAAATACGTTAGTCCACATGCCACAGGGAATGAAGGTAGATGGAGGTAGGTTGCTAAGCAACTGACCTTCAAGTAATGAGTAACACTGGGTTATCCATGGGGGCTTAGTATAATCACACACAGCCTTAAACGTGGAAGAAGAAATGGCATTATGAGAAATTGAGTCCAACATCCTGACTTTGAAAGAGGGGCCATGAGGCAAGAATTGCAGGCTTCTTCTAAAAGCTGAAAAAGGCAAGAAAATGAATTCTCCTCTAGAACCTCCAATGGAGACACTGCCCTGTCAACATATGGAATTTAAACCCGTGGATCCATTTTTAATTTCTGACCTCTAGAAGTGTAAGATATTGACTGAACACTGTTCATTCTATTAGTAATAACTTGTCATAGAAGTCTTGGGAAATGAATAAAAATAGCTAGGATAATTTTAAAAAGAATAATAACGTAAAAGAAGCCACACTATTTAATATCAAGTCTTCTATAACTTCATTAATGAAGATATTTATGGTATTGGCTGTTGAGAGCCACAACCAAAGCGGCCCCAGCAAACTTCCAGCTGATGGCTCACAGCGGCCCAGCAAACTTCCAGCTGCCAGCTGATTGGCTCCTCTGTGGTGATGCTCATTGGGCTGTTTCCCCACCCTTTCAGACCACGGAGCTGCTCATTGGGGGACTCTTTTGGCTCCGCCCATGCGACCCAGCCAATTGGCCTCAAGAGCGGGAGGAGTGGGGGTTGAGAGGCTCACCAGAAGCTGGTGTTGGCAGTTGGGTTCTGAGGGAATTCCTGAAGAGCTTGTGTGGTCCAGCGTGTGTTCTAAAAATAAAGTTCGTTCCTGCTTGATAAGTGGCTCCTGAATTGTGCCCAGCCAGACTGCAGCAATTGGCAAGGGACAAACCATAGATCAATGTAACAGAGATGAGTATTGAGAATTCATCCCCACACAAGTATGAACAACTGATTTTTGACAAACTACAAAAGCATTTCAATGGAGGGAGCACAGTTGTCCACTAACAGTCCTGGAGCAGTTGGACAACAACAGTTAAACTAAAAAATTAGGTTCATCTAAATCTCCTATCTTAAAAAAATTAACCTAAAGGTATCCTAGAGATAAATGGGAAACAGAACTAAAAGCTTTTAGAGGAGAGGACACAAGCCAGTCTTTAGGATACAGGACTGGACTGAGTATTCTTTATTAGGACACCAAAGGCATAGTCACCAATTGGACTTCATCAAAATTAAAGACATTTGAAATCCCCTGTTAAGAAGATGAAAGAATACAGACTATACGAAAGCATTCGAAAACCACCTATCTGACAAGAGACTGAAATCTAAAATATATATACCAAAAAACCTCTCAAAAACGTAATTAGGAAATGGACAAGAGTCATAAACAGACATGTCACTGAAGAAGAGATACACATGGCACAATTGTATATGACAAATGGTGAACGTCATCAGCCATCAGAGAACGGCAAAGAGAGGATATGGTGAGATATCCCTATAAACCTCTTAGAACAGCTAAATTTTAAAAAGACCCAATACAGTCGAGCATCACTTAATGACTGGGAAAGTGTTCTGAGAAACGTATCAGTAAGTGGTGTGTCGTTGAGTGAACCCTACAGAGTGCATTTAACAGACCCAGATGGTACCTGCTTTGCTCACGGGCTGCAGGAGAGACCCATGGCTCTAGGCTAAACACCTGTACGGAGCGACGCTACCCTGAATAATGCAGCAGTTGTAACACAACGGATGGCATTTGTGTGTCTAAACACAGGAAAGTTACAGAGATAACGCGGCATAAAAGATAAAAAACGATACAGCTGCTTGGGGCACTTCCCATGGAGGGGCTTGCCAACTGGTAGTTGCCCTGGGTACCAGTGAGGGAATGGGTGGAGGTGAAGGCCAGGACACACAGGACACCACAGGACACCACAGTATACTTCATAAACACTGTACACAAGATGCATTAAATATATTTTAATTTTTTTAATAATATATTAGCTTATGTTAGTGACGAGAGAGCCTACAGAATGAGAGAGAATCTTGGCCACCTGCCCCTTAGGTAAAGCATTAATCTCCACAATAAAGAACTCAAAAAACTTAACATAAAAAAAACCCAAATAACCCAATTAACAAATGGGCAGTAAAGGAACTGAACAGACAATTCACAGAAGACATAGGAATGTCAACAAATATAAGAAAAAATGTGTGACCTCTCTAGCAATTAGAGAAGCGCAGATTAAACTTACACTGAGATTCCATCTCACTTTAGTCAGTGTGGCAATTATCAAGAATATAACTAACAATAAATGTTGGCAGGGGTGTGGGGGAAATGGTACCTTCATACATTGCTGGTGGGACAGCAAATTGATAAAGCCGCTCTGGAAAGCAGTATGGAGATTCCTCAGGAAACTTGGAATGGGACCACCATTTAATTCAGTTATCCCACTCCTCAGTAAATATCCCAGGGACTTTAAATTGGTATACTACAGTGACACGGCCACATCAATGTTTATAGCAGCTCAATTCACAATAGCTAAGCTATGGAGCCAACTTAAGTGCCCTTCAACAGATGAATGGATAAAGAAAATGTAGTATATATATACACACAACAGAATATTACTCAGCCATAAAAATAATGACTTTTAGACATTGTTGGTAAATGGATGGATCTTATTTGCTAAGCAAAATAAGGCCATCCCAAAAAACCAAACGTTGGATGTTCTCTCTGATAAGTGAATGTCAACACACAACAAGGGAAGGAGCAGAATAGAAGTTCAGTGGATTCGACAAAGAGAAATGAAGGGAAGGGAGGAGGTATAGGAACAGGAAAGTCAGTGGAATGAATCTGACATAACTTTCCTATGCTGATATATGAATACACTTCAGTGAATCTCTACATCCTGTACGCCACGAGATTGGGTTCCTAATTAGAATATGATGTACTCTGTTTGTATAAATAAGTCAAATTACTCTACTACCATGTATAACTAAAGAGAACAAAAATAAAAATAATAAAAAATAAAACAATAATACTAAATTAGTTTTAACTTGCTGTAACTCTTACTTTGTAAACTTTCAATTTTTTTTTTTACTTTAGACTTCTTTTATAGTAACAGCTTAAAACACAAACACATTGTAACAGAAATACAAAAATATTATTTCCTTTCCTCTATGAGGTCTTTTTTCCCCTTCTTTTTCTTTTTAAAACATTTTTTAAACCTTTAAGCTTTTTGTTAAAAGCTAAGACACACACAAACACAGCTCCCCTGCTGGTCAGGACGGTCAGTGTTGCTGCTGCCCGTCCGTCCTGTGACAGCAATGGCGTCTCACGGTGGCCTCCTGAAGGGCCTGCGTGAGGCTCTCCTCAAGGAGGGGCCTCTCTTCAGAAATATCTCCAAGGTGGCTTGTTGGCCTGCTTCTCTATCTCACCACAGACCTGTTCATACGATGCACCACCAACAGGACTCTTTATTAATAAAAACCTTTCGGAATTGGGGTCTGTGTTTTTAAACTCTTCTAGGAGCTTGTCGAAGTCTTTAAAAGCTTTTCCATACCCCTGGATACGAGTTCTCGTGGGGGCTCTTCTTTTTCTTCTCCTTCAACTTCCTGTTCCGGTCCCTCTCCTTCAGCTGATACACACATGCGCTGATAGGGAGTTTTGAGCTGCATTATAATGTTATGGGACTTCCATTAAATACGTGTTCTGTCATTCACCAAAATGGCGCTATGTGGTGCATGGCTGGATGGGCAAGGAAGCAGAAAAATTGGACCTTTCAAAATGTTGATGGGGACAAAATTCTGGAAAATAGTTTGGCAATTTCTTTAAAAAGTAAACATGGACTTCAATCTAGCAAATGCATTCCTGGTCATTAATCCCAGAGAAATAAAAATGTATGCTTTACAAAAACTTATAGACAGATATTCATAGCAGGGTTATTTTTTAACAACAATGAAATGGAATATATGGTCAGAAATAGCCACACATATGTGTGGCCAACTGAGTTCTGACAAAGCTGTAAAAGTAGTTGGGTAAAGAAAGAAGCAGGCTTTTCAACAGATGATCCTGGAGCAATTAGACTCTGAGTCAAACAAGAATTAAATTAACCGCTACCAGTAAACCACGAAAGCCTCCCTTAGTAGGTAAAGGCTTAAACAGTGGCATATCCATGCCTTGGAATATCATGCTCCAGAGAAAAGGATGGATCGCAAGAGCACTGTGCCGAGGGAAGAAACCTCAAGTTCATATACAGTGTGATTCCATTTACAGAACATTTAAGAAAGGACAAGCCAGGTGTGGTGGTACTCAGCTATAATCCCAGCCTCTCAGGAGGCTGAGGCAGGAGGATCGCCAGCTTCAAAGCCAGACTCAACAACTTAGCAAGGCCCTAAGCAACTTAGAAAGACCCTGTCTCAAAACAAAAAATATAAAATGAAAAAGGGCTGAGGATATGGCTGAGTGGTTAAGCACCCCTGGGTTTAATCTCTGATACCAAAAGAAAAAAAAAGGTTTATCAATTCAATATAAAAGTCCCATAGGTCTGTCTGGCCCCCAAATCCACGGACACTCCACAATGCCTCATAATGCACTAGTTGATCACTACCACCTTAATCGTGTTCAGGTGTGTATTGACTGGCTCAGGACACACTGACAGTGGGAACAGGAAACAGAAGAGATGCTTTGGTTGTTGAGGGATGGAGTGAGCAGAGGTTCCTCAAGTGAGTTGCTTCCTGGCACTTCCTGGGCATGACTTTGTTTCTTGCAGAAGTTTGGAAGGGACACGGTGGAGGCAGTGACTGGGATGGGGGCGTGGTGGACCCGGGGTCATGACCTCAGCAACAGTGCCTTCATCAGGCAGAAGGGGCGCAGTAGCCCAGGGCATGAGGCCCAGCACTCACTGTTCAGCTGCATTCAACAGGTGCTTACTGAGCTCCCCCCTGGGTGACTGTCCTGCAAGACGCTGGGGAAACCGAAGTGTCTGGAGCAAGTCAGCTTCCCGGGGGCTCTCACAGCCTAGCTGGGACAGACGGCCAGCAGGACTGGAGGTGGGAAGTTCGAGGAATCCCTGAGGATAGACGGGATTCTGGAAAAGGGGTGCTTGGCATCTTGCTCAGCTCGTCTTCCCCCGTTGTGGTCTCCAAGGCAACACGACACATGTTTACCTTCCCATTTTAAGGAGTCAAGAAATAGTCACAGTGCCACACAAGCATAGAACCAGAAGAAGTAGTTTTTTGTGTTTTGCTAAAACTGAACCAAGTAATGTAGGTTGAATCTACATGGTCAAGGTCGGCCTGGGCCCCAGAGTGAGCACAAGGAGAGAATCAGGCTCAGAGCAGACTGTGGACTCCTGGGGAGACTCCAAGGGCCTCACGTCTGACAAGAACCGAGGGACCTTCAATCCCCTATGTGAGCCACCTCGACACAACGCTCCCTCTCTGAGTCCTGTGTTTACATTCCCCCCACAACTGATTAGAGAAGAGGATGTGACTGGCACCTTGGGGCTCCCTGAAGACATCCCAGATATCTTAAAGGGTTAGTAAAAGGGAACCAGATATTGTCACCAGGAAAAGCCACATGGCCACATAAAACCTCACAGCTTGCACAGAGAACTTCATTGGGTAGGAATTACCAGGGTGGTAAGTATGAAAACGGAATTTCAGTCTGCAAAGAGGGTGTAAAGCACCAGGCAGACAGACGGCGGGTGAAGAGGGCCGGCCTGAGCAGCTCAGCACGGCTGTGGGCTCCAGGGAGAGACTGAGATGGCCAGAGCTGGGGGAGCCCAGGGGCTCCTGAAGAGGGTTTGGCAACGTGAGGAGATAAGACAACCTGGGCATCGTGGCGGGCATCACGGAGCAGCGGCTCCCTGCCTTACCCAGCTCCTGAGCACCAAGTTTGCTAGGCACATGCAAACCCGGCTTCCCTGCTCACAGAATAAAAATCAGATTTGGTTCTAGTGAATTTCCAAGTAAATCCATCTTTCCCAGAGAGAATCACTATGAACACTCTGTGAAAAGCATTTGCACGTTATTTCCTGCACCTCACCTGGCCAAAAGAAACTCTTAAAAAGGACCCTGAACAGTGGCATCTGCGGTATAATCTGCTGCTCCCTCTCTCTCGGCCGCCCACAGTTCATGGGCTCCCCCCCACCCCCCGGAGTCCCCAGGGCATCCCGAAGCCTCTACGTCCCCAAGCTCCTCTCCAGCTCAACTGTAAACTCGCACCTTTGTAAGGGTGTGACTGACTTTACTGTGCTTTTTTCTTTCCTTGGGCAGGAACTGGGTTTGAGTCCCAGCTCAGCCAGACAGTGCCATCGTGGGCAGCAGACGAGTGGGATCTAAAATTGTG
The DNA here is from genome assembly GCF_001458135.2 of Marmota marmota marmota. Lineage (NCBI taxonomy): Eukaryota > Metazoa > Chordata > Mammalia > Rodentia > Sciuridae > Marmota > Marmota marmota. Next base: position 30,346,286 of record NW_025999949.1, read on the forward strand.
TAGGATTGCCTGATTTTCAAGCTAGATCATTGAGAAGACATGAATCCAAGGGTTTGGCACCAATAGGTGCTCAGCAAATGTCTCTGAGGAAATGAAGCCGTGGCCTCTTCATGGAGTACACAGCCACCTCGAAATTCAGTAAAACAACTCGCATTTGATTGTGCTCACGATACTGTGGATCAGGAATCTGGGCAGGCAGACCAGAGCTGCTTCCTCTCTGTTCCATGATGACAGTTCTCCGCTGGAGAGACTCCCATGGTTACAGATGGCTGCAGGGGCTCAGCTGGGTCCTGGTGGGGCCCCAATTCTTGCTTCCAGCTGAGTTTCTTGGTTTGTGTCCATGGAGTCTCGAGGGGCTGGAATGGTTTCTCCACACTTGAGTCGAGGATGCTGACGGGCATGTCTGAAATATCTAGGAGCTGCCTGGGCACCTGTCTTCCAACATGGCCTCTCCACATGGCAGCCTGGGCTTCACAGCATGGTGGTCTCAGCAGAATTAGACCTTGTATGGGATGCTCTCTTTTACCAGAGTGAGCATTCCAAAAATACGAATATCACGTTATACATATTATATGGTATTGTTTATATGTTAGATAATATTAATATCATATCCCTGAATATAAGTTCTCTTTTAACCTGACCTCAGAATCATAGAAGCTTCTCTAGATCCAGCATGTCCTTAGGACCAGTCTTGATTTAGGCAGAGGAAATGGACACCACCCCTCATCCATCCCTGATCTCTCAGAGCTCTCCTCTTCTCAGTCCCCGAGTTCATTGCAAATCCTCCGTGGTGCCCACTTCTTTCTACTACTGACACGGAGGCCCAGATGTTGTGCATAGTTGACCCGACAAAGGAAGCAAAAAAGTAATGTTGACTCCACCAACGGATTTTGCTCTAGTGAAGCAAAGGCTTAGAAGCAAGAGTGCAAGCTGGGCAGGTGGCTGCAAAGAGGTTGGATCAGCAGCCCAGGCCATGAAGCAAGGCACAGGGAGGCCTAGGTAAGGACACTGATGATCACACCAGCCATCGTCTTCCTTCTCCTTCATTGCTGGACACTGTCCCCTACTGACAACTGGCCTCTAATGAGAAGACTCCAGTTTTTCTCCAATGAAACTTTGGGTTTCATTGTCCTTATTTTGTTTGTTTCGTTTTCTCATGTATGCACTAAACCAAAGTCACTGAGTTCCAAGGATATACTAAGCTCAGTTTTAGAAAAGCACTAATGTATACCAGTAAATGAAAGATGAATTCACGGAATATTATTTCCAATTAAATAAAAGTCATCATCATAATAATAAAACACTTGGAAAAGTGATGGAAAGCCAACAAAATAAATAAAATAAATCATCAATTTGATGTGGGTATAGTGTTTGAGGAGAGATTTGCAAAATATAATAAATCTGCATTTTAATTATTTCCCCAGTGTTTTAGGATCTTGCTCCATGTTACCAACAGAAAGAAAGAAGGAGAAGGAAGGAAGAAAGGGGGGGGGATCTCATATCTGATAAGGGTAATGGACCCTCAGTACTCTTTCATATTTTCTCTGTATTCTTGCAAATTACTCTACATGATCCTTCAAATCGGCAAGTATAAAGCCAGGGGAAAACACCCCTTTGCAAGATGATGTGAGCAACCCTAACCAGACACTTTTCCCAGGGAGGAACACGTGCACTCATGATGGTGACCTTCCTACTCAAGCACACACAGGTATCTCCTGTTCTCAGGCAGCCCCCTGCATCCCTACAGAGCTCCTTATCGTTTTCTTCACACAGGTCTTTTGAAGAGTTTGTTTCTCGCCATTTCATCTTGGATATTTCTGGGGTAAGAGGCATCATTCTTCCATTCCATCAGCTGCCTGGTCATTGTGCAAATCTCTAGTAATCTCAGTCACCGTTTCCTCAGGGAGACTTCCCTTTGACTCCCAAATCTGAATCAAGTTTTTATCATTCACTCTCTTAGTGCCAGGTGTCCCCATTCAGAGTTGTGATTTTCTGACTGGCCACTTCTTCATTCCCGCTATCCCATGACAGAAGGGATCCTGTCTGACTTCCCTGGTTATGATTCCCCAGGTCCCTGCCTGGCGCCCTTCAGACCAGGTGCCCCGCAGGTGTCTGTGTGTCTACCCCAGCTCTCCTCAGGGGACTGTGAATGCTAAGAAGGAGAATCTGCGTCTTCCCCATGCTGACGTCTTTCACCACCACAATGTCTCACATGATGGATACAAAGTGCTTATTTAATATAAACTCTGAGTTTAGATAATTCATGAGATTAGTTTTTGTACATAGATGCTACATAAACAGTAAAGCTTTGTAGAAGTAGAGAATGGAATAAAGATGGGCAACCAAAAGAGAAAATGCCCAGAGTCAGGAATACGAATGTCTGGGCAATGCCAAGGGGTATGCAGACAGTGGGACGGCCATCGGTGCCAGTGACCAATAGGTCACCCTCCATGAGTCTTCCCGCTACCACCCAGAGCCCGTCCATGCCTTCGTTTGTCTTCAGTGTTTGGAAAGCACATATCCAGTCAATAAGTGTGAATTGCAGGACTGTGCTGGGCTCAAGGAGTCTAAAATGGAACAGATGGGACATTGCACATTGGGGCACAGAAGAGCAACTTCAAGTCACTTAGGAAGTTTTGACTCAAATGACCACCTATCCGCCTCCTTGCCACCATCCCTGGACTCCAATTTTATACATAGCCCCTTAGGAAAGTATCCATTCCTATAATTAACACCAAGGATGGGTGCAGGTGTATCCCACCCTGGGGTTTGATGGCTCTAATTACATTAGCGCTAGGAGAGGGTAGAGGAGGCCTCAGCGGCAGTCTGACTGGCACTCACTGAGGGTCTGCCATGCCCCAAGTGCTATTTGCTGGCACCCAGAGCATAAAGACTGTGACAGGTCCCCTCCTCATTGGGAGCAGACTCCTCTAGGGCAGGTGAAACTGTAACAGGAAAGGCAGAAAGGGGAGGGAGACAAAACGGGACAAAGGGCGGGTGTGGGGACCACGTGTAGGAGCGCTCTTGTTCTTTCTGGGCTGGGTGGGGTGCCGTCGCTCAGCCTAAATGTTGAAAATCTTCCTCAGCTCTCTCCTCTCTGTCCATTGTGTGTGTGTGTGTGTGTGTGTGTGTTTATGTACACACACACACACACACATATATATATATAATTTATTTGTTCTAATTAGTTACACATGACGGTAGAATTTTAACAACCCTGTGAAGAACAGTTTTTACAACACTTTGAAGTAATTATTCCTTAGTGGCAAGACGGAGAAGCTCAGGGAGGCCAAATAACTTTCTCAATCCTACACAGACAGGGAACAGGAGAGACGGATCCCTACCCAGTCTGGAGCTGTAGTGTGATGGGTGAAAACCACCATCAGGCATGTGGTGCTATGGAGTTAGGCAAATGGAAATCACAACGCGACTCATTGCTAACAACCAGCAGAAAGGAGGACATGGCTAGCTTCTCCCACCCAGCAAGCCTGACCCTGCTCCCTGAGCTACAGCCACTCTCTCTTCAAAAGGCAGCCTCTGCTGCCCAGGACGTTCCCAGAGGATGCTTTATATCTAAAGGTTTACCCCCAAAGAGAAAGGAGGTCAAAGGCCAGGCCCCTCTAATACAGTGTGCAGAGAATAAGGGCCCCTGGGGCCAATAATACAGGATTAGGATGTTCTAAAGCAAAACAATAAAACAAGAGACAAAAGATCCACACTTGCATTCCCTGGGCTTGGCACTCTTAATTCTTTAGGGTTTGATTTGCTGATCTCCGAGCAGGAGTGAGGCTGTGCCCTTCAGATAGAGTCCCCACCTCCAATGCCATCATTGTATGAGGGCCAATTGGTATTGCAGGTTGAGATTTTCAGATTTTGAGTTCAGATTAGTTCAGATATTTTCCCCCAAAAGTTTCTAAAATAATTTGAAGATCCAATTTGTTACACGAACCCCCAAAACTTGTATATGCCAAATGAAAATGTAGTTCTAATTCTTTTTTGCACCTCCAGTCATTCTTCAGATAAATTGTCTGATATAACTCATTGGACCTTCTGTGACGAGATTTAAGAATGACAGAAAGATACTCTGATCACTTAAAATGAATCTCATAGAAATGTCCTGGTGTTAAATAAAAAACTAGCCCTGTTTTAATATTTTTCAGAAAGAAATTAAACTCCAAAGATAAAATTCTTTTGGAAGATAAAACCTTGAGAATTTATTTCCTAAAAGAATTGAAAGCCACAATCAAATTCTCTAGACTTTGTTAACTAAGTCTGAGCGCTATGGTAGAGCAGTCCATGGGAGAGTTAAGGTCCCCTTGTGTAATAGAGACTTGTTATATGAATCTGGCCAGCACTGCATGGTCCAGACTCTCTTTCACCCAAGTGTGGCCAAGTATTGCCAGGGAAATTCTGACCAGTGAAATGGGAACAGAAGTAATATGTTTCCACATATCTGGGCCAGGCTCAATAATGTCTGGATAGCATCTTCTATTTTCTCTCACTTTTCTCTCTGTCCTCTACCTGATAGTGACACCAAGGTTGACCCTAAGGCCCAAGTACCCAAGTCACCAAGTCTCCATTATCCTGAAAGAAGATGCATGGAGCAGACAACCCACATCGCCATCAGAGATGGAATTTCATGTGAAAAGTCCTATGTTAACTTGTTATAGCAACTAGCATTGACATCATCAAGATAAAGTTAAAAGAAAGTTAAATTCAGCACTTCTAGGTTTTGTTTGATTATGTTCAGCCTAGACATCATTCAGAGATCCTGTGGTGGTAGAGATAAGATTAAATTTCCTTCAGGAGTCCCATCTGGGCTGTTCGTTCAGGCATCTGCTTATTTAGAACCACAGCAAACAAATCTCTTTTGAGCTTCATTAGTTCAATGGTTTAAACTTTACTTAAGACAATGCATAAGATCATCACTGCCTTGGTTCCACACCTATCAAATTTAGTAAATAAGTAAATTCCTAATTCCTGTGGCAATTTTACCAAGAAAAAAAAGATTTTCCCAGGACTTAAGAATCAAAGCCACCAAAGATGGAGGTTAAGAGGGAGGAGGGGAAAGGGTTTTTTTTTTTTCTCAGATTCATCCTGATCAAGTTATTGCTTACTGTAGTGATGATCACTGAATGTTTGTGACCACGAAACCAAACACAATGGGGAGCTCATGGCCAGGATCCACCATCTGTGAAACCAAACACAACTGGGAGTAGCCACCAAGGCAAAGAATACAAAACCATGTTACCACACTATTTTCCACGTAGAGACCCAGATCCACCTACGCTCACTCTCTCATCTGCCCAAAGTAGCAGCTGAGGCACTATTGCCTAATTAGCGCAGTTTCAAATTGGACAACAGTGACATCCCCAGGCATCGGATCTTCTTAAGGTCTCCTTTCTTCCTGGGGTCTGACCCCTGGCTTAGAATTGATAAGTGCTCTGGTGTGGCTTCACCATCACCTCCACCGTCTCTGGAACGGGGCTGCGCTCCTGTGACCCTCCCAAGTGTTGCCAGTTTTGCCTGCTGATTGGAACTGCTCAGATCCGAGACACAAGCTTCAGAGGGTGTTTTCCCCTCAGTTCCCACATTGGCTTCCACTGAGGAACCATCTTTAGTGGATTTGTTGTTAACAGAAAGCGCTGTTGATGTCCGGAGGCTTGTGTCCCCAGGGAAATGGAGAAGACCAATGCCTTGGCCATGTGCCCTTTCCAATACTGCCTCTCATGGCTCTCTTAAGTTCTTGGAAAGATGGGCTCAAGGCAAGATGGCAAGGGATGAAGACTAGTGCAGTCTTCTTCTCCAGAAGTTTGTACATCATGGCATCGAAGAGCTTAGGGTAAGCAGGAGGGTGCTGTAACACAGACTCGTGGAGTATCTCTCTAGAAACAGCCCCAGTCTTCATTTTGCTCTGAGCCCATCTTTCCAGAAGGCACAAGCAGCAATGGAGGAGAGACATCCTCCCGTCATCCATCAGCACGCCCGCTGTGGTCTCCAGTGCTGGCAGCATTTCTGTACTTCGGAGCGTTGGCACAACTGCTGTGGATGGCTGGGCTCCGGCACACATCTCAGCAGCACCCCGATGCTGATGGCAGCCAGCCCGCTACTCTCACTTCCACTCAATCCATGCCAGCTCTCAGGAAGTGCAAGCATTGCCAGCAGCTGCTTCCATGACTTGTAGACACATAGGCTGGATTTGTTAGCTCCTTATCAGCTTGCAAATGACTTTGACAAATTTCTTGCTTGATTTTTCCCCCCTTTGAGGAAATGTTTGGGTTCCTATGGCATAGTCTTGTTTATATACCAATTAAAGCAGGAAGCAATTATCATCAATTATCATGTAAGACTAGCTACTGTCTTGTAATTACTGTGTTAATTGACATTAAGTTTAGATAGAAATTATTGTTGCCTCTTTCCAACTAAAAACTAAAGAATGGCATGTCAGGAATGAAAAATACAATCTTTCCTTTTAAGAAAGTCTGCCTAGAGAGCACTTTTCTTAATGCTTGTATGTTTCTTATTGCTTAAGCCATTCATTCATTCATTCAAACGTGGATAATGAGGATGTGGTAGACTGTTTCCGTGAGGGTCTGCAGTAAGCCATGCCTCCAGGTTTTCACATCTCGGGTACACTCCTCGTATGCTGAAAGGGTGACCTGTATAACCAAGAGGATTCAATGAAACAATGGTGTGTGTCTTCCAAGGTCAGGGCGGAGTCCTGCTTTGTTCTCTTGGGTTGCCCATTCCATAGAAAGCCAGCTGCCATGGCAAGGGGACCCTCAAACAGCCTATGGAGAGTATAGCATGGCAAGGAGCCAAGCTCCTACCAACAGCCAATGCCAACTTGCAGCTATGCGAGTGACCACTGTAGAAATGGGCCCACAGCCCCACCCAGGTCTTCAGAGGCCTGTACCCCCAAACTGAATCTTAATTGCAAATTTACAAGAGAGTCTACATCAGAATCACCTCATTTCTAAATTGCTGACTCATAGAAAGTATAAGAAATAATATTTATTGTTCCTTTAAGCTACCAAGTTTTGAGATAGTTTGTTACGCAGTAGTAGATAACTGATACAGATAGCAATTGTTATTATTGATGTTAATGATGGTGATGTTCATTTCCATCCCCTAGGCAAAGAATAGACATGATCAGTTGTAGGATGTGCCATTTAAAAAGTGAAGCCCTTCATTAAAGAAAAATCACAAAGTAGATGACTTGGAGCTAAAATGGCATTGCTTATTTAGATTCTGATTTGTAGTTGCAGTCTGTGAGAGAAAGAGTAAATACATAGATGTTTTGACTCCAGGAACTAAAGCAAAAATTATTTTCTAAGTAAAATATGGAAGCTAAGTTCTTGGAAAAAGGAATTATGGCAGGACTCCCTCATCCCTCACAGAGGTTTTCTGTGTTGTTTTCCCCCCTTCCAATGTGAAGAGAAAGAAGGTCTCCCTTGCTCTCAAGTTGTTCTGTTGCACGGCTTCCTATCCCTGTGTCTGCACAGAATTTAAAGTTTGTGAAATATGTTTTAGATAATTATGTGAAATTATGACACACATCTTTTGGGGAAGATATAATTTATATAAATTTTTCCCCATCAGTGATTCCAGATATAATTAAACTTAACTTAAAATAAATATATTTTGTTCTGCTTTTTATATTTATATTTTTATAAATATATTTTGTTCTGTGGTAAACACAGACCATTAAAAACATGAAAATAAAATTCAATAAACATCTGGCTTTCTGGATTAACTACTATAATCTTTTATATTATTTTCCCAATATTTCATAAAAATGTCTTGATTTAAATAAAAATACCTCTAATTGTTTGCAAATCTAAAAATGCAGCGTGAAGCCTTATTCTACACATGGAGTTTCTTATACATTATCTCAGTTGTGGGTTATTAGCAACAGCAATTCTATCAGCAAGAAGGTACTTGATGCTCATTTACAGACAAGTACACTGGGTAGCAGGGCAGCCGAGGAAGGGCAGAGTAGGGCCTGAAAACTCTGTGAGTAAGAGCAGAGCTGGGAGCTGACCCTGTAGTCATTGGGCCATAGACTAAGGTAAAGGCCCCATTAAGTGATATCTTATTCAGAGTTTCAGGAATTTGGTAATCCTGCCAGGACATTTTCCCATACCCTGCAAGGTTTCCAAGAAGGACCCATGCAAATAGTCTACCCCACTGAGCCATGCTTGATTCAATCAGCTGTGAATTCTGTTGCCAGCCTCCAGTGCAGAACTCCAATCAATCAGGTGGGATCACAAGACCTAATTTCCCTAAGGTCACAGTAAATTCTTCTTAGTATTGCACTGCAGAGCAACGCCAAGACTCCAAAGGGAATGCCAGCTATGCTGGAGGGAATGCATGAAGCTGTGAAGAGGGTGCAGATTGGGGCTGGGGATACAGATCAATGGCAGATCACTCTCCTAGAATATGGAAAGCCCTGGACTCTATCCCCAGCATCACAGGCAGACAGAGAGCAAATGAATGTTGCATGGGAACATCTGGGCCACTGGCTGCTTGTCTTCTCAGCTGGAGCTGCAGTATTGTACAACTGGACACCACAGGGGGAGGGTGAGAACCAGAAACACCACCAGAGACAGAACTGGCCTTGGAGCTCCAGGGGAGGAGCTGATGGGGGAGGAGAGAGCATTGTCAGCACTCAGTCTTTATTTTCTTTCAAAGCTTTATCACAAAAATCCTGCCCAATCAATTTTATAGACCTGGCTGGATCAGATTCCCCCCATTTTCTGGGGAGTCTGACGCCTGACCCCAACTCCTCACACACCCCCTGGGGCCAGCATCTGTGTGCTGCTTCATTCCCCTGGCTGTGTCCTGGCTACCTGCTGGGAGCTGTCCCTGATGCTGCCTGCCTGCCATCTGTACCTGACCGAGCAGATGCTGTGATCACTTCCACCACATCTCAGGTAGAACCTGCCTGAAATAACAACGATTGCACCCACTTTCCACCACAGCAACCCTCTATGGTCTGTCCTGTGGGACCGTCCAGCTACCCGGCTGGTCTCCTGTCTGTCCCCATAGGGCCCTGCTTTGCCCTCTCCTTCCCATGGAACACTGGTCTGGGGCCCTCCCTCCTGGCTGAGCTGAGCTGTCTGCCTGCATTTTCTGGTCCCTCTTTACACACCTCTTCCCCACAGGAGCACAGCAAGCCACCCCGCCAGTCCTCAGCTCGCAGCCCTCAAATGTCAATAATGAGATCTAGACTCCTTAGCATGGCCAAGTCCTCAAGAGCTGAGTTCCTATCTCCAGCCTCAGAACGTCACGTCAGCGTCTACCTGGCCACTATCAGCATCCACCTGCTGCCTAGGTGTTAGTCAGTGGCTTTCAAATCTTTTTGATTGAAATTTGTCTTTAAATGTACTTACAGGGAAGGACACTGCAGCTTCCACCTGCCAGGACACTGGGAAAAGTTACCAGTGCACTTGGGACTGGTACCTCTGCCTGTATTCTCAGTTTATTCCAAACAAACCAAAATAGAAGTAAATGTGCTTGCCACTCTCAACCAAGACCTGGAAGCAAGTAGAGTTAGTGAATCAAAGTCTGCTAAGTGCAGTGGTCTCCAAAACTCTCTGCTCATGCCTCTATCAATGAACATTTTCTGAGCAGGCACACAGCCCCCATGTGCTAAATATTTATATATAAATGTTATATTGATGTATACCCATGCCTATCCTGTGACACATGTGCATAAATTAAGTGTAATGCACTATGTATTCTATGACACATGAATACAAAGAGAAGTCAAGTGAAGATATCTGTATCAACTCAATCTTAAGTATCAAAAAAAATTCATTTTCTTCTAAATAAAACGTGTGGACACCTTCTGGTAAAAGTATGCAGAATGAACATGTGCTTTTCTTCACTTTCTCACGACACCTTCACTAAAGTCCAAATTATCAGTGAAGAAACATAAGTATGTAAGCCCATTAGGACAAAAAGATTGGGAAAGGACATAGGACATATAAAACATGTAAACACAGTTTTAAAGACAAATATCAAAGATGTTGTTCATGACTAACATAACAGACTATTAAAAAAACCTTGTAATCTCTGAAAGTCAAGACCCAATAAGAATCAAGCATTTTTTTTTTTTAGCTGCAGGACCCGAGAGAGGCTGAGAAATGAGGAAAGACAAGTAGCCCTTGAAGGTAGGAGAAAGGGTGGGGCTGCAGGTGGGAAGAGGAGAGGAGGGTGAAGCAGGTGCCGTCCATCACCCGGACCTGCCCGTCTACCCGCCACTACCCTCCAGACAGACACCTGCCTTCCTCATCCTCTGAGTCAATGAAGGATTCATATATATAATTTAGAGAGAATCCAAACCAATCAGTAAGAAGCTCAAGAGAAAGAAAAATGACACAAGGCACAAATGGATATTCCCCACAGGAGGAAATGTAAGTGGCCACAAACATTCCTCAGTGGCGATGGAGAAAGTGCAGATTGGGGTCAGAGTGAGACAATATATCGTGCTCATTCAATGGGCAAACACTAAGAAGCCTTAAAATAACAAGTGTTATAGAGGCCCGATTTGGCAAGCTTCTTGGAAACAGCAGGTGAGAGAATAATTTAGAAAACAATGTGGCATTATTAGGTGCATTAGATGGACTCTGCCAATGACTGTAGCAAGCAGCTCCTCCATCTCCATCACTTACCACATAAAGGACTCCTGTAGACGTCACCAGCCTTCCACGTGAGTGTGCTAATTGAATGGCTCCCCTCCAGTGCTGACTCCAGGATCCAGGTTCAGTCACCGATGCCTCTACCATCTCAGAGGATTGAGCTTCTAGTGTTGAAAGACTGTCTGAATGCTCTATGGCTGGGTATATGATGGGTTCGATTACTCCCACCCACGTTACATTAGCAAAATCTTAATCACATGACCCCATCCTGTCCACAAATAGGCTGGGGAAAATGTCGTCTTGTATTATCAAACTAAGGAGATTTGTGAGCACCCAGAAGGTCTCTGGAACGTTTTGTAAACTTGAGCATAAATACATTATCAGACTAGAAATTCCTTTCCTGAATACCCTGAGTAGCTACTAGGAGACCCCAGGGGAATTCCTACACATACACACCAGAAGATGAATACAATATTTTCATGGAAGCATTGTTTCTAATAGCAAACCTTGAAACAATCCAAATATCCACCAATAACAATGCAAACATTTACTAATAAGGACTGGAAACCATCCAAATACCCACCAACACACACCTGGAAACTATCCAAATGCCCATCAACAAATGAAGATATAAGTAATGGCTTGTTCACCAAATAAAGCATTGACAGAAGTAAAATGAATGAACTGGAATCAGGGACAATGAAAAAGTGAATTTTCTAAACAGATTGAGTGGAAAGAAAAGCAAATCACTCGAGTTCATTGAAGTAGATTATCTTTTATAAAACTTAACAGTTCTAAATAAGAAGTCATTGAAGGGATGCATTTAGGTGAAGCCATTAAGGTGGATTCTAAGGTTATTTTTAAGTAGAAAAGGGAAAGATTTTTAAGTAGGACATGAAAAGGAGAGGCGTGTGTGGCCGGCTCTCGTGGGATCAATACCACTCTAGCTTCCACGTTGTTGTGAGGTTCCCTTTATACCAGTGTTTCTTAACTCATGAACAGTTTAAATGTGATGGGAAAGCTGTTTCTAAATAAGAATCAGGGAAACGAGAATGGAGGTAACAGAGCAGGTTGAATTGTCACCCAGAGAACCTTGAGTCTACCCTCACAGCAAAAATGTCTCCTGGACCCGATGCCCCTTGGAAGGCAGCCTTGTGGATCCTGCAGAGATTCAGCTGTAAGAAACACCTCTGTCCTCTACCCCCAGTCACCAAGGAGGGATGGTGGGGTCTGTGACAGGCTCGTCTGGACCCTGAGGAGCCTTTTCTGGAGAATGAGGGCTGGAAACCTCACGAGGGATGTCTGGACACTGCTTTTCCATACTGCAAATAAAAGGATGTCTTGTTTCCTTTTGACATAAAGAGATTTCCATTATATTGTCTTTTTAAAAAATAAATAAATAAAATCGGAATTTGGCCTGGCCAAGAGAGAGAATGGAGTTCTATGGTGACAGAAGGTAAGGCAAAGCTCTTGACCCGACACCTGGAATGATTAATGCGTCAACACATGTTCGTCACTATCATAAGTCATGCCACTACTCACTACGGAGACATGACACGCATGTGTCCCCGTGTGTAGGTGTGCGTACGTATCAGACGTCTCACGATGCACAGATGACAGGCATCCCTCTAAGATGCAGAAAGTCCTGTCCTCCCCGTCCCAGCACTTTAAATCCTAATTCTCTTGCTGTGCATTACGCGGTCTTCATCCTTTGCTGGAGCATCACCTTCCAGTTCCTAGCATCCCTTTTCTGGTCCCAGGCTGATTGTGCTCTTCCTTTTCTGTTTTATTTTGGAAACGTAAGGGGTTTTCTCCTATCAAAACAAACATTTGCTATTTCTGTAATTATAATTTGGTGCTAATAAGTTCTTTTCTGTTCCTGCAGCCTTTTTCTGTTGTACCAACATAGAGTTCAAGGATAAAAATAGAACTGTGGAAGTCACTGGGGTGCAATTTGTAAATGAAGTCTTAGCGGCTGATAAGGCTCAGCCACAGCAGGAGGAGAGAGAAAAGCAGTTAAACAGAATGTCCTCTGTGTCCTTTCAAAGCCTGTAGCTTGCTGTCTCCTTGAGAGTGATGACTAATCACTCATCTCCATCTTCCTTGTCTGGAAATCAGAGACTTCCTGAACTTTCCATGCAATAAATGTTAAATAAATCAGTGCGTTTATCAGTGAATGGATGTGTGAAAAGAAATTCTTCCCTGAATCTCCATGGAAGGTGCAGATAGTGCACCTCCAATATGGATAGAGAATAATCTTCTCTACTCTGCTTCCCCGCGCTCCTCCAAAGGCCTAAGGAAGGGGCCACATACCAGACGGAACTCCGTGAAGCACATTCAGCATTCTGGCAGGTGAAGCATTCCATTTTTGACTTGAGATGCTTGGAACGATTAGAAAGACCTTTTTGTCCATTATCGGCCCTATGAACACGCAGCAGTCGGCTGTAGTGAAGGGCCGCTCCCGGCAGGGTTGCACCGCCCTGGATCCTAACCTCAGCCCTGCATGTCCCAGGCAAGTTGCTGCCACCCACAGAGCCCGAGATGCCTCATTTATAAAACAAGGAAATCAGGCCTGTTACAATGAAAAGATTAAATAGGAGTGTAGGGGGCTCCTGCCTTAAGGAAGGTGCTCAATATCTGTCAGTCCCCTCTCATTCGCACCCATTTGCTCTGGTTCAGGCTTATCATTCAACCACAAATGTTCTTGTCCTCTTCCGAAGGACAGCCACTCAGAGTTAAGCACAGACACAGTGCCACCGTGTATGTCGACTCCAGACAGAGCAGGTTCCCCAAGTCAGTCATGTGGCTGGGTTTATGTTCCCCCAGTGACGACACTACAGAAGTCAATATGATCCTCCCAGCAAATGAGTGAAGTGGTCCAACAGGCTGCATGCATGCATTTCTTTAGGAAAGAACCAGACCCGAGAGGTGAAGCAGCTTCCCTGACATCAACCAGCCAATTCCAAGCAGAACCTGAACTAGAAGCTGGTCCCCTTCCCAGTCCCTGTCTTCTTGGTCCCTGCTCCTTCCCTGCCCTGCCACAAGCCCATGGCAGACACTGAGTGCTTTTAAGTTACAGTCACTTTTAAGCCTCAGAAATGAGCAGTTGTTTTCATGTAGCCTTGCTGTCATTAAGTCATCAGCACAACTCTTGGGAACAAAACTGTGCCTTTTTAATTAGTGTCTCGAATGAATTAATGGTTCATTATTCTTTCCCATCTCAAGCTGAGATCATTATTAAAATCTGAAGAAGTAATGAATAGCCAGACAGGGAAATTCAGAATGACTCGGAGAGGATCACTTTTCCTCCATGGATCCCCAGTGCACAGGGGTGATTTGAGACCCTGGTCCCCTGACCAAGCAGCATGGGCAGAGCGGGAAGCCAGAGAAAGCTCCTGACACTTGGATTTGGATCACCTCCAAGCAAAGATGTGCCATTTCAAGAACAGAAGGCTTTCTGGAAAGACTCACCTGGTCCCGGGAGGGATACTGGATTTAGATAATAGTCCAATTTCTTAACTCCAGATCAGAGATGTCAGAGACGTTTTCTGTTTATTCACTCTGCAAACACTTGTTGAGGATCTACTGTGTACCAGCTCCTGTGGTCAGTGATGGAGATCCGCAATCACCAAGATACAGTCCCTGATTTCAAACATGAGATGCAGATGGGCCTGGCAACTGGCTGCAGAACACCAGGCCAAGTTCATTCACCTGGGATCATTGGTGTTTTCCTGATGTTTAGGAAGCTGTTGAAGAAGAGCTGATGTTTTTAAAACCTAGGTCTTGAAAATGGAATGAAGAGCTGTACCCCTTCCTCTACTCAATGTTATATAGCATTTTAAAATAACCTTCTAAATATTTCATGACACCTACTTGAAAAAACCTGCTGTATAACCAAATAAAGACAATGATTTTAACACTGGCAGCAGATACCGAGCACCTTTCTGGTGAGACACAGAGGCGGTTATTAGAGATACCGTCCCTGCCTGTCAGCCCATCATGGGTGGCCATTGTTCCCCATAAAAAGAGGTCAAGCTGTAATGATGATAAGATTCTGTAATTACCCAGAGATTGGTCCCATCCTAATTGTGAGGCTAATTTGGGCAGGTGACTTTCTGTTCTGGAACCTCATCTGTAAAATGAAGAGGTCAAGCACAGAGGCACTAAGCTTCCTGTGCTGTAAGTCTATGATTGTACAATTTCTGTGAAATATGGTTTTGCCTTTGAAGCTCAGTCGCTGAATGATTCCACCCACAAGGACAGCACGGAAACTCAGCTAAATGCCAGGGTGTCTGATCATCGAGAAAAAAAAAAAATCCATTATCCCAGAACATTCAAGGAGAATTGAAAAATTCCATGAGAAAGTAGCCAGCAACCTTGCTTGTAATCGCAAGAAGGTGATGGAGACAGAGAGCACGTGCAGCCCAGCGAGCCAGGTTGTAAACGAGGGCACGTTAGCTGAATGGAGTGCTTGCCAGGCGCAGGGACCCATAAATATTCCATGACACTCAATTGATTTCTCAAAATGAGTTCCATTTCTCATTTGTGAATCTAGCTGATAAGTCTTTTGGCTGTTCTCTGGCCTTCGCCACCCAGTATGTTCTGTCTACGGCTGAATGTCTTCTGTTCCCGTCAAACAATCAACCTCAATCTGCTCTCCCTTAACACCACGAAGCCCACTGGGTCTGTCTAACGTTTCATTTATAACACAGTCACGCTGGAGAAAACGGAGGCAAAGAAGCGCAAGGAAAACGGGTGGAGGGGCCACAACACAAGCACTCACAGTGCCACTGGGTGTCCCAGTACTCGGGGTCACTCTCATTTCTCTTAGTGTTTCTCAACTTTGTCAAGTTATGGACACAGAAAAATATTAATCAATTTCCAACACAATGGGATTAATAGCTAAGACCACTTGAAACTGAGTGTGTTAGGCCCAGATGTTCCGCCTCCCAGGAACCCCAGCCCACAGCCTCGGGGAACAGCTCAGCACATCAGCTGTAGTAGTCAGGGAATTTATGAGAGCTGTGGTAAGGAACAACGACACTCTCAGCAGATAAATATCAGCATGGTTTATTTCTTATTTGGGTCATCGGCTAACCAAGCATTCCAAAGAGCAAGTGGTGTTCTAAGTAGTGGCTCGGGGGTGACAGTACCTGCTCTCTTGTGGCTTTGCCATCTTCTAGGATCCCCTGAAAATCCTCCACTGGGTGATTTACATGCAGCCTGCTGATAAGCAAGGAGAAAGAATGGGGAGTATCACAGAACACCACAGTCAGGCACCCACCATTTCCCCCTCTATTCATTGACCAGACACCAACCAAATGGCCCACGTGGCAGGTGCCCCCTGTTGTCCAATAGGAGAGTATGGGGTAGTTGAGCATCCGGCCAGTCTGCCACAATTCAGGCACTTTGTTAGAATGCTCAGCTTCAAAGTATGGACCATGATTAGCAGAACTGGCGTCACCTGGGCCTCTTCAGAAATGCAGAAACCTGGGCCCCAGGTTAGGACTCCATATCTTAATAAGACCCCTAGGTTACCTGTATTAAGTAACGTTAAGTCAGACCACTTAAAATTCCAATCACCATCAAAAATACTGTACCCATCAAAACAGAAAACAATCATAATCACCGGAAGTTTCCTATGACTGTGATCCCCTATTCATTTCAGGTAGATTGAATGCATAAAGAAGCACACCTGTCATGCAAGGGACCAATAGTTATTGAGCACTTTTTTGTGTCAAGTATAAAGCCAGACACATCCCATACATTGTTTTATGTAAGAATGACCAGGATCCTGAGAGGAAAGTCATGACCTGTTAAAGAGAAAAATCAATTTGCTATGTAAAGAAATTTAGAAGATCAAGGCTACCCAGCAGGTTAGCAAGAGAGTGAGAGAGGGTCCCAGAACTACAGCATCTGTCATCTGGAACTCTTGATGTTCTGCCATGGGTAGCTCAGCCACATCTCAAACTGGTTATTTAGAAAATGGGCCAGTGCTTAATAACTTGGAAAGGGCTCTAGAATCATGAGATTTGGAGGAGAAGATGGAGTGCTCAGTAAGGCTTACAAACATACATGTTTTAAATTTGTAAATCATTCAGTGGGGAAAAGAACAGATTTTCTTAAAGCTAGATTTAAAAAGATCTCACAGTCTGTCTCAGTCCATTTTAACCTTGGTGAGAAATATAGCAGGTCCCATGCACATGCGATTAGGCATCCAAAACAGTCAGGATCCCTGCCCCACAGCCAATGTCCATGAGGACTGTATACCTTGTGGAGACAATTATAAAAGTAAATCCATCTCTGTGTAAACAAGAGAAGGAAAATGAACCAATGATACTCTGATGGTTCAGGGACAAGGCAGACCGGGATGCATTCGGGGATCTGAGGTGCCCTTTCTTCCTTGCTCCTCTCCTATTTGGCAAACTTGTTAACTCCTGCTGTAATACTCACTGGGGTATCTTGCAGTGTATAACGATCTTAGTGAGGAGAGTATGTCTCACAGTATCAAAAAGACTCTTAAAAATGTGTGCTCCCAAGCCCAGTCCCCAGAAATTCTGATTCAGTCCAGCTGGACTGGTATAGGGGGCTCTGAATGCTCAAAAGGCAGCTTAGGTGCTATGGGTGCAGCTGGTCCATGAGCATCACTTTGGAGAATGCTGATTAATACATTTTGCAGCATAGCAATCATTCATTTACACCTCACCTTTCACTACTACTAAAGCAGGACCTCAGCTCTGATTTCTCTGCTCCTCAGTGCCTAGATCCTTGCCTGGAACATTGGGATAGAAATATTTTCAATGTGTCATTCCTACAAACACTTATTTTTTAAATGAAATAAATAATAAGTGGATAAAATAAAGAAAGTTAAAATGAATGAATAACAGGTACCATGGGCTTCATTCCAACATATTAAAAAGTGCTACCCTCATTGTAGGACTGAGTCGACATGTCTTCCTGCCTCTGTACTAAACAATTCTGGGGGAAAATTACATATTCCTGCAAGTGTGATAAGCAATACTGAGATCAAACAAAAATAACATCTACTCTTCCAAAAAATAGCTCCTTCTGGAAAATAAGACTATGCCATCATTCATTGGCTTACATATCAAGACTAAGAGCATCAATGCAACATGGGTGCTCTTACCTCCCTGTGCAGAGTAGCCAAAAACTCTGATGTTAGAAACTCCACCCAGCACCAAACAGCTCCCCACCTTTCAGCCAGTTCTCAACCAGTCAAGAAACAAAGATTGAAACTCAGTGAAAACCACCCACCCTAAAATAGTCCTAATAATCTTGTTTTATTTCTTATCTTGAAGGTAGAATGAGACTTATTTTTATTAAAATAAGCTTTAAAAACTTAACTTTGCTTGGATCAGAAAGTTTTCTGGGAAGTCAACAGCCAGTACTACAAGGCCTCTTAGCACAGAACCTCAAAAAGCCCAGTGGGCAATGAGCCTTCTGTCATTGCTCTAGTCTGGATCCAGAGCCCTGGGACATGTTAGGAGGATATTCTGAGGTTGACAAGTATAATTTTCTAGCCAACCTTTTCCAATGTGTGGGTTGGGAGAAAAAGGAAACAGTGAACCTCTTAGATTCTTTCATGCATTATTTATTCATGGATTAATTTGACCAGTATTTATTGAAGAACTCCATTGGGCTACAGAGGAACACAAAAACTAGAGAGTCAGATGGAAAAGAGGATTATGTACAGCAATCATTATAACCTCATGTAACAAGAGCCATGGTTGATTTCCACCAGAGCAGTGGGAACATGGAGAACAGAGGGGCCTGTCCTGCCCACAGCGTCAGGGAGCACTGCCCTGTGCAGAAAGGACATGGTGTGTGATCTAAGGTGTATAAGATGATTAGATATTGCTAGGAAGACAAGGTACAGTGAGCACTTCTGACATAAAAAGCAGGAGAGCAAAGATTCAGAGACAAAGAGGTTGGTATCAATGGGGTTGTAAGTAATTTGCCTTTTCTGGATCACAGAACTTGAGAAATAAATATGGAAAGGTTAATAGGGGCCAGGTAATCAAATCCTTTCTTTTTGGATATTTAACTTAATAAACCATTGAAGGATTTTAAGTATGAGTTTGACAGGACAAGATTTATATTTGGGAACATTCCTTCTGATAGCAGAGTAGAAGGTAAATTGGAAGACAACGGGGTCTTGGGGACGGGAAGGTAGCTGGTAAGCCATTGGATTTGTTCAGTCAACGGACAGTGAAGGTTGGAACCAAAATGTGGGTTAAACTATGTCCTCTAAACAGATAAGTTCAAGTCCTAGTTCCCAGTATGTAAGAACGCAACTTTATTTCATAACATGTTCTCTGAACATGTAATCGAGTTAAGATACAGTCATAATTGATTATGATAGCCTCTAATCCAACTAGTGGTGTCCGTAGGAGAAGAGGAAAATCTGGACATGGGTACACACAAATGGAGAAGGTCACGTGACGGTGTGGCAGAGGTTGGAATGATGAGTCTTACGGGCTAAAGAATACCAAGGGTTGTCACCAGCCACTAGACGGTGTGGAGAGAAAAGAGGAGCCTTCAGAGAGAGCAGGGCCCACATCCACCTTGATGCCAGACTTCTGAGCTCCAGAGCGGAGATAACACATATTGTTTGAAACCATCCAGCTTATGGTATTTTACCCTAGAAAAGGCCTTAGACCTCTGTAGAAAATTAACAGGAAAGGAAACAGAGTCAATGGAAGAGGAGGACATCCTAAGATCTGTAAATAAAAACTTTAGGATTCAGAGCAGATTGAAAATGACGTTTAGAAAATCAGTGAGGAGTCAAGGAGGACCCATCATTTCGTACTTTCATCAATGTTGGAAACAGCAAGCGCAGCGTCTAAGAGCTGAAGGAGATTGATAGGAAGGTGCTTGCCCACTGCTCTGTAGGCAGGAAGGAGAGGCACATCGGGCATCTTACGCTGCCACAGGATAGGAGCCAATCACAGGGAGCACAATCTTAGGTCCCTGCTGGAGACTTCGGGGGGAGGAAATATGCACTCCCCAGCATCATGTGCCATGTGACTCAGGAAACAGGCTCCTTCTACTGTCCTTCAGTCGAAGGCTAATGGGTTTCAATTACACCTTGATGAAGGCCATTTGATTCAACTGACTGTCTTGTGCACCAGAGCTGCATGACTCACACACCGCCCCGTCTGCTGTAAGCACCCACTTCCTGTTCTTCCTTGGCATTTCCTGCAGTGGCCTTTCCCACTTGGGTTCAAACACAATTACCTGAGTTCCAGTCCCCAGCACCTAATTAGCCTCCTCATTTTTACTCTACTTCCAATCTTCCTCTCTCTTCCACATGCATCCAAAGATGTTTTTCTTAACATGAACCTGATCACATGGTAGTTCTCCAAGTTCTGCAGGACCATCTGATGTCCCTTGTCTAAGATCTTTCACAGTCAGGTTCTGGAAACTTCTCCAGCCTCATATCTGACCTTCCCTTACATGGAGTACTTCAAACTTTATTGCATGTTTTTGCTGCTCCCTGACCCAGGTGGACTTGCTCATCTCCTCTTTGTTAAGCTCTCCTTCCCCGTGGCCTGGACGGTTCCTAGCCCAGTGCAGGAGCTGTCTGCCTTGCCCCCCGGGTTCCCACGGTGGACATTTCCAGCAGTGCCTCTCCAATCCTCTACTGTGCAAAATGTGACTCTCTCTAAACAACTAGAGTCACAGAAGAGTGACTGCCTTGCATGGTAGTTAGAGTCCCAACACCTAGAAACCAACACGTAGTAGACTCTCAGAAGCTGAGCAAAACGAGAGCAAAGCCCCGGCAGTCCTGCTGGAAGGCTGGCCTCCAGGACACAGCAGCCAGCATGAGCACCCTGGGGTTTTCCTATCAGGCCAGGTGATTTATGAGTTGTGTGATTCATCAGGCTTCATGTACCAGGTGTCACCTCTGCATTCAGCTTCACTGATCAAGAAAATGAATTCGATCCTGGCTCTGTCCTCCAATAGCAGCTGGCCAAGAAAAGTCGTTAATGCAGTAAATTATCTTCCCAGCTGTTAGGATGGTGTACTGTCTTGTTTCCCTTCTTTTAGTTCAGCTGAGCATCCATTTGTGCTGTGATATTTACATGAACATCTTCATTTCACCAGTTCCATTGTCCATCTGTTTGGCTGAGGGTGGAATTACCAAGCTGCAGCCAGGAATGGAGGCATTAGCCAGACCAGAGGGCAACTTCCCCCCAGAGAAAAGGCCAGCCCCATTCCCAATTCCTCTGCCCCTGCTTACCGCTGAATGAAACCTGGCAGGCGCAGAGCCAGAGATTAGAAAGCCTAAGCAGAAAGTGAGAGACAGGGGCTATTTGTCTTCTGCAAGACAGACTAGCCCACAAAGGCTGACTGGGGAACACAGAAGAAGTGCCTTGGCTTCTTTAGCTGGGACCTCAGTCTCAATCCCACGTCTAAGGAGGGCATTCCTCATTCATTTAAAAGATAGCTAACGTGAGCCTGCCCTGAGCCAGACATTGTGAACTAAGAAGGTAAAGCGTCTCTAAATTCACATTTACTGTAACCCATCAGGTCAGCAAGAACCTCTTGAATACCAAGCAGGATTCTAAGACCTGGGGATTAGCATTGGTTAAAACCAAGGCCACTCCCTGGAAATCTGAGGAGGTGATGTTTAATCACAAGATTTTGGAGAAAAAAACAGCTCTTTTGAAGTCTGCAAGACAGAAACAAGCTCGATATCCTCAGGGAGAGAGAAAAGGGGGGTGTTCTGAGGGTCTGGTGGAGACAGGGCTTCTAGAAGCAGCAGCAGCCATGGCACGACTTTCAGATCTGATTCTACATGTGAGAGGAAAACATTAGAGAAATTTAAGAGAAGTTCTGACATTTTCTGAATGTCAGACACTGAAAAAGGGCCACCTGGTTGGCCTCTGCAGGGAGGGGACTGCCCAGGAGCAAGGCTGGAGGTAGAGGGACCAGTGAGGAATGAGGGCTTTGGCCAAGGCGAGGAAGGAGGCGGCTGCGAGAGGGCTGAGGGGATCACGGAGAGGAGGGAGGGAGTGAACCAGCACGGCTTCGTGGTGAGTGGCTGGGACTTCCTGACGGTGGAGAATGGGGTGTGTGAGAGAGAAATGAGCTAACTCCCAGGTTTGTGGCTGGAGCGACTTTGTGGATGGCAGAGCCATTTATTAAGGTGAGGAAGGTTGGGAGTGGTGAGCCGATTTGCAGAGGAAAATCAATACGCCTGGCGTGTTGTGCTGAGATGCCTATCAGACATCAAGGGGAGGGTCCTATGGCCATTACAGCATAAGGAAGATGGAGCAGAGGAGGCAGCCAGCCCAGGGCACCGAACAGGAGTGCAGGGTGGCTCAGGGTGGCTCAGACACACTGCGGACTGGAGGCAACTCGTATTGCTGAGCATCTGCCAGCAATGTCATATGTCAAGCATGTGACTTTAATTCTCAGGTGCATTGCTTTATTTCTCCACACTGCAAGAGAGATGGGACTCCTCCACAGGGCCAGGCTTAGGAGGAAGCAAGCTGCCGTCCATTCCCATCTGTACCTGCCCCCACCCACTTTCAGTCAGTGTGACCTTGAGTGAGTCCCTCGACCTCTCCTTCTTTTCTCATCTGCAACTGGAAATACTAATTCACAGTTAGTACATATAATAATTCTAAATAATAGGCATCTTCATAATTATTATTTATTTTTCTTCTGTTGTGGGTTGATTGTGTCCCATGAGAAGGGATATTCCATCCCTAATTCCTGGCACCTGTGAAGGTAAGTTTATTTGGAAATATGGTTAAAATGAGGTCATATAGGATATGACTACTGTCCTTAAAAGAGGAAGGAAGTTTGTTTACAAAGAAAGATACACAGAGAGAATGCCACTTGAACATGGAGATGCCACCACAAGCCAAGGCTCACCAAAGGTGGTCAGCAGACTCAGAAGCAGAAGAGAGGCATAGAGCAGGTTCTACCCTGAGCTTCCAGAAGATCCAACCAACACCAGTCAGCATCCCAACTTGAGTAAGAGAATAAATTTCTGTTGTTGTAAACCACCCAATTTGTGGTATAAAAGCCCTGGAAAGCTAATACAAGTTCTGTTCTACAAATGAGGATATCCAAGTTCTAAGAAGTCATCTGACAAAAAGCAGATGTCTCTGAACTCAAGTGAGAGCATGCATTCCTCCATTCAGCCCCTGTGAAACTTGGGTTCATCTTAGGAAGACAGCTTGCAATGAGCTAGTCAGTGCCCTCCCCGTACGGGCCACCAAATGCCGCAGTCTGGCTGGGCATGATTCAGGAGCCACTTGTCAAAGGAAACTATCTTTATTTTTAGAACCACACACGCCAAACAAAAAAGCTCCTCAGGAAAACCTTCAGAGCCCAACTGCCACCACCGGCTTCCCACAAGCCTCTCCCTCAACCCCAAGCCTCTCCACCTCCCACAATCCTCCTGCTCTTGAGGCCGATTGCTGGGTCTCGTGGGCAGAGCCAAAAAAGTCCCCCAATGAGCAGCTCTGTGGTCTGAAAGGGCAGGGAAACAGCCCAATGAGCATCACTGAAGAGGAGCCAATCAGCTAGATGTTGCTGGGGCCGCTGTGAGCCAATCATCAGCTGGCAGTCTGAAAGGGTGGGGAAACAGCTCAATGAGCATCACCGCAGAGGAGCCAATCAGCTAGAAGTTGCTGGGGCCGCTGTGGCTCTCAACAACCTGCAATCCATGGATGAGACAGGCAGAACACTGAGCAAACTCAACTGGGTGCTGACGCCAGAAGAGGATTGTGGGAGAGTCACTATGATGTGCGCAGGAGTCAAGAATTGGACAAGGTATGCAGAGGAACAGCTGGATGTGGCTTTGCATGAGCAATAACAGATGTAAGGAGTGGCCAGCACCTGCGGAGCCTGGGAAGGAATCAGGCAGCGTGGTCCTGGTCCAGCAAGCTGCCTAGTACTGTATGAAACTCATCTACACATCCTCTCATGAGCCTCACACTAGCATGCAGAGGAGGGTACCATTCAATATGAATTCAACAAATAAGAACAATGAAGTTTGAAGGGCAGAGTCACTAGCTCCAGGTCACATGGTCAGTACCTGGAGACTGGAACCACAGGTACTTCTTGGCCCGTGACCACTTCTGTACCCCTTATGCTAGGCTGGCTCTCATCCTGGTTACTGGCTACTTACTCTCCCTGAAATTCTGTCTCTCCATCTGTAACCTGGAATGCAGACATTCAGCATGCAGTCACCCTTCCCTGGACTCCAGCCCAGTGGCCTCAGGTGAACTTCCCCAATGGCAGTGAGGTCATAGTGTCACAGGCCAAGAACAGCGCCCATCTGAATTCTCCACAGTTCCTTCTGAACACTGATGATGGAAGAGTAAAGAACTTACTGGTGGCTTTGCAGAATCATCAGGTGGATCAGAGGCAGAGAGGGCCAATTAAGGAGAGGTGAAATATTCTAAGAGACAGTCGGAAACACACACACACAAAAAAAGATGACAGAAGAATTGAGGGATAAGGGCTCCTAGCAAAAAAAATAGATATAGCAAAGTGCATCCACAGGAACTCAGCAATTTTATCTCAATCTGATGATGGACAGCTCTGGTCTATTTTACAAACCCACCTGACTGCCTCGGGAGGTCACTGAATCCACTCTAAAATGGAGTTCCAAATGGGTGCAGCAGATCTGACCTCCATCCAGGACAATTCTAAAGAAGCAGAAGGCATCTGGCTGAACTGCAGAGAAGGGATGAGGTGCAGCAAAAATATCTCCACAGAATGAAATGCAGGCCAACCATCACATGTAATGAGCTCAAACAGAGAAACAATACTGCGTGCTTTGGTTGCTTGTCATATGCTTGGTAAATTCTAAGAATGCTTAGACAATATTATTTTTATTTCTCTTCTGTCTTTTAGGAAACTGAGACAGGAATATTTGAACCCAAGACATCTTCCATGCAAGTGCATGCTCTTAATCACTGCTCTATACCACTTCTTAGAGCCCCGCCCACAGGAAGGAACAGAGGGAAACAGGATTCAGTCAGCTGCCAGAGGATGCCAGCTTGGACTTCCCCTCTCAAAACATAAAACCACAGACTTGGGGACGATGGGGGAAAAGAAGCAAGTAAGAGTCTGGCAATTCTGCAGAGGCCCCTAGAGGCTGCCACCAGGTGGTGCCAGTTAGTTTGAAGGGCAGGTTCTGCAACCTGCAGAGGATGGTGCCGTTTCTGCTGGATTGGGACCTAAAGGGAGAGATTGCTGAAAAAGGAAATAGATCACTGGTGCTGCTGAGAAAATGCTGAGCGTGTTACTGGCAAAGAGCAATGCTCTTCACGCCTTAGAATGGTCCATGTTTAGTGGTGCTTTGAACAGATGAAGACCAAAAAGCAAAGAGCAGCCAAATATCTGGAAATCAAGAGATTCTGCAAGATGGTGTTCCTGGTACCCCTGATATGCAGCCTGACCCAGATCACAAGGTGGCCTGCTCGTCGGGTGGGAGCCAGCACGTCTGTGTACGTCATTGGTGTCTGGTGGCGTGAAAGGGAGCCAGCCTTTGCAGCCTGAGGAAGTCTGACTACGAAGTGAGAAGAGGCTGACTGTTCTGCCACCACCATATCCATGACTGTCTCCAGTTGTGTGACTTTTTAATGTTAGGGTAGAGTCTGGGGCAGTTCTGGCAGGCCTAGAATTGACCATCTGTAAAGAGCTAGAAAGAAACTCCAGCTCCATGAATGACTTAATCTCCCCAGGGTAGTTTCTCCTACTCCACGAGGAGATTAAAAATAGTGAGTTCTGGTGGAAGGAATTACATGGAGTAGCAAACACAACATCACCCGGCACAGCAGAGATGCTCAATAAACAGGAAGCAATCATTTCTGTCCATGAATTTTTACTGTTATTACTATTGAGGTTCTTTCAAAGGGATCCTGTGTGTGTGTGTGTGTGTGTTTGCACACGCACTACATGCATGTGTGTGTGTGTGTGTGTGTGTGTGTAAAGGAACATCCCTGATGACAGAGCAATGTTACAGTTTGCTAATTTTCATTGGAAACACTTCATGGAAGAGATACTGGTTGATCAGTACTTTCAAAGTGGAGAAAGAAGAAGGGGAGGAGCCCCCCAGACAGAAGTGACTGCACAAGGGCCAAGTTCCCTGGTAATTTGGTAAATAGGGGACTTGCTCTACTTCCTTCAGAAGCCCATCTTTTGACTTCAAAATGACATAATGAAGTCCTCAGTAGCTGCCACATTTTCTGCCTTTATTTAAATCTTCAGTTCTCTCTCCTGACCACTGTAGTTCTACCGGAATGACCACTTGACGGACTCCCTCAACCGAGGATAATCCCTGTCCTTCCTGGTACCCAGCAGGCCACATCTGACAATTTGGTCCCCCCTAGAATTTTTTCCTCCTAGAAAAAAGAAAAGCCTCAGGGAAGATTCTTGACCTGGATCTGCAAACAGTGCATGGGTCGCTATTGAGCAGGTGAGGTTGGGACAGCTGGCACCTTCATTACCCTATGATCTGACACATTCCAACCATTGCTTCAAACCCAAGACTCAGCTTCCTGCACTTGTAGAGGACTGAGGGCAAGATCAGTGGAGGGAGGGCCCTGCTCAAGACCCCTGCACTGGAGCCACTGAGAGGTGGGGGACAGAGTCTCCTGTCCAGCACAGGACAATGTGTGTTCACCCAACAGCAGGGGATGTAGAACAATCTAGACTTATTGAGTGAGACACGAGAAACAATGATTCTTTTTCTAAAAGAGCCCAAACCAGCCATGGAGGGCCTGGGACAGCAGCAGGCACAAAACAGCTACCCAACAGGTGCCATCTGCAGGTGGGGGAGCAGCAGGGACAGCACCCCTCCCCCCAACAACAGGGACACCGGCTGGCAGCAGGCCGCATGGTGAGGGCTCCCTGGAGCTCACTACAGGGCACGCAGGGGCTGTGGCCACAGGGAGAAACTGGAATATTCCGAGCCATACTCGGGAACTTTCCTTCCTCTGGATCCTCCTAATGGCCCTTGAAATGGGACACTGAATTCCAAAACTCTTTCTGGTCGGAGCTATAGCCAGGACACAAATAAAAATCATTAATATGTATTAATTCTCTGTAATAATCAGGCAATTTTTCTTCATTCATTTGTTGAACAAAGGCCCATTGAGCCTCTGTCCACACCAGACACCATGCTGAATGCTGGGGACACGTGAGTGAATAAGACACAGTCTGAGCCTCACGGACTCACACATCAATGGGGAGACAGACACCAGCCAAGAAAGCAGAGAGCCAAGAAACCCGTCAAACATAAATGATGTCAAGTTACAGGAGATAAACCAAGAGGAGGTCGTGGAGAGGAGGCAGGTTCTTGGACTGCATGGGGACCTTCCTGAAAGGTGACGTTCAGAGCCTCATGAAGCAAGGCACAGGAGTCCTTCAGGCAAAGAGCAGAGGAGGAGGATTCCAGAAGGCCTGCGGAAGGGGTAGACACATTTGAGGATCTGAAGTCGGGCAATGAGGCTGGAGGGGGAGAACATTGTATCTGCAGGCTGGCCTGACCCGAGAAGAAAAGGATAGGAGGAAATCCAATATCCCTGTAATGATCATATCCATAATGACAACAACTCACTGTCTTTCTATTTCTTTTCCTGTCCACTTACCCAGTTAGCTCCCAGTCCCAGCCCTGTGCATGAGCAAAGCAGGGACTACTATCTCCATTCATATGAGACAATTTTGGTGAAAGTAGAAGTGAGTTCTTCTCACGTGAACTTTTCAGTCAAGGCCAACTTCATTGCAACAACGTGATTGAATGCCCTGAGGGAGGTGGCTTCCAGAAGAGCTGCACCCAGATTCCCAGCCCAAGTGCACCCTGATATCGCCAACACAAGACATCACAACTCAGCCCAACATGGGTTACAGCGGAGAAGCCAAATACTAGACTTGGTTCTCTATGATCTCAGACCTGACCCATCCTCTTGCTCTGTTACCCCCACTCACTGGAGTCGCTATTTAACGGCCCAGGTCCTACAGAGTTTAATCCTTCTCCTCCCTGAGCCATTGGACACCCGGGCAGGACCGCAACTCCATGTGGAGGACCTCCTGACCAGCAGGAGGACCTGTGCAAAGTTCCTGTCTTCTACTCCACATACCTCCTTCAACGGGGCTCATTCTCAATGTGACTCTAATAATCAAGAAAATAAATTAGAGTCCAGAATCTCTTTTACTCTGGATAATGGCCCGTTCCAGGAAGTCATTAATGCGGTAGATCACACTCACAACTGTTGACACCATGAAAGCATGTTGTTTACCTTCCTTTGATTCAGCTGAGTATCAATTAGCTCAGTGATATTTACATAAATATCTCGATTTGGACGGCAGAATTGTCCATCTGCTTCTGGAAAGATTTAATTAGGTCCGTGTTGCTGGGGAAGAAGAAATTAATCCTTTTCAGCATTAACCTTTTCGATTAATGTGTGTTTTGTGATGTATTGTGTAACAGGCCTTGTTATGTAAATCGGACAAACTGGAACATTTCAGGCCCAGAAATGATGTCCTTTAAAAGTAGATCTCTCTTTCCAAATCATGACAATGAATGTGTGCTTGCATGCTTTCACTCCTCCTGGAGAAGGTTTCTGCCCCTTTCTTGAAGGCTTCTCTTCAGTGTTCCATGTCTGTTTCAGTCAGCTTTGTCACCACTGTGACCAAAAGACCTGACAAGAACAATTTTAAGGAGGGAACGTTTATTGGAGCTCAGGGTTGCAGAGGTCTCAGTCCACAGACAGCCAACTCCATTCCTCGGGGCCCAAGGTGAGGCAGGACACCATGGGCGAAGTGTGTGGAGGAGGAAAGCAGCTCAGGACGTGGCAACAGGAGTAGAGTGCAAGAGAGAGCGACTATCCCCTCAGCACAGACAAAATATAAAGCCCACCTCATGCCCTCAGTGACCCTCCTCCTCCAGCCACAACCCACCTGCGTACAGTTACCACCCAGTTAACCCCTATCAGTGGATTAATTGCTGATTGGATTTAGGCTCTCATCCCCATCGTTTCACCTCTAAACCTTGCATTGTTTCACACATCTTTTCCAGGTTTTCAGATAACAAGATAAAGACAGAGCAGTAATGATCTGCCCAAACTCATGTCTAAACCATAACAGTGTCCTTGAGTCACTCATGCCACTCTCCCACTGGCTAACTCCTGCAGGGACTCTTGACTTCATATCTTCTTCCCCAAGGTGTGAGGCCTTCCTGCGATCCCGAGTAATATCAGGACCCCATGATCATAGGCTTCAACTTCTTGCTTGAGATGTCTTCCACGTGTGTCTCATCTAGGGCCGTGTCCCCTCCATGAATATAAAGATTGTGGATTCCTCATCCATTGCTGATTTATTGATTCCTAGCCAAGGACCTGGACGTGGAAGCTACTAAGTGTATATTGACTGAATGGATGAGCAGAACCAGAACCTCAGGTGACAGTGTCTCCATGAGCTCAGGGTCCACCACCCCAGCTCACAGAGGCAAGCATGTGGTTAAAGCTGTAGGAATTACAGGTCTGAGTGCACAGCTGCCACCTTCCTCACATCTACACGACCTGAACCGGTCCTGCTCCTGATTACCTGCTTCCTGAGCACTGTGCACACAGGCGAGCTCAGTGACCACCCTCACTTATTCAGCTCAACCTTTCCAAGGTGCTGCTATTTAAGGAAAAGGTCTCTTTGACTTCATTCCTTGGAATCTCCTCCATCTCTTCTCCTTTTTCTGTGGTCAGGTGTTCCTCACCCCCTAGAAGCCTTCCATGTAACTCCCTAAAAATCTTCACCTAGTCCAGGGTAGGGAGGAGAATCATCATAATTATAGCTACCAGTTAGATGTCCCGTACCCTGGGCACTGCCGCAGGTTCTAATTACATAAATACCTAAGTCTACAGAAACCCTGGAATATACACATCTTTTCCAGGTTTTCAGATAACAAAATAAAGACAGAGCAGTAATGATCTGCCCAAACTCATATAACAAATAGGATAGAACCTGGGCTTTTAAACTAGATCTGTCTGACTCAGAAGCCCTCTTGCTTTGCCATCAGAACACAGTGTCACCAGGGTCTTCACTGGACCAAAGCACCAGAGTTGAGCAAAGTGTTAAGTCTTTGGGAGGAACCCTGTTACGCCAATTGGCCAGAGTGAAAATAGCACAGGATAGCTGGTCTCAAAAGATTTTAGCTGGCCATCTTGGCACATGCCTGTGATCTCAGTGACTCCAGAGGCTGAGACAGGAGAATTGCAAGTTCAAGGCCAGCCTCAGCAATTTAACAAGACCCTCAGCAACTTAGTAAGACCCTGCCTCAAAAATTAAAAAAAATAAAAATAAAATGGGGAAAAGGGCTGGAGATGTGGCTCAATGATAAAGCACCCCTGGGTTAAAACCCCAGTACCAAAAAAAAAAAATGTGGCTCTATTTGTGTTATTACCTCTGTCAGAATTCAGCCCTGTGTAAATTGGTTGGCAAAATTTGCATTTATAGAGCAGAGATTGAACGACTCTTTTGTAAAGAGCCAGATAGTAAATATTTTTGGCTTTCCAGGGTAGAGTATCTCTGCCATAGCTTCTGAACTCAGCAATTGTAGGAAGAAAGCAGCTATAGAAGAGCAGTAATGAATAGGTACACGTGTAGCTACGTTACAATAAAAGTCCACTTACAACGGGGCAGGATGGACTTATCCCAGTAATACGCTGACCTCTGAAGTGGAGGGAAAGTGGGCTTGATATTTTGAACCACTTACTTATCTATACAATTTAATCCTCACATTAGTACTGTAAAGCAGGCCTGGGTATTAGCTTCACTGGAAAGACAAGGAAGCTGAGATTTCAGAGGACAGGTGGTGTGGAGGCCAAGGGTAACACCCATGAACTGAGCATCTGGGGCTTGTGCACAAGTAGGTCCCCAAGATGGGTGGTTGCTATTGCTTGTTGTCATTTTCCTTTAAATTGAAAATGTCTAAACGTTGACGTTGTGTCAGAATCCCTATCCCTTCAGGGACCCTCCACTCTCCTCCATACTCAAAATGTTCCTCCCTCTCCAAAGCCCTCTGCACATGGTGATCCCAGGAGGTAGTGACATGTTAAAACAGGATACAACCAACCCATTTCCCTAAGAAAGTGACAAGAGGGGACAGCTCCAGACAGAAGACGACGTCATGCTGCCTTGAGGCCAGCCAAGCACAGAGCCGCTGGACAATATTTCAATACTGAATGACCTCAGTGGATGGAGGAACTTGATGTAGGAATCCCAGTCATGTTGACTAGGGACAATGCAGGTTATTAGAGAAGACCTGGGGCTCTGGGTGAGACTTACCTCCCCTACCTTCTGATCTCGCCATTGAGTAAGCTAATAACCTTGGGAAAGTTACCGGTGCACGAACTTTAGTTTCCTCATCTGCACAAATACCAAGAAAGCAAGTAAAGCACGTAGCTCACACTACAATCCACCAAAGGTAGCAACCCTGCTGACGACATTCACTGTTGCTCTGTGCTGATTGCATTGGCTTCTGGAGCCGCCATCTTGCTTCAGAGAAGAGCCATGCATGACGGAGAAAGGTTCAAAGTCCTGCCAAACAGTACACCGGAATCCTTGAACCTGTTGATGTGCATGTCTAGGTCGATTGTCAAACACATCCTGAAAGGCCCACATTCTAAAAGACTTAGCAAAAGTTGTAACAATCTGTTAGAGTCTGTAAACAAGTCAAAATAACACCTGGCATTTTGCCAGGGGAATGTTAGAGTTCGTAAACAAGTCTGGATGGTGCCTGGCAAAATGCCAGAGGGAGTGGTTTGAGAAGTAACAAAAGCAAGCCATTAAGTGTGGAGATTCCTGATTGGTTGACTGATGTATCTAGTTTATGTTAATTAGATAAGCTGTGTGGAATGTATAAATACTGCTCCTGTCCTGCAATAAACGGCTCCCACTCCTGCTGTATCAATCTACACAAGTTGTTCGTCACCCCCCGGTTATTTTGCCCAGCCAGCCGGGCTGCGGCAACAATCCTGGAATAATAAGGAGGTAAAAATGATGGCCACATACAACGTGAAGACTAAAGGGCAACAATAACAAAGAGAGTTCGATTTACAAGGAACCGTGAGATGTTTTCTTTGGTTTTTGCATTTTTATGAAGTTCCATTAAGGAAGTCACAGTGCTACTTATTGAAATAAGAAAAACAGAACAGGGAAAAATTCAATAAACTGGCATTTTAACATTAACAATATTTAAAAGAAAAAAAAACCTCACCATGCTCTAAAATTATGAAATTACTTTTATCAATTTAAACATTCATCAGATTACTCCTTTCTTAAATTGATTGAAGAGTTTTATTAATTATGTTTTCAGAAATCTCTCATGAATTCCTGCTTTTCTTCTTACAACAGGCTGCTTAGCCGATTTTCTTTCTCTCTCAGTACCCCATGTCTCTTACTAATTTCCATTCAACAGAGGAGCCATGAAATAATGTGGCTATTCGGAGGAAATACTGATGATCTTTTTATGAGGTATGTCTTTCCACCATATCTATGCCATTAGATAGACTCCATCAGAACTTCCCAGAACAGCTCAGATGGGAAGGTTCCCAAGGCACAGGACCTCCCACTTACTATTCCAAATGACCAGGAAATTACTTGACCAATTAACACCAGGCCTTGAGTTTTCTGAGAGATTTTTTGTTTTACAAAATTTCTTCTTCTCACAAGGGATTTAGAGAATTCTTTTATATTATTCCCTTAGGCCCTGGTACTTATCCCAAAGGAGAATTCTATATGGAATCAGCAGGCCTGAGTTAAAATTCAGCTCTGCCACTTATTAATGGTAGTCTTGGGGAAATCACCTAATTTCTCTGCATTTCAGCTTTGTTAATCTCCCTACCAGCCTCACCAGCCATGTACAGGAAACAGTTTTGACCATAATGTTATTCTTTCCTGACCTACAAACTTAGGCAATTACTGGACATCAGACACTCTAATAGATGTTTAGAATCCAAAATGGAAAGATACAGTAGAGAAGGCATGCTCCAGTAGAGAAGGCATGCTCCAGTAGAGAAGGCATGCACACAGCAATCAAAATAGAGGATGCCATGGGGCCCCAGTTGGTATGTTGGTGGGTCAGGGAAACCCAAGTATATCCTGAGGGTATGAAAGTTGTAAGACTTGATATCACAGTTGATTCCTAGAAAAGAAAGGAGGCAGAGAGGAGAGTCTGATTGACTGGAAAAATGGGCAAAGATGCTGCCACCGAAAGAGCCCAGCACATCAGGTTCAGAGGTCATGGGAGCACATGAGAGAGAACTCATGATGCATAGAAGGTCAGAAGAGTCACAATAGCATAGACTATTGAGAGTCTAATGTGGCACACAAATAAAAAATAATTCCTAACATCATTGAACTTATTCTTGTTTAGCCATTCCACAAATTTTCATACCCCTTAGTACAACCACATTGTCCATTATGTTTCAATATATGAATTCGGGGACACATTTAGACCATAGCACCCTTGCATATCATTACTGCAACCCTATAAAGTAGGTTCTATTTCTATCCCCTTTTTAAAGATGAACATACAAAGGTCTAAAGAGTTTAAGACCTTCCTAAAGTCACCCTGAAAGCCATCAAGCCAGGACTCTAACTTTGTTCTGTTTGATGCCACTGTCTTTGCTACTCTTAACCACTGAGCTCTCCTGCCCCAGCTGGGGTGGGCTTCACTGTACACCCAATAAGGAGCATATTTTGAACAGACAGTTGGGTGGACCCCATAATCCTTACCACTTCATTAAATAGGTGCTCCCCTATTTAATTGCTTCTGTTGAGTGGTGGCTGACATAAGGCTTTTTCTAACCAATACAATGCATAAAGAGCGATGGGCTGTCACTTTCATGATTTAAAATTGTGATTTCCCTTTTGCTGGTAGACTCTCTTCTTTGCTGATTTTGATGAAGCAAGAGGCCATGTTGGAAAATCCCATATGACAAAGAATTGAAGGCAGCTTCCAGTTAACAGCCAGGAACAAAGTTTCTCGGTCAAAGAGCTCTCTGAGGACTGAGTGCTACCAACACTTTAGTGAGTCAGAAGAGGTTCCTTCTCCAATCAAGTTTTCAGTCGAGCCCCCAGACCCAGCCAGCTGGATTGCAGCCCTTTGAGAGACCCTAAAGCAGAAGGCCTCCAGATGAGCCTGCCCAGATGCACGGCCCACGTCAGCTGTGAGATAACAAATGCTGAGGCATGTGGCTGATCAAACAGGTAGGACAGAGCCTCTGAAGAGTTCAGGAAAGCTCAAGGACAGAGAGGCATTTTTACTAGTTTGCCAACAGAGCAGAGAATAGATTAGAATAGATAAGGAGGAAAGATTGGCCGAGGGGCTATTTCAAGGTGAGACAAGATGGTGACCTAAGGAATGAGAACAGAGGGACCAGGGGATGAAGGAAGAGCACAGGAAGCTGCACACGCACCGATGGAGGCAGATTCAGCAGAACACGGAGTGTGGGGGCGGGGGAAGGGAGCACTGAATTTGAACCCTATCCAGTCATCGCACTGGCCTCGGGAAGTGCTGTGTGCCTTGCTGCTGTCAGCAGCCACTCAATGCACCACCTGCCTGAGCCCACACGGGCCTCTGGAGTTGCATGATAGCCAACATCAGGGGATACAGTGAGCACGTATGTGAGACAAAGAGATTTCTTAGACCCTTTGGGTTCCAAATTCTAAAAGCCTCTCCAAAAGAAATTGGACACTCTTTGAAGTCATAAGAGAATCATTCTTCTAGGAAGTCAGCCTATGCATATGCTATTGCAAGGTCATGGGACATGGGACCCTGTCTCACCTATCATGGCTTCCCTGGTACCCACGGCAGTGCCCACACAGAGAGGCAACACCATTGGTGTTTAACTTGCTGATGAGACAGACTCCCAGGACTTTAAAGGGCTTTGGGAGTGCCTCATGTCACATGAGTCTAATTTCACTTACAAATCCTTAGAGTTTCAAATGGACATGTTGAAAATTCATGCTTTCATTCTCTTTTAATGAGAACTTTCTTTTTTCAAGCATAATATGCGGGCTGCCTTACAAGCAATTCCACAGCCATCTGGAAGACTTGGGTTGTTACTGAGAAGTGTGAAAAGGGATCTATATGGAGGCTGGCTCCCAAGAAAATTGGAAACGTTGGGAAGCACTTTAGCAGCCCACCTTGCTCCCTGCTCCCTCCCTTCTCCCCACAAGCCCCCAGAACTCTGGGTACAGACTCCAAGCATGCCTCCAAGTCACTCAACGTTTTGGAGATTGAAGATTCTGCTCCTTCCACAGATATATCTTGCTTTATCCAGGTCACTGAAATAAGAAATACTTGTCTTGCAAGAATACCTCAATGATGAAAGCATGTCAGGCATAGCAATTCCAGACAGGAAGGTAGTCAAGAATAAAATAATCCGTCCAGAGCGCCAGAAATTACAAGACATTAGCCAACTACATCTGCGTCTCTAAGAAGTAGCCTGGTCCTCACCAACCCACTTAGTGCTCGCCCTCAGGGTGTTTCTGTAGTTGTCAAGCACTCGAGGAACACAGAGGAAACCCATGATCCTAAATATTAGGAGCGCGTTTTCTAGGGGAACAGGATGCTCATCCCCAGGCACCTCAGTTTGCTGGGGAAAAGAAGAACTGCTTGGATAAGACCCACTCTAAACTGTGGCATGAGCCTGGTGCTGAGGAGGCCAGGTGGGACCCTGCAGGCTCAGCTGGGATGCGTGAGGAGCCTGGCAAGCAGATCAGAGGAACTCAGTCTGGGAACCAGGGAAGCACAGCAACAGGAGAGGAGACGCGCTCAGGACAAATCCTGCCCTGTGGGTTCCTAGGGATGAAGATGTAAAGCGCCCCCTGGTGGCTAGTCCAGACAGGAAGTGAGGTACGCGAGTTAACTGCTGATGTCCCAGAAAGAGACCACTGTGGTTCAACCCCAGCTCTGCTGCTCGCAGGCCAGCCACGGGACTCTGAGGAATCCTGCTCCAGATCTCCTCTTTCAAATGGGGATTATAAGTCCTCGGCATTGTGGACCTAAAGCACTTCTGTAGTTTCTGACACAAAGGAAGTGCTTCCCACATTGTTAGTGTAATTACCACCGAAATGCGGACTGCTGAGGCAGTGGCTTCTGTTTGTTTGTGATATCTGTAAATTCATCACATTTATGTGTTCAGTTACTCATTCATCAATCCTTGATCCAAGGGCTGGTCATGTGCCAAAGCCAGGTAGGTGTGACCTTGTCCTCTGGAGGCTTATAAAGAAGCAGGAAGGGAAAACGAGCCAAAGAAGTTTGGTGTCCAGGTCTGCAGAGAACAGGAGGGATGACAGGAGGGGACAGACACAGACATCTTGGGTGCCTGTCACCTGACATCTACCTGTTATGGTTTGGACATGAGGTGTCCCCCAGAAGCTCACTGTGAGACAATGCAGGAAGGTTTGGAGGAGAAATGACTGGGTTATACCCTCAGCCTCATCAGTGAGTTACTCCCCTGATAGGGATTAACTGGTAAGGAGGTGAGTAGAATCTCTCTGGCTCTCTGTTCTCTGATCACCATGTGAGCTGCTTCCTGATCACCGTGTGGGCTGCTTCCTGATCACCATGTAGGGTGCTTCTCTCCACCATTCTCTCCTGCCATGATGTTCTGCCTCACCTCAAACCCCAAGAAATGGAGCCGGCCTCCTATGAACCAAGACCTCTAAAATCATGAGCCCTCAAATACACTATCCCTCTTCTACAATTGTTCTGATGAGTCTTTTAGTCACAGCAGCCAAAGAACTGAATAAAACACTATTCAAACATGCCACCAGACCGTGACAGCAGGACCAAGGCTTTGTGACATGGCAGTGACATCTTTTTTATGGGACAGTCTTGGATGAGGAGGTGTGGGAATGAATTCACAAGGTGGGCATCTCAGGGAAAGGAAATGGAAGAGAAGTCACACTATTCCATAGAGCCTATGAACTCCATGGAGGCCCGGAGGCCACAGAGCTACAAGAGTGACTTCTGGTGGAGTAGGGCTCAGGCCGTCACAGCATGGGCGCCATGTGTCCAGTTGAGGGATGGAGTAAGGGCGGGCCTATCCGTCACTCTCTGCTCAGTCACATGCTCACAGAGCTGGACAGGCCCTGCCTGGGAAGGATCCCGAATCACACTCAGAAATGCCCTCCCCACTTTCCTTTAAGGACACTGTCACAATCCAGTCATGCTATATCGTGTTTGAAAGAACCTTGGAGGGACATCAGGCTTGTGTTTTTTCTCCTGTCTGTTTTTTTTTTATTTAATTTTTCCCTCAACACTCATATGTTGACTGTCTCAGGTGACCACAATCCATTGCCCGTGCTAGCAATCCACAGACCTTTGAAGCATCTCCTTCCACGGGGCTTAAAGTCCAGTGGAGAAAGAAACAGCACACAAGAACAAAACAAGGAAACAGGGAATTATCCAACTATGAAAAGTGCCAAGTGTCCTGGGTTCTCAGAGGAGGGTACTGGGAATGAAATGGCAAACAGGAGGCTCCATGCAGAGATCTGAGAAGAGAAGAGACGGCCAGGACAAAGCCCTGGGGTGATCCCCATTGGAGGCAGACAGCCTGCAGGCTGCCGAGTGGCAGGAGGGAGAGGTGGACACCGGATCCACACACGTGTGACTGCTGCTCACCGGCCCAGGCAGGACCTGGGTTTCTCCCTAGAGTGGGCTGCAGGGGCAACAGCAAAGCCACAGACTGGCTGGAAGGTCCCTAGAGTGGCCTACAGGAAATGGTAGCACCCAGGGGGGAGCACGGCCGTGGCGATGTGTACCACAGTCGTGTGCAACTGCGGGAAGTGCGTGGCTGGGTTGTGTGCCTGCTTTTCTGTGTGTTTTCACTCTTCTGTGTCAGTGGAATCCTGGGGGAAGAGACATGAACAGAAGAGGAACAGGCAGGCAAGACATCATCCTCCATATTCTCTCTGCCCCAGGAGAAACGGAAGAGGCAGGCAGGAGGGAAGGCAGGAGAGGAATGGATGTCTACTAAGGAACTACTATGTGCCAAGTACTGTGCCCGGTGCTTTCCTAGTTCTGAGATTCCTGATGCTTGAAAAAGATGATTCCCTGGGTCAGGGAGCTCTCCAGGCCTGAGAAACACAACTCACAGAAGGAAAGGTCTGTTTTGCTGTTTCAGTTCACAGTCATTCAGCTCCATTGTCTCTGGGCCTGGGATGAGGCAGAACAATGAGGTGGGAAGGCTGTGTTAGAGCAGATCTGCCACCTCAGGGCCGCTGGGAAGCAGAGCAGGGACCAAAACACAAACCTTCAAAGGCACAGTCCACCCCTACCCCTACTTCAACAGGCCCCACCCCCTCATGTTTCTGCCAATGCCCAACAGTGCCCACAGCTAGGAACCAAGCACGTGGCCTTTGGGGATCATTTAAGATCCAAACTGCCATTCCCAATGTATAAATGAAGAGACTGAGGCTCAAAGATACTAAGCAACTTGCCTGGGATCACCAGCCACCAGTTAGCAATACCATGATTTGAACCTGTGACTCTATCTAGATCCAAAACGTCACTGTCCAGTACAGTAGCCACGAACCACACCTGGCTACTGAGCACTTGAAAAAAAGTGACTGTTTCCAACTGAGATTTGCTGTAAATACAAACTGTGTCACTGGATTTCAAAGACTCATTATGAAAGCAAGGCTGTAAAATACCTCAGTAATTTTTATATTGATTACAAGTTGATTTGATAATTTTTTGACATCTTGGGTTAAATAAAATGCATTAGTGAAATTGGTTTTGCTGGTTCTTTTGACTGTTTGATGTGGTGACTAGGAAGTTAAATGCTGCACCTGTGGCTCTTATTCCTGGCTCCCCCTGCGTTTCCCTGGGGCAGCTGCTGGTAGAGAAAATTACATAAATTTGATATGACAAGGAAAGTAAAACCTTTGTTCTCTCTCCCATACACGTTGTCTTCCTGGCTTCATCCCCTCCCTGGGGCTGGAGGAGGTCAGAGTGAATGAGGGAACTTGGGGGCCAAAAGTGGAGCCTGGACTATGCTGCCCCAAAGGACAGGGGGACTTTGTATTCTAGCAAACATCAACGCAGAATGACAGGATGCAGGCTGCATGCCTTAATCTCCCCTCCTCTCAATCCAGCTCAAGAAAAGAAGCACCATTCACACCCTTCACCTAGCACAGGCAGGCCACTCAGGTGCCCTGGGGACCTACACTCTGTAAAGATAATAACAAATAATATCAGTGGGAGACAGCAATATAGCTGCTGTTGTTATTTAAATGCAGGAGAGAGGGGGAACCTATGGTTAAATTGCTGAGGCCCAGCCCCGCTGCCACTATGGTTATTTAGCACAGGCCAACTCACAGAATCCTCAGCAGCCCCCAAGGTCAATACTGTCCTCACCGCCTTGCACAGACAGGGAATTGAGCACACAGGCAGGCGCCTGGTCTTGCCAAGGGCAAGATGAGGCAGGACTGAGCCCAGGGACTCTCCAGGAGCTTCGTGCCTAATCTAATCGCCACACAGCAGGGAAATCAGGACAAGGAAGAGGGTGAGGACGCAGGGCCAACTTCACAGAGTGCTTTCTACCTACCTGGTACTCAG
Source organism: Marmota marmota marmota (assembly GCF_001458135.2). Taxonomy (NCBI): domain Eukaryota; kingdom Metazoa; phylum Chordata; class Mammalia; order Rodentia; family Sciuridae; genus Marmota; species Marmota marmota. The sequence goes on from NW_025999949.1 coordinate 30,385,550, forward strand.
GTGCCAGGCAGAGCACCTTTGGACTCTCGTTCACTCCTGGAATCAATACCACAGGCAACGTTTATCATTTTTTATCAAAGGTATTCTTATCATTCCCACTTTCCTGTTGGAGAAACTGAGGTCTTAGAAACCATCCAAGGTCCTCCAGTTTCTGAACTTGAATTCTTAACCCCTGGGGGGGAGCTGGGGTGAGCAGTGGAGGGGGAGGAGGAGGAGCAGGGGACAGAGGGGAAGCACAACACGTCCCTGTGTCTTGCCTCCCCAAACACATGGGGACTTCCTTGAGGCTGAGACAAATAGCTCATATCCTAAGTGTCCTCCCAGGCTGCTGTCACAAGGCTGAGCACATGACGGGTCTTCAAATCTGCTTACTGAATTTAAGGTGTACAGCTCAGCTCTCTGCAGGAACCCGGCTTTTGCACAGGAGCAGCCCTGAAGAGGCCACAGTAATTAGTTTGCCTCAAAGTATATGCAAGTTCCTCTTCTGGCCCATGAGGATTGCTCCCCTGGGGCCCTTCAGTGATTCTAGCCCACTGGCTATTTTCAGACCCAGATTTATTATTTTTGTGCATGTTCCTAAAAGATGTGAGAGTCCCATCCTTCTCTTTTATTACCCTCACACATCCTCCCACCTAGTTTACAGAGGGAGCATAATTTGGGGTCACTTTCCTGTGCTGACTTCATCTAAAGATAGCCAGCTGCACATCACAAGGACACACCGTCCGGCTGCAGTGGCAGCCTTGGCCTCTTAGGTCGCAGACACACTGGGGCGGCCGGGGACCAGGAGCAGGCTGTTTAGCTCTGTTGATGGCAGTTGCACTTTGAAAGTGGCATTTCAAAGGAACTTCTTTCAATGGAGAAAATGACACAAATTTGATGAGACAAAGTAAGTATGGTACGATCAGAAAAAAGCTGTGCTACTAGGCTCTTTTATGTTTCTGATGCAGATCACAATTAATGCTTAGCAAAGGGAAGGACAAAAATGTCATTCCATTATAAGAAGCTGACATTGTAACCCCTAGACTATTTGTTAGAAATTAATAAGAAATAGATTCTTATTTATTTATTTTCAGCTCCAGCTCAGAGGGCCTTTTTTTCCCCTAGAGAAATAGTGTGATAAGCACAAGCAATCCTAAACAGGCTTGAGGAAGCTGGAAGTATGGGGGATGTAGCCAGCAAGATTAACCAATAATATTCACGTAATAAAAGGAGACAGACAGAAATTAAAAGGTGTGCTTTTTTGCAATCACCAAATAATAATTGATTCAGGCAAAAATCATCAATGGATGCTGTTCCAGCTACTATGGCTGCATAGCAATCACTCCTTTTGATTCTATCATGATTTTTGTGGATCAGTGGTTATCTGGGGTATACCTGGTTGGTGGCTGCCGTCAGTTGACCACAACTCAGCCATCTTCAAGGCTTGACTGGCAGTATCCACAGTGGGTCACTTACAAGGTTTGCAGTTGGAGCGGGCGGGTGGCTGGCAGCTCGGCTGGACTACTGACCAGCTGCTACTCATGGCTTTTCCAGCTTTGCAATCATGGGGTGCCAGATTCTTACCTGGTACTTGGACTTCCCAAGACCAGCCACTCTAGAGGACAAAGCGGAGCTGCAGGAGCTTCAGTGAGGTGGCACAGCACCATTTCCCCTGTACTCCAGTGCGCAAAGCCATCAAGCCTCACCCAGACTGGAAGGGAGAGGATGTACCCCACCCTCAGTGGGAGGAGCCTCAAAGCCTTTCTATAGATGCCGCCCCACCCACCCTGGGCCCTCAGCCCTGCCAGCTCTTGCCTGCAGGACTCTGTAGGAAGCCAGCTGGGAGCCGTGGGAGGCTAGGGCCCCTGTAGCAGCCATCTCCCAGCATCACCTGGGAGATGGATAAGTGTCCCATTGCTTGTCCCCCGAAGGACTCTGGGGCCTTTCTCCACTGTCTCCCTGAGTTCCATATTGGAACTGAAGCCTTGGGTCCCCACGCTGGCCGCCTGCCTGATAGCATGCTTATCCTACTGGCTCCCTTCCCTTCCTGTTCCACTCGCCACTCCCTGGTCTGGTTTCCTGGAAACATCTCCCAAATTCCACCTGCACTCCACTTCCTAAATCCATATCTGCTTTGGAAAAAGACAATCAAACCATGGAAAACAAAGAGGAGATTGAAGAAGCACCTACATAAAAGGAGAATGAGGAGTCAGCAAGTGAGTCACAGACCAGAATCAGGATAGGGACACACTGTGGATGACATTGCTGGGATAAATAGCAAATTCAGGGCACAGGCTGTAGAGAAGAGAGCAGTATCATATGGATCTTAAGTTTCCAGAATTTTATTGTTATTGTGTAGTGAGATAAGTCAGTAGGAGATGAATGCTGGCATATTCAGAGATGAAGGGTTATGAGGTCTGCTGCTTATTCTAAAATGGCTTGACATTTAAAACAAAAAGAATATGAGAGATTTTTAAAAAGTGTGACAAAATATTAAGAATAAGTGAATGCAGGTCAATAGAATGTGAATGCTGAATGTTTTATTTTTGCAACTTTCCTGATCTTTTGTAATTCTCTTTAAAATATTATAAAACAGAGCCAGTGGCTCAGGAGGCTAAGGCAGAAGGATCACGAGTTCAAAGCCAGCCTCAGCAATTTTGTGAGTCCCTGAGCAACTCAGCAAGACCAAATAAAATGGTCTCCAAATAAAATATGAAAAAGTGTGATATGGTTCAGTGGTTAAGCACTCTTGGGTTCAATCCCCAGCACGCCCCCCCCAAAAAAAGTTACATAATAGTATAACAACAAAAAAGTATAATCAATGTAATAGCTATTAGAAGAAAAAGATACATATACTAAAAGAAGAGTATCTATAGCTCATGTCGCTACGAGCTTTCTAACAGATAACAACCACCATATTAGAAGAGTTGGCACATACTAAAAAGATGTCAAACATACTTAAAATGTTATGGTGAGTTATCAAGGCAGGTCAGAAAATGCACTGTAGTTCTGGATGCCAGGCAATGATGCACATACACCCTCACCCTTAACAGTAACGTCCCCCTGTCTAGGGTTGGTGATTCTCGCACTCATAGCGAGCTGTGCTGAATTTCACAACATTCCTACTTTGCTTCAGCCTGTGAAGCTCTTATTTCTCTAGGTGACTTGCCCAAGATCTCACACTGAAAAACAGCAGAGGCACAATTGAAACCCTGCCTTGTCTTAGTCTGTTCCTTCCTCCAGTGCCACATGCCAGTTTTCCATGAAGACACAGAGATGTTGCACGTCCGTGTCTGATGTTTCGAAAGCCCAGCCTTTGATATCAACACTGGGAATGGTAGCCTCATGAGCAAGAACCTGAGTGAGCTGTTGGGTGCTTTCCCCATGGCTGCCCCGTGTCCTTAGGCGAAAGGTGAAGCAGTTGGATAGGAAGTGCCCAGTGAGCGTGGTGGTGTGAATTCACACCACACACTTCTTAAGGGAAAGGAGCCAGTGCCCAAGCGTTGGTGCAGAGCTCTCCCCACGAATTGCCCCTGTCGTGGTGGACAGCCAGCTCACCAGGGGTCACTCCAGCTGCCACGGAGACTAATCTGCACTCAAATTTCAACCCCTGGAGATTCAATCTATTTTATTATTATATAAAACTCAGAGAAACCTTAGCAATCTCACTTGCTAATTTTTGTAGATGAGGAAACTGAGGCCCGCGGTGGAGGGCGCCTTGGTGGGAGCCACAAGCTAATGAGCAGAAGAGGCGAGCGCAGCCTTTAGGACCACCCGCTGCCAGCCCCACCGCAGACCTTGAGTACTCCGGATGCTGCTCACTTTGCTTTTAAAAAGACATATTCTGCCCCTTTTATTGAACTAGAAATGACCTGAGGAGCTTGAAAATGACAACAGGCCCATTGCAGCTGGCAGCATGAGACAGCACACTCCAGAGTTCCCTCCTCCCCACGTCCCCTCCTCTGCAGGGGGACCTCTGCCAACGGGCGGTCTCAGAACAGGTTCTTGTGGGTTGGGGTGCCTGTCAACAGACTCCCGGCAAGTTCAGCTCTGCTAAAGGGCCCAGGAGTCCAGGGACTGTTGAGAGCCACAGCCGAAGGGGCCCCAGCAAACTTCCAGCTGCCAGCAAACTTCCAGCTGCCGGCTGATGATTGGCTCACAGAGGCCCCAGCAACATCTAGCTGATTGGCTCCTCTGCGGTGATGCTCATTGGGCTGTTTCCCTGCCCTTTCAGACCACGGAGCTGCTCATTGGGGGACTTTTTTGGCTCCGCCCACATGACCCAGCCAATCGGCCTCAAGAGCAGGAGGATTGTGGGAGGTGGAGAGAAGCTGGTGTGGGAGAGAGAGGCTTGTGGAAAGCTGGTGGTGGCAGTTGAGGCTCTGAGGATTTTTCCTGAGAGGCTGTTTTGTTTGGCGTGTGTGGTTCTAAAAATAAAGTTAGTTTCTTTTGACAAGTGGCTCCTGATTGTGCCCAGCCAGACTGCGGCAAGGGACCTTGGAGAGAAGTAAATCCCTTTGAACCAGGGTGGGGAAAAGGAGCCAGAAACTCTCTAAATTGAGGGCACCTTCCTACAGCGCCTTATCCTGTGACACAAAAGCGGGTGTCTGAGGGTTTGGAGAAATAAGAATGCCTTGTCTTATGGTGGGGAGCAGGGTATGAATTGCAAGGAAGAAAAGCACCAGAATTTTCTATGTGGAAAAAGTAATATGTGTTTGTGTATGTGTGTGTGTGTGTGTATACACACACCTATATCTGTGTGTGTTGTATATATGTGGTGTGTGTAGTATAGGCATGTGTGTATATATGTATGAATTTATGTGTGTACTATATGCATGTGTATATTTATGTGTGTGCAAGTGCATATTGTATGTTAGTGTGTTTATGCATAAATTATATCTATTAAACTGTGTGTATGTGCATATGTGTGTTGTATGTATATTGTGTAAGTGTGCACCTGTATGTACACAGGTGTGTGCTATGCATGGTGGGTACTGTGTGTATGCATGCATGTGTATATTTGCAATGGTATGCATGCATTTACGGGTATTTGTGTGTGTGTTTTGCACCCACATGAACCCATTCCTAAGACTGTCATACATAATGCAATAATACACATGTACATATACATGCACAATATAATTTCAGCCAAAAAATAACACACTACATTATGATAATGGCATCCTCAGTTCACCCATTTAAACATATGTTTATAGGCACGTGCACACACACACACACACACACGTGCGTGCGCACACACATCAATCTCCCACTTCTTTTCTCTCCCAGCAATATGCTCTACATTAGGACCTGGACCTAAGTCCCTAGAGATTGAACTATGGTTTTCCTTATCTTCCCACGTGGGTTAAATGGGATAAAACAAAACACTTACAGTTGAAAGAAGTCTAATCAGCAAAGTGAGTCTGTAAATCGCACTGTTGGACCCAGAGGCACGCACCTGGGCACTGAAGGCACTCTGAGACCGATTTCCAGCCCTTCCATCAGGCACTCTCTGGAGAAAGTAACCAACCACAGAGTTCAGAGTGTGGACAACATTGGCACAACAAATGGGCAACCTCTGGGTTCAAAACCCACCCACAACCCTTGGTGCAGGCCCCAGGGTGGTGCTGTTTAGAAAGTGCGACCCTTGCTGCTGGAGCAATAGACCACGAAGCTGCCGTCAGATGGGCACCATGACTGACATGTGCTCTTCGGGGGGTTCCCGACTTGATCCGATGGCCCACAGAGTAATCAAACCACGTGCCCCGGACCTGATGGGAAACACAGTAGGGGCCGTCTTTATTGTTGTTATTGCTGTTATTCTCTCAAGGGGCCTCTGCGTCTATTGAATTATAACTGATTTCTCTTGCAGTTTATTACAATTTGCAACTCTGCTCCTTGTGTCAAAAACCCAATATAATTTTCAGCCAAAAAATAACGCACTACATTATGATAATGGCATCCGCAGTTCACCCATCTGCAGGAACAGAGCGCTTACTGAACACAGTTCAGAGGAATCCAGGATGAATTTGAAAAGCTGTCCTTCTGGAAGGTGCGTTTTTAAACCTTTGGATTATCATCTAGGTTTGGGAAAGCCTGGCAGCCTGGCCTTCTGGAGCTGAGGAGGACATTTTAGAGAGTGGCCAGGACTGCCTGTGCTCACTGAGAGGCCAGCAAAGGGATAATAAGCATCAGCTGGAAGTTTACAACCTGGACCAGTGCTGCTCCAAATCCCAGCCACTGGCTTCCAAGAGCCATCTGTGTTGAATTGATTGGCTCAGAGGGCTGGCACACAGAGATGATGAATACGAGGTCAGAAGGTCAAGTTCATGTACGTCTGAGCCAACTGGCTTGGGGAGGGTAGTAGGGAACTATGAGCCCAGGGCTTCTGGATCTCCTCCAGCCCCATTGGCTTGTGTACATACACCACCGGTTGCCAAGAAGAAAACTGGCGGGAGTGGGCGGGTGGCAGCTACATGCAACTTAAAAAGCTTTGATTGAGTTTCTATTTGAAAACACCACGGTGTCCTCCCACATCAATGGAGTTGGCAGGGACAGAGGCCTGACTGCTGTCCTCAAGAAGCTAACAGTCTGGTAGTTGAATGCCAAAGGCCAACAGAATCCCCCAGGAGTGCTGGAATAAAAGAAGAAGCAGAGAGTAAACACAGAGGTAAGGCAGGAAAGCTCTCCGAGAGGCTGCAAGAGTTAGGCAAAATAGGAGGCTAAGGCAGGAGGATCACAAGGTCAAGGCCAGCCTCAGCAACTTAGCAAGGTCCTAAGCAACTTAGAAAGACCTTGTCTCAAAATAAAAAGTAAAAAGGGCTGGAGATGTGGCTCTGTGGGTAAGTGCCCCTGGATTCAATTCTCTGCACCCCCCAAAATATACATATTATGTATTATATAAATATATATGCACACATATATATTTGTAATTATTATTATTATTCACCAAAGACTAACAGGAAGTAAGCTAGAATTTAAGTAAGTATATTTTCTGGTGTCTCGTCGAGTGACTTCAGGACTTCAGGTCCCTGTGCTACACATCTTGACTCCATCTGTACAAAATTCTGCTCTTCCACATTTCAGTAGCCACTCAGCCTGCTTCTCCCATCGCCTAGAGATGACGATGTTTTCTCTGGGGTCCCCCCAATGCACACTCTAAGCTAGGAGTCAGAAAACATTTTCTGTAAAGGCTCAGGTCATAAATATTTTCACTTTTCCAATATCCATACCATCCATGGCGTGTAGTCAGTAACTCTATGCTGGGTGGAAAAGCACTCACTGACAGTCATAAGACAGTTAACGTGGCTGTATTCCAGCAAAACCTTGTTGATAACAAGTAGGCAGCAGACTGAATTTGTTCCATGAACTGGAGTTTGATGAGCTCTGCTTTAAGTTATGAATTGAAGAGCACGCATTGTTGTCAGTGCAAGGAACACAGAGAAGACAGAAAGGACGTGACCCAGGGAAGGAAAGTGGCCAGTAAGCTCGGGCTTTTAACCCAGTTAAAGTGCGTGAGTGCGCTCCATCCCATGGGGGCACTTTGGAAAATGGTAGAAAGCACCTGTCAGAATCATCTTGGCCCACAGGCAAGAGAGCTGGGGTAGAGATACCCACAGACATTCATCAGAGCCTAAGGGCTGTGCCCTGGGGAGGCACGAAGCTCTAGAAATTGCAGCCCACCAGATTCCCAGGCAGATTGGGGCTTTCTGCCTTTGATAATCATATACCTAAGATGGCCACAGGAAGTCAGGCTCCAGGCACGAACTGGCAAAGGGATGCCAGGGATTTGGGGAGAGTGTCGAGACTACCCATGACAGTCTGGCCCTTGCTCCCATCTACCAGCCACGCCTGTGTAAGTTGGCTCAATGGCAAAACAGATTCTTGATAAGAGAAACTGAAATGTCTCCGGGCTGGGTGAGTAGTCCGTGGTAGCTCACTTTCCTGGCATGTGTGGAAGTCCTGGGTTTAATCCTCAGCTCCACAACAAAAAACAGACACTAGCTAAAATGTCCTGAAAGCAGAGTCAGCATGACCTAGGGCCCACTGCAGTCCACACAGCTGCTGAGCCCAGGACCGTGGTTGCTGCCCACCACCTCCTTCCCATCCATTCTGGATTTCTCTTGGCCTTTGCCAGGGCTTCTGCTGATCTTGGCCAGGGACAACCTGATTTCATGCTCCTTTGGCTACGCAGGTAGACAGCTTTAATGGCAAAATCATCTACAAAATAATTCAGTGATGCTATAAATAAATCTTAGCATGGAATAGGTCCTCAAAATTGTTAAGTCAATCGTACACAAATTGCACTCACATGTGAAATGAACGTAATGTGCTCACTTCGCAACCAAATAGAACTTGTGCTTTTTATTGTTTTGAAGTCCTTCTGCCTGAATTCACATCTAACGTGTTCTTGCCAAATCCCAGCTGCTGGCTCTCAGAAAGCGTTTGTTAGTGCCCACTCTTCTGGCGCCTCCTTTGTAGACGCCACCATGTGCCACCTGAATGAAGCTGCGGCACTGCTGGCTATTACAGCCCAAAGCCAAAGACATGCTCCTGAGTGCAGCAGCGATTTCCTCCCCGTCACGTTATCTGTTCTTCTCATCGGCTGCCCCACAGAGCCTGACTCCGCGGGAGAAGAGAGCTCTTGGCCAGCCGTGACCATCGTTCCAGAACCCTGGGGCTCTTCCAAACAGCATTCTTTCAGGCTCATTTCATTTCCTGCCTTTGACTCAACGGTCTGGAAAGGAAGTCAGAAGAATAACACCCCATCCGTGGTCCCAGAGGGTTTGGAGAGGCCATGCCAGCCAGCCAAGTTAATGTCAGTCTCTTTGCAGATTCGTAATAGAGGGAGTGCCCTGGGGCCCAGTGGTACTGAATGGGCCCCTGCACAGCTGTTGGTAGAGTCAGTGTTTCCTGGCTCGCCATCTGGATGAGCAGCAGCAACACACAGGCACGCATCAGAGTGGCCAACGTGGGCGTCCACAAGGGGCTTTGTGTCGGCCCCACTCTCCCAGCCCAACAAGGACCCATGGGGAAGGCCCCAAGCCAGGGCGTTAGGTTTGGACTGAACTCAGGCAAGAGTTCCAAAGATGAGAAGAGATGGTCATTCGGCACAGCCAGCACAAAGACAGAACAGCAGAATGCCAGAGAGCCCTGGGTGGTCCCCAGCTCTACTGTCCACTGAGCACGCAAGGTTTGTCATCTGGTGGCCTGAGGTTCCTCCTCTGTAGAAAGGGATCCCTGCACACGGCCTAACTGTGACATCAGGATCCTTGACAAAAACTCAAAACTCAGCCCACAATTGTTAAACTCTATTATAAGCTTTAAACTGCTCTAGTTGCAACCACTAGAACAAGCCTTGGCAGGGCTCAGGGGACAGAATGCAAAATCCTGGCTCCATCTCTGATTAGTTACAAGACTTCAATATTCTTAGCCTTAAAGTTCTATTTCGGAAAATTTAAGAAACAAATTCCTCCTGCAGAGTTTAAGAGACCATGATTGGAATTACTTGAGAAAAATGATGAATCCTGTGTCCCAAGCACCACTCCAGTAGGCAGAGCTCAGAAAATGTAAAACAATAGAGTGTGGACATGTAACTACAAACCTCCCTATTGTGTATAATTATAATGCACCAATAAAATGTGGAATAAAAGGTGCTTCTTAGATGAACGAGCAACATAAGTCAGGGAACATACTACTAGATCCACAGTGATCACAGTGGCGGATGTTATGAAGCTAGCTGATACCCTGAACCCTTCGCCTGTCTTACCACATTTAACCCTCATAACAGAAGTAGAAGTAGTTCTTTGTGACCTCTATTCTTCAGATGGTGAAAGCAAGTCTTTAAAAGAAGATGAAGTAGTGGGACCCAAACAGGCCAGTAATCCACAGGAAAGTCAAGACCCTAATGCCCACGGCCCTCGTCCAGGCACCCCACAGGCATGCACGTGCGCCTGCGAGGAAAGGGCACAGAACTTCCTTCATGCACTGGGAACCGAGGCCGTCCTGCATGGAGCATGCACAGGCACGTCACATCTACAGGGCTTATGCCTTGGTGCCATCACCGTCCCTATTTTACAGAAGAGAAAGGTGAGTACAGTGAGGTTTAGTAGCTGATGGTAAATGGCAAAGTCAAAATAGGAACTCGGAAGTTGGACAGCGAGCCTGGGCTTCGCCAGCACGCAGCCAGGAAAGCAGGGGACAGAGCACCTTCTCCTCAGGGCTCTCTCCTCCCCAGGGGCCCCTCCCTTGTGCCACCTGCCCAGGATCACTGACATCAGGTGGGCCGAGCACCTGCTGCCACAGGCTGGGTCAGCAGGGCAGGACCCTGGAGCAGGCTCCTGTGGAAGGGACAGGGACCGGTGCCCAGTTTGCCTGGAGGGCAGGGAGGCCCCCACCTGGAATCTGAGGGGTGCTTCTGCTTGGAGTTCCTAGTGGGCTCACGGGCTCCCCGCAGCATGAGCGTGGCTCCAGCTGCATCTGCACCGCTGTCCTCGAGGCCAGAGTACCGTCTTCAGGGGGCCTCACCCCGGGGGGCTTTGGTGACTTCAATGGGGTAGAAAAAAGGCTTTATCAGCGCAGGAGAGAACAGGGCGTCTCAAAGGTGAGGAAAAAGGACGACGTCCAGGATGAAGAGGGCAGGATTCCTCAGAGATGCCCAGACCACTGCCACCCCACCTCGCAGGGACTCAGGGCCACCACAGCCCCCACCGCCTCACACATTGCTGCTCCTCACAGTCCCGTGCCAGCCTCTGCATGAAGCCCTAAGGGCCTCCCCGCTGCTCAGGAACCTTTCTAACTCTTCAGCTGGCCTACAAGGCCCCCATTCCCTGCTGCCTCCAGGTCCCTGCTCGTGATGGCCATGGTGTCCAGCCTATGCCAGTTTCTCTTCCCACCCTCTATTTCTCAGATACCATGTCCCCAGTTCTTCAGGATTTCACTCACACATCTCTCCCCAACTCTACACACACACACACACACACACACACACACACTCCTCCGAGACCCCAGCCCCCTCCTCTGGGTCCAACAGCAATGGGCAGGGTCCTGTCATGGTCACTGAACTGGAATCCAAGCCCCTTGAGAATATGGCTAGCCACCTCTTCATGCCCAAATCATTTAACCACACACGGGTCCTGCTTGTAGTACACATTGAATAAATGCCTGATTGTTATTCCAATTTTCTGCATTGTTAGAATCAAACAAGAGGGCAGATACAGAGTAGTCGGTAACCTGAAAATAATTACATAGCAACATGTGCTACTTCATTATGACTAATAAGATCAAGAGAATCTCGTCCAAAGCCTATTTGTAAGATATCTCTGACATCTGAAATGTCAGACCATTTAAAGTGCTATTGCTTATCAGCACTTACGAGCAGGGATATTTATTGCAAAGGAGAGGTATTTTTTTTTATTTTATCTGTGTACATATACATGGTTTTGTTTTTATTTATGTCCCTATCTTATTCAAAAATATTTCAAGGCAGCTTAAAAGAGGTAAGATTTTGTATGTGCCTCAATGCTATCAACTTTGTCAAAGGGCTAAAAGTATCATATTGCCTGAATATTGTGATATTGAGACATAATTTTGTCTGGGAGTTGGTCGGACTGGGGCCCACAGTGCTAAGAGATCTCAGAGTGAGGGGTGGAAGGCAGTCCCTGTGCTCACAATTGGCCCAGTCTTTGAAGACATTTAAAATGGTAAAATCTGAGCTGTGGAATCCCTCTGGGAAAATGAGTGCTCAGGCAGGCTTAGAGCCTCTAAATGACTTTTATCAGAACTATGTGCCCTGTATTAAATGGTTTTCATGTATAATCTCATTGAAATCTCACAGTGAGGAAGAACAATTAGTTCTCAATTTTCTATTTCAGGAAACTGCTGTTAAGTGAGATCAATCAGCTTGGTCAGTCTCAGGTAGGAACCACACCCAGGCCTCTGTGCCACAGGACTGGCACTGTCCACCAGAGGGCTAAAGGCCCTCTTTGTCACCAGTATGGTAAATCTCACCTCCGCCCTCTGATCTGGACACGAACTGTGAGACAAAGAGGCAGCCTGTGAACAGCCCCATGACACCCTGGGTCCTCAGAAGAGTGTGAAGAGGAACCCCCACCTGTATGCAGATTCATTGTGCACTGGTCTCAGGCCCAGGGGAGACTCTGAACACCTTGTCCACTGCACCCTGGGCGGTGCCCTTGCACAAAGACAGACAGAATACTCACACCCAAGGAGCTATAGGAGGCAAATTTATTACTTACAGACAGGCAGCAAGGGACACCGGAAGGGACACAAGAAGCCAATCTTCAGGGCTCAGAGGAGCTGCCTGGGGTGATGGAATCTCCCGTGCACGTGCCCCACTTGTGCCACTGCAGCACACATGCGCGCGCACGCGCACACACACACACACAAACACACAGGGAGAGGAGGCAGTGTATTAAGAAGAAAATAACAGATTTGATTTGTGCTGGAGCAAATATCTAAGGGAGAGGTCCTCAAGGAATTCAGACCAAAAGGAGGCAGGATGCAGAGCCTCCCCGCCCAGCCCTGCTAAGAGCACTGGTGGAGTTTACAACCTGCACTGTACACATCCATTCACCAGCTGCCTCTGCTCTCGGCTGGAGACGCCTCAGTGTCTGGCACGTTCCTGATGGCTGCATATGAGACGGGCTACCATCAGTGAAGCCTGCGGCGCTGCTGGGGCTGAGCGAGAGCACCTGGCCCTGAGGAAGCCCAGCCTGAACCGGGGGAGGTCTCCTGGGACCACAGGCACAGAGCTGCGAGGCCCTGGAGTCCCCTAGTGTGCACCAAGGCAGTGCTGGGCCCCCCATGCCGGTCCCCATCCATCCTGTAAACTTGTGTCCTTCCACAGCTGTGTGGTGCCACATTTTCACATTGGGGGCTTTTATTGATGATTTCATTGTTTAAAGTGGCTTCCAAGCCTAGCATTCCTAAATGCCCCTTATGTGTTAGAGAAGCTTCATTCAGGCGTATAAAGGGCTGTTGGACAGCAGTTCAGTGTCCAAGAATCCACAGTCGACATTATATACGGCATCTGTAGACAGAAACATGCTAAGCAAAAATACATACTGATCAGTTCACAAAAGTGTTTGTGACCACATCGTGTACAACCACAAGAATGGGAAGTCATACTGCACGTATGTATAATATGCCAAAATACATGCCACCGTATAACTAAAAAGAACAAATAAAAACAACTTTAAAAAGTGTTGTGACCAGAGGCTTGCAGGACACCAACCCTGTATGTCCCCTAACAGCAGTGGCTCAGCACTTGCTAATCCGTTGTTCACAGTGGCCTTCTCATGCACGGCTGCTGCAAATAATGAGAAGTGCCTGCCTTTGTTGGCTAGAAGAGGTTTGGGAACAAGCTGAGAGCTAGACAGAAACTTCTGCCACAGATCTTCTCACTAGGGTGTATTTCTCTTCCTGCCCCAGACTTCCCACCACCCAAGGGGTGACAGCTTATAAGAATTCATAAACCCTGACTTCTGGCAGCCAGGACAGGGAGGTGCCAGCTCAGGGAGGAAGTACACCCCACAGGTAACAATTAAGAAAAGCAGCCTTGAACTTCCATATCCCTCAGGCAGAGACAGCACTCTCCATACCACAATTACTGTCTTTGTCTCCCAGGGATTATTATACAGCTCCATCATAACAATAAAAAGAATCTATTCCTAGCTCAAACTGACTGTGGAGAGACAGCCTCGAAGGAGCCCTCAGAGAAAGCCACATCTCATAAAAGTGCCCAGGGAAGGTGAAGGGGCCTTTGCTGGTCCTGAAGCAGACAGCAGCCTCCCTGGCCCTACTGTTGGGGTGACTTCTAGGCACTTTCCTTTTTATCCCCCCACAAACATCTCAGTGCCTCTCAGTGCTTTTGCTGAATACAATTCAGTAACATCAGGAGCTGGATCTGTCTTTTTTACGATCTTATAAATAACAACCATCCAGGGATGGCCTTGGCTGCTATTGTCTCCAAATATTAAATTAGCTTCTGTGGGAGAAAGTAAATTTAAAAGGCATGCCTTATTGCTTCTGTAAAATCTGGCAGCGTGGACGGCAAGGTCTGCGCAGGTTGGAATTTCAAAGGTGGAGAAGGAGGGCAGGCCAGGTACAGAGGGGGCCTCCCCATGGGGTCACGTCCCCTGCCTGGAGTTCTTAGACCAGACTATCTTCAGATCACAGGCTCTTTATTTTATTAATGGAAATAAGTAACGACGACTTCTCAATGTTTCCTAAGAGACCTTGTGAACCGCAGACCCAACATCTCATCAATTGCTCCTTATTCTGCCTCATTGGAGTTATTTCCCGGCAGAGTTCAGTTGCTTGGAGGGATCAGGGCTTTGGAAGCAATCAAAGGCCAGCTTTGTCAAGAACTCCTGCCCATGTGCCAGGAATGTGTAGGAGTGCCCCGTGACCGCCTGCCTGACCTCGGGAGCCCTGACACTCGCATTCATACGTCCACTCACTGGTTCACTCACCCATTTGATAAGGGGACATTGCCATTTGGGCTCCAGCTACATTCTTGGCACTGTGCTGGGCACTGGAAAGATGCCAAAAGCAAAGCCTCCACCCTGCCCCCAGGGAGCTCAGGCAGGCGGAGGACAAAGGCATGCAGAAGGCCTCCTGTCCAGTTTGCACACATGGCTAGCACAGGCAAGGGTTGGGGAGAGCCTGGCGTGTTCCTGTAACCTTGGCCGATTGGTGCATGGAGTATGAGGGGTGAGTGGTAATAAGTCACAGCAGGGAGCTAAGAGGCACCAGGTCATGCAAGTCTAAAAGCCTGGCACCCGCCTCTGTGGCGTATTCCTGAATTCCCCCATAAGGCGACCAGGTTACCTGCCCTGGCCCCTCTGCAGGGGCCGCCTGGGGCCTGAACTCCTGGCAAGTGCAGAGGGTTGTGCCACCCCTTTTCTCCCTAGACCCGAATCCTGTCTTGTTTGTGATGGGATTTCTTGAGATGACACTCAGGCTTCTGTCATCTGCTCTGCCACTCCCCAGACCAGCTCCAGACCATGTGAGATCCTCTCCCAGACCAGCCCGCACGATACACCTGCTCCCCACTCCCCCAGTCACTCACCCCCTCCTCACAACTCTTGCTTGCTCCCCTAATTCCTTCCATTCTTGCTCCTGGTGGGCTTTACCGGCAAGGTCAAGGCCCTGGAGAGAAACTCTTCCATCCTGCTGGGATCAGCTGACGGTCTAGCTTGAAGCTGGCAGAGGCAAAAATGCCACCATTGCATTTCCAGCCCAGCTTAGAGCCATCCATCTCGTCACTCCCAGCTGCCCAGGGAGGAGGTCTGAGGGGCAGGTCAAGACACCAATGCCAGTAGAGGTGTCATGGTGTCCTAGATCACACACCCAGGCTCGGGGACACAGGCCTCCAGCTCCTCATCCAGGGCTCATCCACTATGCCCAGCTTTTGTCACAAATTTTCCTTTCAAAAAGTTCATACTTTTCCAAAGACCTATCCAGTGGTTTCTTCATTCCCAGATTTTGTCATTTCAACCGTGTCTTAGAGGCCACCGAGAAAACACAAGCCCACTGCGAGGTCCTGCTTTGTTTTCTCTTGTTTTTAACTCAGATCTTGTGAGTGCTCTGGTCTTTGAATCTGTTGGAGTGTTGAGGCTGGACTCAGGGAGTCTCCTTCCCCAAATAGCACCTGCTCAGGTATGAGCTAAGGTGGGCCATCTGCTGACCCAGGTGTGAACGTTCTTTACATCAAAGGCCAACTAATATCAAGGTTTCGGGGGTTATGGGGCAGAACAAAAGAGAAACAGCTACCACTGGAATAAGAGGGCAGCTACCCTTCCTGTCCAAATGCCCTCCCACCTAGAACACGGGCAAGGTGCAAAGCACCCAGAGGCCCCTCGACCTCCCAGGCACAATCCCACCTAAGCACTCAGCAGACCTGTCCTCCTAACACGAAGCTCAGTAGAAATCATCCCCTCCGCCCTCCACACTGCCTCCTGCCCTCAGCAGAATCAATGGCTGCCTGGCCTGGGCTCTCTGAGCATTTTGTTCTTCCTGCCCATGGAGCCTGCAGGAAGGCTTGTCTACTCAGTTTCTTAAATTCTTAGTGCCTGAAAGAGTACCTAGCTTTGGTGAGTCCAAAAGCAATACTTGTGAATTTGTTTAAATGGACAAGTGAAAAATCCATTCTAGAAGTTAGGAGCTCTGGCAACACAATTTCAGGACCCGAATTTGCCATAGACACACCAGTGCTTTACTCCTACTTACCTGTCCAGGGCTCCCTCAGTGAAGTGTCTTTAAGTCGAACACTTTCACTATCAAAACTAAGACGCAGAGGCTAAGAGGGCATAAGGAACTTGCTTGCAGTGGACCCAGATCCAAATCCAGGTCTGTCTGGACCAAGGCTCCTTTCACTTTACTGCCTTACTCCCAAACTTTGTCCCAGATACATGGAAACAAGATTCCTTCCGATTAGCATCTCTGTTGTTGCTGCTGCAAGCATTCTAACTGGAAAAGTCACAGAAAAGACCAAGCCAGCTGAAATTTAAAAGAAAAAGAGAAACCATGCTTCATTTTTTGCTTGCAGCCATACACACAAATACCTAAGTTGAGTCATTACCTTGTTCTACTTACAGATGGAAGAATAAGCTAGACATACTCCCTAGAAGACCCTGCATGGTTCCCTCTGATCTAGGAAAAGGAATGGGAAACTCCCAGGGAAAGCTCTGGGACCAGAAGCTTTCCTACGGGGACCTCTTTCATACTGGAGAGGCATCAGAGCTATCCTATCCGTGGGGAATTTCCTCCATAGGTGGACTCTGCAAGCACCAAGCTGTTTCTTTTGAAATTGACATTTCAGAATCAATCATATTTGCTATTCTGATTACCACAGTTTCTCTCTTAATAAGATCATGCAAAGTTGGTAAAGCACTAATATTACTTTTATATTTCATACTCCTTGTCCAAATTGATACTTGTGAAAGGGTATATCAAATCTCATTTCCACAGATCAGCTTTTGGAATTAGTAAACCCATAAAGTTTAACATATTGATGCTGCTGAAAGTCCTAAAATGAATAAAATTATTTACATGCACGCTCGTATGCATGTGCATGCGCATGCACACACACACACACACACAAACACACACACAAATCTGGGTGACAACCCAGGTGAGGACAAGGATAAGGTCAGCCACAAAAAAAACAACTTGATCATTACTGCCCCATTGGTCCCAGCGCCACCTTGCTCCTTCATGTTCCCAGACTCACTGGGTGGCTCATGCAATTTTACTGATGAGATTCAACCTCATATTTGGTTGAACTTAACACAATCCAGCACAGACTGACAGGATACTCCAGGGATGAAAAGTCTCCTTTTCTCCTGGGGCTCCCAAACTTTAGTAGACCAAGCAACCAAAGCAGATATTACAGAGAACAGGTCAAGTGCCAAAACACTGGCTAGACTTACTAGACTTCCAAACATTAATCTCCTTGTTAAAAAACTGAACACCTGCCTCTCTATTTTATAGACTGGATGGCTACTGGCCAAAACTCCACTATGGGACTCATATAGTTTAGGTTAATGAAGTATTTACTATCTGCATATATGGTCCTATGGTAACCATCACCAGGCATGCTATCACCTGATCTTTCATAAACTCATCTTGGACCCAAACTCTTCTCGCAGGCTAAACTTTTCCAAGTAACTGTCTTTACTGTTTGCATTTGGTGTACACAAATTGTCTTCTCTCATCTCCTAGAAGCATTTTCTTTGCTTTTATAGTGTCTGTAAAATTAAACATTTACAGTAAACTTATAATAATTTGCAAAGGTTCCTCTTTCTTTGACATGTTCCTAGCGTCTCCTTTGTAACCTTCCCTACCTCCTGTGTGTCCTCAGCAGCCCTGAGCTCCAGCACCTGGACCTGAATAACCAGAGGATTCTATCCTCTCCTCGTACAAGTTACCTTCCTAGTAAAGATGCCTATCATTTTTTCCAGGTGAGGAAGCCTCTCTTGGTTTCCTTCTTCCTAGATGTCTTTGTACCCTGGGCACATCTCTGACTTTAGCTAGATTCATTGTTGTCCCCTTATCTCAGCTGCTAGAATGGATTGGCCAGATGTTAACCAGCATCCTTGCTCTGCCACACATCCTAATGATTCCATTATTACCATGTCCAAATCCTGTTAGGAAAACCCCTTTGTCCTGGACTTACAACACAAGAGCAAACACTGTCAGCCCTCCCTGTCTTTCCGTCTCTCACAATTCTAGGAAGCCGTCTTATTTCTGGGGGATTTCTTCTGGCTCCTCAGGCACCCCAGTCTGCATGCAGGGCAGTCCAGGAGCGCTGGGGGTGAAGCCCTGGGAAGCTCAGGCCATGACGGATAGAAGTGGAGCTATACCTGCCCTGGGTCTTCACTTGTAACTAGGACGTTGGTGCACCATCTCTGTCATGCAGTAGCAACCTGCTCACTAATGCATCCTGCCTGGCTTCCTTCCCTTCCCTTCTCATTTCCACTCTTCCCCTCGGAAACTTCTCAGGATTGCCTCCCAAATAAACTACTTGCAATCAAAACCTAACCGCAGGGTCTGCATCTGAGGGAGCCCGACAGAGACCATCGTTTTTCTTATCTGCTGCACTTTGAAATCCCTGCTCCCGAGTTCATATCCGGGTTCTTCTAGAAAAAAGATCAAACCTATTTGCAAACTTGACCCTATAATAAACCAAATACTGACCTGAAAGTAATACCCCTTTGCGAAACTCAGTCTTGTATAAACTTTCTTATGGCACATACTGGCTCAGTCCTGCTCAGCCTTGTGCCCTCAGCACGGGTCAGCTGAGCTCTATTACTGGGTTCCTATGGTAACCGTCTTACACACCTGCCCACTGGACCAAGGGTTCAGCAATCCACTCTATTCTCCACTCCTTGCCCTACAGGACATGGAAATTATTCCGAGGAGCAAGCAACTACAATGGCACCAATATCCAACTAATTTTCACAGGGCACCAAGTGAAAGAGCTTCCAGATTTACAACACGCAGCTTTCAGAAAGTGTTGCAGGTGAACAGAATAGAAACAAGAGATTGGATATGCACCCAAATCACTTATCATCCGCACTGTGATAAGGCAGTCAGTGGGAGGAACAAGCATAAAGATAGTCCAAAATTCTGTCTCCAATGGGTAAGTGCAAGTTAATGCTCTTATTCCCAACTCAAATTATTTCCTTCTTAACCTCAACCTTTGTGGTGTAAACTTAGTAAGACCCTGCCCAGATGTTTCCCAAAGTGGAGCTGAGCAGGAGGGTTCTGTGCCTGATTTCTGTTTCCTTCATTTATGTGCAGTTTTCTCATGGCAAGGTCCTACTGAGGTGCTCATCATCAGAACTACCAGGAGTGGGTTTGTTATGGTTTGGATCTGGAATTTCCCCCAAAGGCTCAGCCATTGACTGTTTGTTCCCCAAAGTGGAGGAGGGGATTTGGGGAAGTGCTTGAATCATTGGAGGTCTGACCTCATCAGTGGATTAAACAATCAAGGGACTCATAGCTTTATAGACTCCTGGGAGGGGTGGAGGCTATGGGAGGTGGGACCTGGTTGGAGGAAGTAGGTCACTAGAGATGCGCCCTGAAAGCATCTTCTTCCCTTTCCCATTTCCTTTATTCCCTCCCCTTCCCTCCCATTCCCAGTTGCCATGAGGAAAGCCCTGCTCTCCCTGCCTTTCTACCATGAGGGTCTGCCTTGGAGCCATGGACAGAAACTTCTAAACCATAAGCCAAATTGAATCTCTCCTCCTTTAAGTTGTTCATGTCACATATTGTAGTCACAACAATGAAAGGCTGACTAACCAATGTTCGCACAGTTTCACCTTTAACTGAAACTAAGACCCTCCCTCCAGCCAATTTCCCCGTCTGTTCTTGACCTCCTCACTGTGATCAAAATAAGCCAGCTCACTCCTCGTTTTCCATTTTCTGTCTTTTGCTTCTCTGTTTCTTTAAAACTTACTACTTTAGGTGAAAGGATTTAAACTTAAACCCCTCCTCCTAAAAATTGCCATTAAGAATTCTCTCTGATCAGTAGCAGCACTCTTCAGCCAGCTATTTCACTTCTTCAAAAGAAATGAATATTTATATAAAATCTCCAGCTTTTTGAATGTTGACAGTAAATTTGAATAAATAGATAAATAATCTGTAGTAAGACCAAATAGAACTTATCTGCAGCTTGAATGAGGCCAGTATTCGCCATTTTGTGGCTTCTGGTGACCCTGCCTTCTGTTGGCCCGGGCTTCGGCTAGCACTGCATGAAGCTCCAGGCCGCCTTGCCTCCCCACTCATGGCCTCTCGCTCTGCCTTTCCTCAATGCCATGTCATGGTTAAAACGATCCTTCTCTTGTCCTACGCCATCACTCAGAGTCCATAATGCCGCCTCGGGAGTTCTCTCATATACACTGTCAACTGTGGTAAACATACAATATAGCTTTGGGGGGCATTTGGTTTTTTCCTAGTGGACATCAGGACCTTGTCCTGTAAACTCAACACATCCATAGTGTCAACAGGTGGAGATGGGGTACCTCCAGGTACTCTGCAGTATCTGGTATGTGGAAGGTACCTAAAGAGAGTCTATTGGATAAAGGATGGGGAAAACTAATGAATGAATAAAATGATTTCCTACATACACTGTAAGTTAGAGTTCTTGATAGCAAAGGCTAGAGAACCTAGTCTTTCTTTGAGTCTGTATCGTTTGAGCCTCTACTAATCATTGGCTTCCTCTAACTCAGTGGTTCTCTGCTGGGAGTGATTTTGCAATCCAGAGAATATTTGGCAATGTCTGAAGACATTCTTGGTAGTCCCATTGGGGTGTGACTAGCAGTGGCATGGAGTGGGCAGAGGCCAGGGCTGCTGCTGAACTTACTACACTGCACAGGACGCCCCCACAACAGAGTCATCCAGCTCAACATGACAACAACATTGAAGGTGAAAAACCTTGCCCTGAAATAGTCACTTCTGTTGCTTTATTAGTAGACATTCAAAGACTGTTTCCTGAATGAGGGTGATCACGAGATACAGGTGATTCCAAATGCAGACGGAAGCTTAGCGTTGGCAACAGATATATCAGCTTGGTCTGAGTGTTGTCAAGGGAAACTGCCAACACTCTGACCTGAGCTTGCTCCTTTCACAGCTCACAGAATGTCTCCAAGACTTCAGAATTGCTTTGTGTTATGTGTGATTGGTGGGTGACCTTTTTCAGATGAATTCAGCCTGAACTGTGCAATTGATGTTGAAGAAACAAATGGATTGTGTTTTGCCCTATAATTTTAATATGGTATTATAGTGTTTTCCTCCATGAAAGTTGACACTGTCTGCCAGGCCCATGTGGAAAACACCATCATTAGAATAGTAATAGCTACCTTCTACTGAGCACATGCTGCTACAGGTTAAATCATGTCCCCCCAAAAGACACAATAACATCTTAAGCCCAGGTTCCCGTGGATATGATCTTATAATCTAGTGTCCTTATAAGGAGAGACTGTCCTGGGAACACACAGACACGCACAAAGGACCCCACACGGTGGCAGAAGCAGAGACTGGAATGATGCAGTTGCAAACCAAGGAACACCAAGGAAGGCCAGGAGCCCCAGAAGTGGACAGAGGCAGGGAAGGATTCTTCCAGAGCCTCCCAAGGCAGCCAGTCCTGCGTGGGCTTGGTGTTAGAACCTGGTGAACTCACACAGCTCTACTCTGTGGCTGCTGAAAGGAGGTGTCCCTGCTTCATTTTTGAGAATGGCATTGAAAACCAGGAAGATCATGGAATTTGCAGGGAAATGGATGGCATTAGAGCAGATTATGCTAAGTGAAGCTAGCCAATCCCTAAAAAACAAATGCCAAATGACTTCTTTGATATAAGGAGAGCAACTAAGAACAGAGCAGGGAGAAAGAGCATGAGAAAAAGATTAACATTAAACAGGGACGAGAGGTGGGAGGGAAAGGGAGAAGGGAAATTTCATGGAAATGGAAGGAGACCCTCATTGTTATACAAAATTACATACAAGAGGAAGTGAGGGGAAAGGGAAAAAAAAACAAGGGAGAGAAATGAATTACAGTAGAGGGGGTAGAGAGAGAAGATGGGAGGGGAGGGGAGGGGGGATAGTAGAGGATAGGAAAGGTAGCAGAATACAACAGACACTAGTATGGCAGTATGTAAAAACGTGGATGTGTAACCAGTGTGATTCTGCAATCTGTATACGGGTTAAAAATGGGAGTTCATAACCCACTTGAATCAAATGTATGAAATATGTCAAGAGCTATGTAATGTTTTGAACAACCAATAATAATAAAAAAAAAAAAAAAAACAGGAAGAGCTGATTCTCCATGACAGTGTTGCTCCAGGGGTGATGAAGGTGCTTTTCCACATGGTTAACCTTAATTCTCACAACAACCCTGTAAGTTTAGGTCCCTATTAATTTTCACTTTCTATCAATGGTAGACATGAACAGTCATTTGCCTCAATTCTAACATCTAGACCAAGGTGTCATCAAGATTTGAGCCCATGATCTCAAGCTCTGCCCTGTTCAGCACCTACAAGAAGGGGCTGGAGCTGGTGGTAAGACCTCTGGCAGAGGTGGGCAGAGGGGAGAGATGGGTGTCACTTTTGAAAGTGTGAGTTCCATGTCTGTGATTTCTATCTGAGCAGCTTTGAGTCTGAGATTCCTCATATTCAAAATGGGTAGAAGAAAAAGAAGGACAAAACTCAATAATTTAAACTTTAACAACTGGATAATAATGCACTGCATGAGTGGTGCAGCAAACTGCTTCTTCAAATGACCTCAGATGGCCTATCACAGCTTTATTCAGGGACATCACTAACAAAGGGATCTCAGTGGAGACACAGCCCTGCCCTGGGAGGTCCACTTAGGCAGTCTTTAATGCTCTTCCACCATGCTGCTGTGAGACCCTGCATGTTTTTTATCAGATTTACTCCCAGTGGAATGACAATGATGTGCAATGTACTCGTCACCTCTGTGACGTGTCCCTGAGGCCTCACTGAGGAAGAACTCTCAGGTTCAGCTGGTGACTGTGGGCTCCAGTTGGCTGGGACATGTGAGGTTGATGGGAGCTCCCAGTGCCAACAGAGGGGTCAGTGTCTGCCTGCGGCTAAGAGTGGCCAAGAGCACCAATCTTGGTGTTCAATATTTCTGGACAGTGCTAGGACTTGGGGACTTGAACGACACATGCTTTCCCAGAGAGAGAGATGTAGCCAGACATACGGAGACTTTTAAAAATATTTATATCATTGCCAAAACTATCTGGACACTGAGGTTTAAATGGAGATGGAGCAGTCCCACAAGGCTGGCAGCATGGCAAAGGAGGAGACTGCCCCACTGTAAAGAAATATGGCCCCACTGAGGGAGACAGGGGCACCTGAGCCACAGCAGCCCCATGAATTCTCCCGAATCCAACCCTCAGGCAAGTCATCCTTCTATGGGGGAAAGGGAGTAAGAAGTGAGGTCCAGAATGGAAGCTCTCGGGTTGCTCCACATGAAAAGACCAAGAACAAAGGTAGTTGCCCCTAACTAGCCTCTCGGAATATCATTTTTCTTTAACGTAAGAATAATATACATAGCATGGAGTTGGTGGGAAGATAAAATAGAAGCTATGGAAAGTAATAAACGCAGTGTCTGACAGAGGATGTACCCAATACTGTCATTGTGACATTTACCTTTATCTTTGCATATAGTGAAAGACTTGAACCCAGATTATGTTCTTTTTTATAGATAGGAAACCTGAGGCCCAGAGGAAACACAGAATAGCAAGAAAACAAGGTGAGAATACATTAACCCTCTTTCAACTGTAGAAGTAAAGAGAAGATTCTGGAAAAGCAATGTGGCTCAGGAGAAAATACGATGAGGTAAGAAGGAGAGCTCATTTCAGGGTATTTCACTTCGACTCTAGGAGACAGCAAAGGCTGAAAACAGAGTGCTTGGAGACTGAAGCAGCAACAGGGCAGCAAAGACCAGTGGGCAAGAAGGGGCCGTGGGGTCAAGGAGCCAACAGGTCCTCAACATGAACACTCAAGGCTTCTGGAGTGGAGTCCATGGTGACGTAAAGAAAAACACCAAGGTGCCATAGAAAGATTCTCAAGGATTTTAGGCAAGGAAATGGGAAAGATTACTAAAAAGAGGTAGAAAATTAAAATGAGAATTAGCCTGTCTAGCAATGAAATCAAAATTTTACAAAGACTTTTCCTGTCCTCAGTCACTCTTTCTCCAAATACATACAACACTGCATCTGTCCATCCATCGATCCATCCACCCATCTCTCCTTCCATTTAACAGGCACTGCACGACAGTGTTCGCCACATGCTATGCTGGACACTGGGTCTCAGCAGAGAACGGGAAAACAAGGGCCTTGTTCTCAGAGCCTCCTCACCATCTAGTGAGAAAGATAGATGTAGAGCCAGAAATGACAGTGGGTGAGTGTTGAGTCATGCAGAGAAGAGCACAGGGTACTCTGGAAGCACATCACAGGGGATCTAAGCTAAGTGTCAGGTGGCTGTTCCCCAGAGAAACATTTAGGTTCAGATCTGAAGGGTGCAGAGCAAGTACTTAGAGGAGGCTTATGGGGCAGAGAGGCTGCGCCAAGGTTAAGAGGCAAATGGAATGGTAGGGTGGTCCAGATATGGGACCAGGTTCAGTGTGGTGGGGCAATAAGTCCAGGGGGGCAAGGGACAGAACAGGACCCCTGAGAAAGAGCAGTTTAGGAGGGGGCTTTCTGAGGCATGTGGAAGAGCTTGACCTCAGGACCTTGGGAAGCCTTGAAGTGTCTCAAGCAGACAGGTGGCATAATATATATATATATATATATATATATATATATATATATATATATATATATATATATATACTTACACTAGAAGGGACATTTTGACAGAAATGTGAAGAATGGGCTATGACCTGAAATAGAATCAGTGGGAATGTTAGAGAGGCTCTTTGCCTGGATGGCGTTAATGCTGAGGATCTGAGAGAAGCTTCCAGAGATGAAAGTCATGTAAGGGTCCGGTGAAGCGTCGGAGGAAGAGACCACCAAGAGACTGACTCATGCAATTGCAGAAGGGGATTTATTGGGGATCCATTCCAGCACACTGGGGCTCCGTGCTCACTCAAGAAGGGAGAGCAGCCCAGAGCCCAGAGCAGGGGTTGTGCAATGCTTAAGTACACTTTTTGGGGAGGGCGGGGACTTTACATACATCACAGTCTCCTTTAACAAATCATCATACACCGCGGGAAAATCAAACAACAATTCTGAGACATGATTAGTTCATTCATTGGTGGGAACAGGTCGGGCGGGAGTGATAGGTGAGTTCTAAGGAGGGAGGTACATTCAAACTGATTGGTTTAGGCCCTGCGATGCCTATGTGCCAGGCCACACAGGGTCCTGGGTTATTAAACAACCAGATGGTCAGGAGGAATATTTACTGGGCAGTTCCGGTATTGTCCTAACAGCTACAGGAATTTCAGGTTTTGCGTGTAGCATAGGAACTTAACAATACCTGGTCATTTACTTTTTAACTCAGGCCTTGCAGCTTAGAAACTTTCCAATGCCCGGTCTTTTACACTTTAACTTCAATTTCTTTTACCCTTACAGTCACAATGGAAGTAAACTGATAGGACTCAGTGGTTGGCAAGCTATGGTGGCCTCCTCACTCCTCTCCAACTCCTGTCTTTTATTTATACCCTGATCACCTAACCTTCTTCTTCACTATGGGTTAGAAAAAAAAATGTAATTACCAACCTCATTTTGGGGATAGAAAATCCAGGATGCAGACAGCTTACATAGTCACTGCTCTTCCTTACAATTGTCCTTTGCTAAGAATAGGAATTGAGTTTCAGAGACATTTGCTAATGGGAGAATACCTCGATCTTCTGTAGATGAGCCCAGCTTGCTGTTCACCACTCTTTTTTGTGCCTTCTGGGTGTGGAGATGAACTACATTTCCCAGCCCTTCTTGCAGTTAGGACTGACCATGGTCTGAGGTTTGACCAACCACACTTGACCCGGTGATGTGCCACTTCCAGGCCTGGTCCTTAAAACTCTCCCACACATCCTCCCCTGTCTTCTGGTGGGACGTCAGAGCCCAGAGCCATCTCAGAGACAATGTGGAAGATAGAATAGGCTTGAGGCTCAGAATAACCACAAGCAACTCCATCTTTCCCCCCTTCTTTGGCTGCCAAATGGGCAATTGATGAGCAAACAGCAAGCTTATTGTGCTAATCCACAGAGATGTGGGAGTTTCCCTATGATAGCAGTTAGTATTGCCTTGATGGATGAATTTCCAAATTTGCTAGTTCACATATTACTTTTCCTGAGGAAATACCTCAGTGCTTTGCCCAGCATTACTTTCTTAGCATGAATGTTGCCGCTGCTTAGCATAATTCTCTTATACAGCAGTCCGTTATTTCCTTGGGGACTCATAAGGAGGACCGTGTAAGCTCAGTGCAATGCTGAGAAACCTTCAGAAGTGCCAGACCTTCCCCCAGAGCACCAGGTACAGTGAATGTTATGAGATGCCTGCAGTGTGCCAAGCCCAGCTCTGGGCTCTGGAGAGCCTTGTTCCAAAAGATCTTGGACTCTTGGGGACTCAGTGCTGCAAGTAGTTCCAAGGCAGAATGATCAGTGTTTTGAAAGAGCACATTAGTAGCCAAATTTTTCCCATGACATCACCATATAAAGGGCAAGTCTCAGATCTCAATGTCCTACAAAACACACGTCTGAGCTGTCTTGATAGGTCCTCAGAGTGGCTGTCTGGCTCTGTTCAGTTAATTCCAGGCTTCAGGTTGGGGTCAGATCTCCTGTATGTGTCCACATCCGGAGATCCAAGGGGGAGGCAGTGGGAAGAAGTTTGCTATGCCTCTTCAAACCCTCGTCTCAAAGGCACACGGTCCCTTCTGCCCACATTCTTTCAGCCAAAGCAGATCACATTGCCACATCAGACTTCAAGGGACTAAGGAGGAGCGTAAGTGGAGGAGACTCCACGTGGGATTAGCAGTGACAGCACAGACAAGAAAGTCAGCCAGCTTGGGAATTCAGGAGGCCAAGCCACAGAGGGCATTGGGTCTGAGACTCAGAGATGAATGGAACGGGGTCAAGTCCAAGAGGAGGGAGAATTTACTCCAGGCGAAGAAAAACAGCATGGATAATATCGGCGACCGTCTTTGTGAGAGCGAACATTTGGAAGCTCTAAACATATTAACACGAGATCTGTTTACAGAAACGGTTGAACAACTAAACTGCAGAAATCCATGCATGAGTTAAAAAGAATTAAACAGATTTATATGAAACGATAAAGGAAGATTTTCAACTCACGTTAAGTAAAAAAAAAAAATTGCAGGATAATGCATGGAAGAAAATATACCATTTGAATAATTTCCATACATACACACAATGAAACCATTCTATAGATATAATTATATGCACATATATATGTATGTATGTATACATATATATATATACACACACATGTATAAACATATAGGGAGAGAGATGTGTAAACAGACACATCGAGAGAGTGCAAGATGGATTTTTATACATAAAATTAAACCCTCTCCAAGAAACAAAAATAAGAACGCACATCATGTGGTCAGAGTACTCAGGGAAAAGGTCCAGGGGATGCAGAGATCTGCCCAGAGGGAATTCCAACTTCCCCTGCAAGGTCATCATTTCTTATGAGAAGCTGGGTGGTGTGGAACCATCTTCCTGAATACATGAGTGGCAGGAGGCCCTGCATGCCTCCATCCTGTCCCCACCCTTGGTTGAACTTGCCTTCATGAACATTCCTTCTTCTTCCCGGGTGGGTCTAAAGTTCTAAGCAGGTTCTAAGCATGACCAGTCACTGAGGTCACAGTTGGACTACAACACATGCTCAGTCACTGTGCCATGAGACCAGTCTCTTCATTGAAACCCTGTCTAGACCTGTGTCCCTCTTCTCCCCAACTCACAAGCCCAGCCTATAGTGGGGAGGGCAGCCTTAGTTGGTCATCTTCCTCCACTCCGTGCCACCCACCTCCAGTTCCTCAGCACCTCTTCCTGACACCATCTGCAGGGCAGGGCACAGGAGGGCAGTGCAGCGTGGGTGTGGAACTGTGCCCCTGGAGCAGCTGGATGCACCCCGGAGACTCTGCTCTCATGGCGACTAGATGTCCCCCTCCCCAGTAGTGACCCCGATGATGACTGCGGCATCTCTCAAGCTACTTCAGCTGGGCTCTGGGCTCCAGCCCAGACAGATTCAGCTGAGCTCCTCCTGCAGTCTCGGGGGTACAACCCACAGAACTCCACTTGGCTGGCAGGAACCCTCGAGCACCCCCATCCCATTTCAGGGTGAGGGCAGTTCTCAGCCACCGCAGCCACCTCTTTTCTTACTTCTAAGTAGGCCATCTGCTGTCCCTCACTCCATCAGTCTTCCCAAGCAGGATTCACACACCAGGACCTATGATTCCCGAATCCCAGGTGACACCAGGCAAGCTCTCAGAACCATCCCATGAAGGCCCTGGGACTCAGCCTGAGGTAATGAGCCACGCAGAGGTGGAGGGGAAATGGGGAAACCCTCCTGGCTTAGGTAGCTTTTTTGCTGCTGTGACCAAAAGACCTGACAAGAACAAATTAGAGGAGGAAAGGTTGATCTTGGGGCTCAAGGATTTAGCCGTCTCAGTCCATAAACAACTGGCTCCATGCCTCGGGGCTTTGGGTGAGGCAGAACATCACCAGGTTCCAATTCCTCAGCACCTCTTCCTGACACCATCAGTGAGTTGCCGGGGACATGGCCCCAGAAAGCAGAAAGAGAGAGATCCCTACCACAGACCAAAAATAACCCCCAAGGGCACACCTCCAGCAACCACCTCCTCCAGCCACACCCCACTGCCTAAGGTCACCACCCAGTTAGTCCCTATCAGGGGACTCATTCGCTGATTGGATTCAGGCTCTCATAACCCAACTAGTTCACCTCTCAACCTTCTGGCATTGTCACATATATACATGAGCTTTGGGGGGACACCTCCCTCAGAGGAAGCTTCTCTCCCACCCCTCAGCGTTCACCTCTTCAGAGGCCGCTGCGGTACTTTCCCATGGTGACCGGAGAGTCCAGCCTTGAACTGCACTGTGTAAGCACCCACTCTGCTCCAGGGGGTGGATGTTCTTGGCACCAATTTCATTAGCCTTTGAAATTGGTTTCTCAGCCAAAGCTGAGACAAAAGTCCCTCTTTTAATACCCTATTAACCTTTATAATTAAATAATCAAAGACTAAATAATTTAGGAGAGAAAGAGACTACAAAAGAAAAGCCAGAGATGTCCACATGCCTCTGCCTCTCCCTGCCTCCTGCTCCACACACACACACAAACACTCACACGTGCACACACATGCACATGTTTACACACCAACATGCACACACGTGCACACAAGGCACATGCAAGTGTACGAGGGCATACATGCATACACTCGAACACAAGAGGACAAGAGGTACGAAAGCTCTTGGTAAGATCTAGAAGCTATGAGAAGTTCGTTTTTCAAAAGAAAAAAATCAATAAGATAGATGGGAAAGATTTATGCTGAGTCCAAATGCCTTCCAAATATCTTTTTTAAAATTATAATATCTATAATAAATGATTATTTGGCATCATTTTAACAGCAATCAGAAGTCTGGTGAGCCGGGAGTTGGGCAGGCGGGGTTGTTTCACAGGTGTGTTTCGGCAGAGTGCCTGGTACCATGGTGGCCTCAGCCCCTGTGGCTGCCGAGCTGCCTGGGCTACCTGAGGTGTAGATCAACACAGTGCCTGAGCCAGCATTCCAGGGAACTCAGGTCACATGGGGGCCATGTGTACAGCGCCTCTCCCTCATTTCAGGTGTCCTTCCCACCCCATCAGGAGGGAGGTGTTGTTGCCAAAAGCAAGATCCAGCTTGATTTCAGCAGGAGGGCTCCTGCCGCCTCACTGTTGGCTGGATGTCCACCTGGGCCTCTGACTTGGCTCCTTCTGCACACTCAAGTTCCCAGCTGGGAAGACAACACAGCCCATTTGGCCAGCTGGGTGTCTTTTCTCTGAGTGTCAAGTGTGTCACTTTTCCACATCGTCAGTCAATGTCCAACTCTCTACACCACTGGGGGTCAACAACTCCATTCAACAACTCTGACTCTCCGGGGTTGACGGGTCCCCCAGGTCAAGGGCTCAGTCCAGAAGACTGCCCCCTTCCAGGTAGAGCCACAAGCAGAGTTCCCAGACCACCCACACTTCTGCCTGGGTGGCCACAAATCAGTGGTCTCCCATGACCTTCTCTTAAGGTTCGGCAATTCACTAAAACAGAACTCAGGAAAAAGCTTTACTTACATTCCTGGTTTATTACAAAAACTAGAATCAGGAAAAAACAAATGAAGAGCTGTATTAGGTCAAGGTAGGGGCCAGGGAAGGTCCAGAGCTTCCATTCCCCCTCTGGCCAGTCACCCCCCAGCAGGTACCAGCCCAGAAGCTCCCGGAATCCCTCCCTTCAGGGGTTCCAGTACATGGGCATGACCGACCACACTGCTGATCCTAAGTTACTGAACTCGACCTCCAGCCCTCTCCCCTCCCTAAGGTGGGGTGTGGGCTAATCTCCCACCCCCTAATCACAGAGTCGGCATTTCTGTCATCTAGTCCCCATCCAGGACTCAGGGCCGAAAAGAGTCCCCTCATCACCATAAACTCAGGTGTGGTCAAAAGGGCCTCACTATGAATAAAGAAAACAGACACCTGTGTCCTTCAGGAGGTTGCAAGGGTTTTGGTCACTCTGTGCCAGGAACCTGGGACAAAGACCAAATCTATATGTTCACTAGCTCCCAACAGCCAGGCTCTCTCCAGGGCCATCCAGCCTGTCCCAACCATCAACGTGGGCAGCGAACCTAGATGGGCAGGAATGAAGGGACAAGAGACACAAAAGGATGACAGCAAGACAGGAATTCTGATCAAGCTGCAAACTTTTATTGTTCACACAGGGGTATTTATATGCTGGGGATGGGGAAGCTCTCTAATCAGCAATTGCTGGATGTGGGTGGTAAAACTGCCAGCTGCAAGATGTCTGATGATCCTGATAACCGCAGGATGTTCCAGGGAGATAGGTAGCTGCAGGATGTCTCCCAGGGGGCTGTCAGGCTATTCTTTGAAGGAGAATTTCCTTCTAGTCCCTGACACCAGCCTACTCCCCAAACCTGATCTTCTGCAAGGAAGGACTTTCACTTTTCTGAACTCACTGGTCCCTCACGCCCAGTGGCCTTCACAGTCGTCCACTGTCTGTGACATCTCCTCTTACTAGTTTGCTGTGCCCATCAGACCTGATCCTCTTGAATTCTGATGTCTGCCAGGGTCAAGCCTGAGGCCTCCACATTCCTCTGGGTTAGAATTCCTGGGGTGGGGGGCAGAGATTGGCCTGGGAGCCTGTCTCCTGGACTGCAAGTCTTCCTCCCTGCCCCCCAAGTGGGTGATGATGTGACAGTCTAAGTAGGACTTGCGAGGGAAGCCACCTCAGTGAGAACTGATGGGGGCCTTGACCCACACCCCCACGTTATCAAGATATGTCAGTCATCGACTAGTCAGAATGAGGGCCCATTGGCGTGTGGTTTCCGTGTATCCAAAACACTGCGTCTCCAAGGCTAACCTCATGCTTTTTCTTTCTTGCATTTGATTTTTCTCCTGTGATGAAAATAATACCGTTAAAACATTTTTTGATCCAGGCATGGTGACACACGCCGGTAATCCCAGCCGCTTAGGAGGCTGAAGCAGGAGGAACATGAGTTCAAAGCCAGCCTCAGCAACAGCAAGACACTAAGCAACTCAGCGAGACCCTGTCTCTAAATAAAATACAAAAAAAGGGCTGGGTTGTGGCTCAGTGGTCAAGTGCGCCTGAGTTCAATCCCTGGTATCAAAAAAAAAAGAAAAAAGAAGAACATTTTTTGAGAGGATGATTGAAATCAATGTAGCTTCCTGCTGTTCTCCTGGGAGAGGAGAGGTGTCCCCGTGGGCTGGCCCCCTTGTTCCCACTGCACTGAGGCACCAAGGGCGGCCCCACCACCCTCCTCCTCAAAGCTGCTTCTTAAACATGGTCCTTAATAACTAGGGTCCTCTCTGTGACCACAAAGGAGCTTCCACTTGATCCCATTTATACACAGCCATTGTTGTCAGAAAACATCATCCCATGGGCCATAAATGGGCTTCACAGTCTTATTTTAAAAAGTAAAAACTTTCACAGATCCTATTTCAAGTGGGTCAAAGGAAAAGCAACACGTGGGTCCACACCCGCCAGCGCTGACTTACAGCGCCCTGGGCCTGGCGCCCCGAGCACGCTGCCCTCCTCCTCCCCAGGTACCTACTGTGACGTGAACTCTTCCTCCTGGAACACACAGCCCCGGGAAAACCAACAATCCAACTCAGCAGCTGGGACCAAGAACACGAGTCCGGAGCCCAGCTGCCGGGTCAGTGGCTTCCTCGACCACAGCAGGCGACGCGGCCTTGGCAATGTCCCTTCAGTCTTTGCCTCGTGGCTAACCACCTCCCCAAGCCCTCATCATCTTGGGCCATAGGGTTTCAACCTATGAATTTTGGAGAGACACACACATTCAGAACAGAGCAGGGAGTGAGGCCTCGTGTGAAGTCCTGGGGGCACAGTCAGAGCCCTAAGGTCCGATGAGATGGGTGAGTCTGAAAATCAAGAGGCCAAGATGGAAGATGCTGCTGGGACACAGGGAGGAGGGACAGGGAACAGGGCAGACCATCTGGGCTCAAAGGCCATGTGAAGTACTGTGACTCAGGCTCCAGGAACAAGGACAGTGCATGCATTGGAGCAGAGGTAGAACAGAAGCTGACCTGCCACCTGTGGTCACCTGTGGTCACCTGTGGTCACCCTGGCTGCTGTGAAGGTAATGGACTGAAGGGGGAAGGCCCCAGCCGGAGGCCAGGTGAGAGTTGGTGGCTGTCTGGACAAGGTGGCCAATTGTTGGAGTAAGAAGGGGTCAGAATCCAGACATATTTGTGAGGGGAGAGCCTGCAGGACTGACATAACGTAGAGCAGGAAGATGGCTTCAAGACTTTGACATCTTCAGGGTGTTGTTGGAATTCAGCAAAGAACACTTACCAAGCGCTCAGCAGAGGACCAGCACAAGGGGAGCACCCCCAAGTTTAATGTTGTTATTATGACCGGGATCTGGTTTTTCACAAAAATTTGATTATCACTTTCATTGATCCATAGCAAAGTAGAAAAAGCAATTAAGGAGAAACAACTCCAGAAGACTTCTGATTGTAAAGAAATGCCATTTAGCAGGAGAAGAGAAGGCTGAACACATTCATTAAGAGGGGACATAAGAA
This sequence comes from Marmota marmota marmota, assembly GCF_001458135.2. Classification (NCBI taxonomy): domain Eukaryota; kingdom Metazoa; phylum Chordata; class Mammalia; order Rodentia; family Sciuridae; genus Marmota; species Marmota marmota. Next base: position 30,418,883 of record NW_025999949.1, read on the forward strand.
GTCACACAAGCCACAGCCATTTGGAGCCAGTCAGGGGGAAGACCCACATTCTTGCATGCTTCAGTGAGTCCCTGGGATTGTCTTCTAAAAGTCCATTTTCCTAATGCCAGTGAGTCATCCACAAGATCAAATTATGTTTATTGTATTCTGCTTAAAAGACCAGTAAAGTGTGTAAGCCGTTACAGGAAGACTTCGATCTAAAATGTTTAAAATAAAATACTTGGTGCTTGAAAGGATAAATCGTCAGATACCTGGGGGAAGAAAAAAAAAAACAGCAGCCTTTAGATTCTTGGAGGCTGTGCTTTATTGGAAGAGCATAAATTCACCTACATCCAGACGTGACAGGCACATTCTCATCCATTACCTCCTTTGATGCTCATAAAAGCCCTAGGAGATGGGTAATTATCCTTAACTTCATGGGTGTGAAACGTTATAAGCCCAGAAATAGGAAGCGATTTGTTGAAAGTTACACTGCAGAATAGATGAAAACCAAGGCTAGGAAAGTGGGCAAAGCTCCCCTCCTCCATGAGGCTGTCCTCAATGGCCCTTATCCTCCCAGCGTCCACACGCTTAGGAAACCTGCTCACTGTGGGACCATCCAAACCGAGAATCAAAATCCAGTGCTGCTGCAAATATCTGTACAACCTGTTGTCATCTAAATAAGGTACTGGCCAAAGATTTCCATTTGCATGTCAAATTTAATTGCTCCTCATGTTCCAGGAGTCCTGAGTTGAAGAATTCCACCATCAGACAGACGGCACCAAATAGAGATGAGTTTGATTGGCAATGTCTGCCATGAGCACAGGTGAAGAACTGGAGGCATGAGGCCTTCGGTTTGTCTCTGTGGGGTTGGAAACCTACAAACTCCCTTCCAAACCTCATGTCGATGATTACATCTAAGCACAAACATCCGGATCTGTGAATAAAGGGGAAATGGAGATTCATGAAGAGAGCAGTCGGTACAGACACAGACTCTGCCGGAACAACACATTGAAATATTTATTTTCACATGTTCAGAATATCCTCACTCGGAGAAGCTCAAGGTGACAACTTTACTTATACTTTTGTATATTTTCCAATTGCCAGTTGTAAAAATTTTATCTTACTCTTGAAGGACAGCCCCCAGGACTTCGCTCATCGCTCCATCAACAGCAGAAGCAGCCTGACGGCCAGCCAGTGACTCTACAAATCCTACTTTGTTGATTATATGACTTTTTTGCAGAAAAAAAATAAGGCCACCGCCTAAAAGTAAGAAACACACACTGTAGGGGTGCGGTCGTACTTTCTACACCTAACTCTGGCAAGAACAGTCTTCACCCGGAACAACACTTGTGGCTATGGGGCCGTGGTTCCTGTGGCTTAACCGTGAAGTCCCACTTGGTAACCAGGCTATGCCGTGCACTCCCAATGCATCTGTGGACACAGGCCATCCACACCATCCCCAAGAGCAAAGCTCTAAACACAACCTCTCCCTGACCCTGATTTATGCCAGAAATCATCTATTATTTATTGCTCTGAACAAAACACATTGGTGAACTCAACTTGCAGCAAGCAGAGGAGTTAACATTTCTGAGCCACAAATAGGAATCAAGGTGCATTTTATCCCCCACCTTATTTAACAGTAGTGACAGGCACCACAGCTTTGTTTTACCAAACCTTGATATTACAGAGAAGGACAGGAGGACAGCTCATCTACTGAACAGTATTTCTTGAACAGATATTTGGTGTCAGATATCAGTTTTGAAACAGGTTACATTACTAGCAGGTAGCAGAGTCAAGATTAGAATTCAGCCATCCCATTTACATAGGCCTGATCTTTGCTTCACCCCTCCCCGCCCCCCATTTCTCACACTGTGCTGAGAGGATCGATCAGACTCAGTCAGAGAACTGGCAGAAAACACCCCATTAGCCTTACCAGGCTTAATGAATCCCAGTCAGCAGAGGGAGGGGCTGAGAATCTGCCTTTGTACCAAAACACTCCCTGGGGAATAGTAGCCATTCGATAAATACTTACTGAATGAACTATTGTTACACTTAATGCAGTCAAGTATATTAGAGTTTAGAAAAGTAGCAAAAGTTTCTTTATTAAATAAGGAACAGCAAATGTTTTGATACCTTCAAATAGCATGTTCACCCAGATCTCTTATTCAGTCTCCCCAAAATGTCTTATCAAAGGAGAAAGTTAATAAAAGTGGTTTCTACACATGAACTGACTAAAATACTAAATAATTTGCCAAATGTTTTGTTTTAAAAGTACAAAATAAAAAAATCTATTGTCATGTATAACTAATTAGAACAAATTTTTAAAATTTAAAAAAAAATCATTGATGAAAAATAAATAAACTTAAAAAGCACAAAAATCTTAGGTTGGGCAGCAAACTGAAAAGCCATCTATCCAACACCATATCTGGTGTTACTTCTTCACCAACACCCCCAGAGTTGGGTGCTCACTCCCCCAGGGCTGCCCACTTTGCCTCCATATCTTATACCTGCTATGATAAACACCTGTTCAATGGTGCGATATCCAGGAATATTCATCATCTATGCATTTTTTTACCTAGAAGCTGGGTATTAATTAACACATGTGCCGTAACTACTGTGAGCCAGTTTCTGTGCTCCCTGCTGCATAGACATCAATCTCTTTAACCCTTACAAGAATGTATGTTAAATACAATAATGTATTGAAGATGTTCATAATTAAAATTGTTTGCCAGACTCTCAGTTTAGCACAGCATTGAACTAACATATAATTCTCTAACAAAGTACCCATGTAGAAAAAGCAAACTTCCAAAACCCTTGTGAAAACCAAAGAAAGTAGTCAAGCATCCCCAGAGGACTGGTGGAATGTATTCTATCTTCAAGGGAAACTGGATTGATATTACAATTGACTCCTGGGCACTTGACCACTAGCAGGCAGCCAGGGAACCAGACGGGGATAGGAGAGCCCACCTCTACCTGCCACGCACCCACTTCTCATGGTAAAGCCAACGGGGCGGAGCCAAGGCTAGGGGTAAATGCCTACAAAGATCTTCCTCACCCAAAAACTTTGAAATAGTCCAAAGCCAAGGAGGAGATCATGCAAGTATTAGCCCAATGAGTTACAGGAAGCATATAGTTAACGGTCACTTATTAAAAGAAATAGAGAAAATGCTAACTGCATGGAGTTTGTGGATGGACGTGACCACACATTTTCCTGCACCCTCTCCCCCGGCCCTGTGGTTGCAACTTTTCATGGTCAACTCAGGGCTGGCCTTGGGCTTAACTTTAACCAGTGAGACTGGACAAACGTGATGCATACCAAGGCTTAAAAGTACTTGTATGTTTTCCCCCTCTTTCTGCTTTATGGAACCGTGGGGCCACCATATGCAGAAGCTTCGACCAGCATCACTGAGGATGGAGAATGGCACATCTCGGCTGAGGCTCCCCTGGGACCAGCACTCCTGTCAAGGGGAAAACAACTGTGGGCAACCTGGACCACTGCGCCCAGCCAAGCCACCTGAGGAAGAGCTGCCTAACGAATGCACAGAAGAGGAAGAAATAGGCATATTCATAGAAGTCACTAAGCTTTGCAGGTTTATTTTTTTTAATGCATCAAAAGCTAAATGACACACACTTGCTTGGTTTCATCAATGACATACAAAAGAAAACACTTTTTTAAAAACAAAAGCAAACAGCCCTGGAAAATAAGAAACTTCACTCTAATTAGTAAAAGCTGCGATGAAACTAAAAAAAAAAAAAAAAATGTGACAATAATTAAATCAGTATGTTGAGGCAGGGAAACAGAAGAAATCACACTGCAACAAATTAAACAATGCAGAGGACATGCTCCAGATGTCAGCTCTGGATAGAGAGAAAGGAAATGAGAAATTAAAATAATGAAGGAAAGTTTGATGCATAAGACAAAGTCTTAAATCATGAGTAGTGCTAATTGCAGAACAGAAAATAAGAAATGACCGTGAAATTTTAAAAGAAGAAGGAGGTGGGGGATGGGGAGTCAGGACACTGTGAGGAGGAGGACGGGGCACCTCCCCGTTCTCAGCTCAACAGACACCTGCATAAAGGAAGCCTGATGTGAGGGAATTCTCATATTAGAGAATTACAAGATCAGTAGAAACTACACATTTCAGAATGGCCCAAAGAGTCACAAAGATTCCAGAAAGAAAGAAAGAATAAAGAGGCCACTATTGATAGTGGCCCTTTGTGTCCAGCGGTGCACGATAGGCATTAGACATGTTTACCCCACTTACTCACTTTTAGAGAAACCTTTAAACAATCTCACACATTACCACCAACAACCCCTGAAAATACATACCCCCCTCTAAATCATTTGAGTCAAAGAGAAAATGCAAAATAGTTACAAGTGTCTTAATTATTAAAAGTGAGAAAAACATATACCGTACAAATCATGAAACAAGTAAAACCACAGTTTTGAACACTTACTTTCAATAGCACGCTCAGAAAACACTTTCATCTTAAAACCAAAAAGAATGCAATAGTGTATTAAAATAAATGTGAAAGCCTTAGAAAATAAAAATAAAGTTCTTTAATGTTGGTGGGGGGCTTAAAAAGATGCAAGATAGATGCACAGAAGACTTTAAAGAAGAGTCTGCCTTTACCCAGTGCTGGTGGGTGGAAAATGCCTCAGCCACTTGGCAAGAGGGTTTGGCAATTCTTAAAAAGCCATGTATAGTTACCCAGGAATTTTACTCCTCAGTACATACCAAAGAAAAATGAAATATGTCCACATAAAAACTTAGACACAGATTCAAAGGTAGTATTATTCCTAATAGCCAAGAAGTAGAAACAGCTCCAATGTCCAGGAACTGATGAACAGAGAAGCAAAATGTGATAAATTCATGGAATGGAATATTATTTGACAGTAAAAAACAAAGCACTGATACCTGAACAGAGATGGACCTTGAAACACTATGCTCAGTGAATGAAGCCTGAAACAAAGTCACACACCCTGTGACTTCCCCTCCGGGAAACTTCCCCTCTCCGCCCAGAACAGGCGGATCCACAGAGAGAGCAGATGAGAGGGTCCCAGGAGCTGCCAGGGAAGGACTGGGTGGGAACTGCCGACGGGCATGGGCGCACACTGGGGTTGGCAAAATGCTCTAAAATCAGTGGCGACGGTGCCCAATGAAAACCACTGCACTGTGCGCTTTAAAAGATGATTTTATGGTCTATGAATTTATCTCAGGGAAGGCATTATTTTCTAAAGTCAATTAGCATATAACCAACTCTGGACTCATCAGCAACGTCAATGAAGCAGAGCACATAGATCAGAAACAGACCTTCCTGTATATATAAGAATTGGCATATTAGAAAAGATGCGTAACAAATAATTAGGGAACAATAGGTTATTCAAGGCACAGTGTAAAAAAAAAATTGCTTTGGCTTAAAAAAAAAAAAAAAAGATTCTCACCACCACACAGCAAAATAAATAAATCCTGTTTAGATTAATGATTTGGACATGTAGAAAAACTAGGGGCAAACTTCAGAGTATTTATTACTCTACAAAAGAAGACAGACTTCCTCAGCATAAAGCAACAGAAGCAGCCACAAATTAGAACTCTGTCGGAGAGCCCCCCGAAGATATAAATAAACACCTACAGAACAGAAACGCCCGCAAAATTTAAAGGGCAGTAATAAAACTGAACAAGACACACCCAGTAAATTCTTCACACTCGTGTTTAATATTTTTATTTAAAGAGATCGTTAAAATGAATGAATCTCTAGTTGGAAAATAAATAACATTAACAGAGAGAAAAAGATCAACTAGCTAATCTAATGAGTGTTCAATTTAATACATAATAACAAATGGTGAGAGTATTTTTTTCACCTATTCAGCCAGAAAATATTCACAGGTTGGTGCTGCTGAGGAGGAAGGAGGGTGAGTTGGAAACTCTGGTAGGAGTGCAAATCAGTGCAGAAATGAGCGCATTAATGCAGCAAGTTCTGACAAGTGTCAATACTCAAGGAAACGTGTCAGTATTTCATTGACTCTCTAAAATATAAGGCATAGTGAGCGATTTCTGTCTGGTAAGTTCTCTGCTATTACCCTTATTACCTAGGATAGACCTGGGAACATAGTACATTTTAAATAAATTTATTGAAGTAATTTGATGCTTAAAAATAATTTATTGTCTATTTCTAGGAATCTATACTCAGGAAAAAATTCAGATATTTAAATGATACATGCATATTGTACTTATTTTTGACAAATATTTATCAAACATTTACTATGTGCTCAACTCTGTTCTAGGTGTTACTAATAATAGCAGAGAACAAAACAGATAAACATCCCTGACATATATGTGGGGTGTGTGTGTGTGTGTGTTTCAAAAAAAAAAAAACCAACAAACAAAATGCACTATTCAGTGGTGATAAGGACAGTGGAACAGCCCAAGAGAGTAACATCTACAGAAAAACCCTGTGTCCTTGGGTGGTTGGGGCAATTCTGCATTGTGGATGCCCTCAGGCAGGCATTAAAGACAGACGCAAAGATCCTCACACTTTGCACCTGCTTTCGAAAGTCTCCCTGAACTACTTCCTCAGGATTTCTGGCATATCATCTTCAGTATTGCTCTATCTAAGACCCTTGAATCCAGCCCAGATTCTAAGAATACAGAAGGCCCCACCCCCATTATTCAAGGGCTCACTTTCTGTGGTTTCAGTTATCTATGGTTAAAATATAATAAATAAAAATCTTCAAAAATATATGATTCATAAGTTGTAAATTGGGCCACATTCTTACTAGTATGATGAAATCTTGTGCTCTTCCTGTCCCATGCCCACCCAGTACAGGAATCATCATTTTGTTCAATATATCCATGCTGTGTAGGCTACCCACCCATTAGTCACTAAGTAGGCATTTCAGGTATCAGATTGACTGTGGTTATATTGCAGGACTTGTGTTCAAGTCACATTTATTTTACTTAGTAATGGCCCCAAAACACAAGAGTACCAACACTGGCAATTCAGATATGTCAAAGAAAGAATATAGTGCTCCTTTAAGCAAAAGGTGAAAGTTTGTTTTCATTTTGGTTTTGTTGTTTTATGAACCAGGGGCATTTTACCACTGGCCTTTGATTTTATTTTTTGAGATGGTCTCACAAAGTCGCAGTGACTGGCCTCAAACTTTCAATCCCTCTGCCTCAGACTTCTAAGCCACTAGTATTACAGGCATTTACTGCCTTGTGCAGCAAACGTTCTTGACTTAATGAGGAAAGAAGATAAGTTATATGCTGAGGTCGCTAAAATCTACATCAAGAATGTCTCTTCTATTTGTGAAATTATGAAGAAAAGAAAAAAATTTCATTCTGGGTTTGCTGTCACACTTCAAAGTACAAGATTTACAGCCACCGTGCAGTATGAGTGCTGACTTAGGATGGAAAAGGCATTGTGTGTGTGCATGTGTGTGTGTGCATGTGTGTGTGTGTGCGTGCGTGCGTGTGTGCACGTGTGTGTGCGTATGTGTGTATACGTGTGTGTGCGTGTGTTTGTGTGCGTGCGTGCGTGCGTGCGTGTGTGTGTGTGTCTGTACGTGGAGACAGGTGCTGTCCACAGGTTCAGATCTCCCCTGTGGAGAAGGGGGCTGTGCTCTGGCCTCAGCTGTCTTCCACCCAGTGCTAGTGGACAAGCACACGTCGCCTCATGTCTGCCAGGACAGTTGCCTTCATTGTCACCTGGGCCCCATGAATGGGACTGCAGTATGGCAGCCGTCCCTGTGGGCTCACGCCCTCCTCTCATGTGCTGAACTTCTATCAGTAGGCTGTCTCCTCCTCCTCAGCCGGCGGGAGGCGATCTGGCGGGTCTGGTTTCTCTAGCGCGGGGCTCCTCTGGCCAGTGGTCACAGTGTCCTTGGGGAGCATGGAGGGCTCACCCCAGCTCCTGCTTGCTAAGGTTTAGCAGTGTCTTCCTGGAGGGGACTCTGTCATCCTCAGACAATGAGCCCTGGGCCTAGGACTATCTATAATCTCAGTACAGGGTGGCAGGCCACAATGTTCCCATTGCTGCGTGTGCCTTAGCCCTCTCCTCATAGCTCTTGATCTTTCCCCCTGTCTTGTTAGACAGAACAAGCTAAGACTATGGGCACCAGGCCACCTCCAATGCTGTTTGGAACCTCCTGGTCCTTTAGCCATTGCTATAGATGATGTAAGTCCAAACACCCTGGTTGTCCTTCTGGCCTGACTGTGCCCTTAGAGTGACTATGTCCTCCTGAGCCTGCTGGTTAGAAGTCCATAGTTGGCTCTGGTCATGCCCAGGTCCCGGGCACCATCCCACAGTGTCACCACTGCTGCCTAAGTGACGCTGAGCTTGGCAGATTCCGCTCCATCCTGAGCAGTGCACAGGATATTTCTACTGACCAGGTGGAAGTGTGTCCAGCACACCTCCCCAGGGGACATAATCGTCGAGCATTATCTCTGGTCTCACATGATACCTACAGTCTACTATTCCCTTCTCTCATACCTTCCTGCTCCTCATTTCTCTGCTAAGGTTGTTGTGGCATCTCCACCCCATGAAGCCACATGTTTCCAAGTCTTGGGGGATTGTCCCCACAGAATTAGACCTGGCTCCAAGGTATCCTTGCCATGGCCCTAACCCCAACCCTAACCCTGCACTCGCTCTCCCCTGCTGACACTTGTAGTCAATTTGAGACTTTAGCATGCCGCGTGTTATCCACAGTCCGTCCAACATCACCAATAACCAATAAGTGGCCCTGAGGACCGGCTTTGTAGGGGATTTCCAGTACCCTCAAAAAGCAGAACCTGAATCCAGGGTTGTTTGGGGTTTACTGTTTGGAGCTATTGCTACGGAGCAAGGCAGGGAGATGAGGAGGGAGGAACAGAGAAGGAAGGAAGGTACTAGAAGAGTACCTTGTCCAGAGCCACACTGCCCTGGACAAAGGGCTCAGCCTCCCTGGGATGATGAACATGAGAGACAGAACTCCCCAGCCAGGCTGGGCACAGAGAGTCCTGATCCAGCGGCCTCCACTCTCCTTGGTTAAAGGTGCCAAGGTCTCTTAACTCCTTCTGCTCCTGTGGGCTTGCCTGAGCTCTGGGCTGTGGGGTTTCAGGACACAGTAAAGACACATGGAGCACACGCAGAGGTAGACATGGTCCGAAGAAGTAACGAAGCAGACGCAGCAGTCACAGGAGCCAGGGCTGGACCTTGACGCCAGGCCTCCTCCCTCCTGTCACTCATATGGAAAAAGTGACTTTCCAGATGGGATTAAAATAAGGATCTTGAGAGAGGGGGTCAGACCCAATTACCTACGTGGGCCCTAAATATGATCCCAGGGGTTCTTGCAAGAGAGAAGCAGGGCAAGACTGGCTCCAGAAGAGAAGGAATCGTGGTGATGGCGGCCGGGGTTGGCGCTGGAGGAAGGGCCAGGAGCCAGGCATGTCGGCGCCAGTCACAGCTGGAGGAGGCGAGCGCGTGGCATGTCCTCCAGAGCCCGCAGAAGGAACCGGCCCTGCCAACGCTGGTGTGAGCCCATGAAACAGACTTCAGATTCCTGATCTCCAGACCCTGAGGAGATGGAATTGTGTGTTGTACTAAGCCTCAGAGTCAGTGGTAAGTTGTTTCTGGGCAACAGGAAACACAGCACAGCCCCAGGGACGCCCTCAGCTGGTCAGGAGGCCACCGACTGTCCCTGTCCTGTTACACCCCAGTCTCAGGGGCCTCCTGAAGGTCCAAGCACCCTCCTGCTCACACCTGTGTCCCTGAAGTTTCCTTTCCCCAGAGCCCTGTGCCCTCTTCACCTGCTTGTGTCTTCTTCGGCTTTTGGTATGAGTCTAATTATCATTTTCTTAGAGGTCTTTAAAGGTGGTAGGATCTAAAGTGAGCCTGTTTTCCTTTCTCAACACCCATCTCTCTGCTTCAGGATGTCACAGTTTGCTTCTCTTTTCCGTGTGTGTTGTCCCCTCGTTTGCTGCGTCTCTGCCCCCAGGACTAAGTTGGCCTTTGCTCTTTTATCCTCACTACCTAACAAAACACAAACCGAGTGAACACCTAGAAAGTAGCTCTTGACATTATTTAAATACATAACTGTCCTCAACTGTTTTTGGACTCAAAATAGCTGATTAAGGCTCAAAATAGCTGGTTGAAATTTGTTGCCAAATCATCAGCACTTAATACAGTGCCTGGCACATAATAGCTGCACAATAAATATTTGTTGAATTAATTGGATCCTTGAAGCTGGGAGGGATGGCTCAAATTTTAGCTTTTGTAGTATCAGCTGTAGATGTCTCCAAACCAAGATGTAAAAATGAAATCCGATTAATTCATAGCAAATAAAAGTCAACACTCCCACCAAAAAAAAAAAAAAAAAAAAAAAACTTGCCAACCAATGACTTTTCTGTGACCTCCAAGATAAAATGGCTAATATCCTTCGACTTCCCGACTGTTTCCCAGGGTACTTTTGACCAAGTAAGGGAGATACTGATAGTCTTGTAGTCCTCAAAATTCAGACACCAAAATCAGGCTGCCTGGTGTATGTGTAAACCTATCCATGCCTTCCATGATGGGCACAATCCTCTATCCTCAGTGATCACTAGAGAAACACTCCCCCTCATCTGAACTCCCTGGGGTATCCACCAGCAAGGAGAAACTCTGTCCACAGGTGCGCCATCTCTGACCACCATGGCGAGGCTGGGAAGGTCCACTTGCTCTGCAGGCCCAGATACCGCAAGCTGTGCTACCCTTCCATCTTGAGGGAAGAACACGGCCCTCTGCTGACAACTTGCCAGGAGCCCTGAGAATCAGTGACTCCATTACTCTAATGTTTTGCTTCCCAACTGGTTATCACCTCTTTGAGTCTATTCACCATTGGTTTGAACTTGGAAGACACTAGAGAAGTGGAGTCCACATGGCCTGCCAGAGGGAAGCAGCCGGTGCCAACACTAATCTGGTCTCCTCTGTGTGGCCGCCTGTGTTGCCGTCTCTGATCACACTCTGAGTACTCCCCATGCATGTCTCTGCCCGAACTCCCAACCTGTTTGGTGGGCACCTTGTCACTGTTCATGGTTCTTTGTCCCCAGATGAGGTTCTCAAATCCTCATCTGTTGTCTGGGATCACTTAAAACGTATGCGACAAGCCTTGCATACTTACTTAGAGTGACTTACTCTACCCTAGAGGTTAGAGAGTAAAACGAGGCACAGTCTCTCTTTTAGAAAGACCTTACCCAGAAGATATTAAGATATGCAAATTATAGCCAAAAAGGTTTTTTTTTTCCAATGGGCCATGATACGAGGTACCCAAAGGAAAAGTGGGTTCATTTCCAGGAGGGCTCCAAGGAGGACTGTAGAGGAGAAAACGCCCGATCTGAGCGTTAGGAGCTGGAGGGCTTTTCGAAAGGCAGAGAAGGTCCAAGAAGGATGAGCCCTAACTGAGCAATTGCATGGGGCCCACGAGGCCCCAGGAAAACAGCCAGCTACAGGATTTAGAAGAGCAGAGCGTGAAAGAAAGTCCAACGGGATACAGCTCAAGAGGTAGACATATGTCAGTCATGGGGAGGAATACATGGCCGTCAAAGGTGCTCCCCATCCCTTCCTGGAGAGATGGCTGGCAATAGCTGTATGGGACTCAAAGATCCACTGACTATTGTGGTTTGGAAGAGCAGATTCTCAATCAGGTCTTCAAACTGAAGATGGTCTCAGGGACCGAGCCTACAAAGTAGATGCTGTGGGACACTGACTTTACATTTGCATGTGTGGGGGTGTCCAAGTGTAGGGGCAAGAGTGATCCTCTCTCTCCACCTTCCTTTGGTGAGGATGGAATGCTGATGAACAGCCACCTCCCGTCATATTGGCTGCCATTTTTTACTGCTACTGTAGTCCACACATTTTAGATATGTTTCTTTTATCTATTCATTCAGGCAAGAATCCTATGAGTTTTCCCATTTGGGGGTAAGAAAGCTGAGTTTGGAGGTGTTCCACATTGTACTCAGATTCTCAACCAGTGAGCAGCAGAGGCGGAATTCCAAAGCAGCCCTCTTTGATGAGTCCTTCACGTCTGCAGCCTGGGGCTACATAGGCTCCACACACAACTTGCATCTGCCTAGCTCTTTGATTGACATCTATCCAGGTAACTTCTCTGGGTTATTCCAAAATAACAACAACAACAACAACAACAGCAACAGCAATAGCAACTTATTTGAAAGTGCATTATCAATGATTAAGCACAAAATAATGGGTTTGTTGATGTTTTTATTAGTAGTACAAGTTGAATATTCTTCATCCTAAATGCTTGAGACCAGAAACAAAGATTTCAAATTTTTTTCAAAAATTTGATAGGTAGATTAGATAGATGGGATCCAAGTCTAAGCATGAAACTCCTGTATTTCATATATGCCTTACACATACAACATGAAGGTAATTGCACACACACTTTTAATAATTTTGTGTTTTGACTGTGCCATCTCGTGAGACCAGCTGTGGGGTTTGCCAACAGTGGCTCCCCATCAGCCCTCAGTCCTGGATTTTAGAGCTCCATGGGTGTTGGGTTTTGGATCAGGGATGCACAGTCTGCGCTCATGTTATTTTGCTGTTTTCTCCTAATTGTTGTCATCAGCAGTTCCATTTAAAATCGTAACAGGCTAGAGTCATTACCAAGGCAAATGACAAAACCCATCCCAGTGCCTTATTCTTTCCTACTTGGGAAAATTACACGTGTGAGAAAGCTCACCTTTACTCCTGAGGAGAGATGACTTCAGGCTGAATGACACCAAGCCAGACAGAAAACTCCCCGGAGAACCAGGAACCCCCGGCCTGGCTGAGCAGTGGGGATGTTCAAGCAGGAGCAGATCACCCCTCGAGGCTGGTATTCTGGGGAATGTGACCAATGGGTTTCTGAACCTTGATGAGAGAAGGTGAGGCGGGGCCGTGGAGCCCACAGGGAGCCATCCGGGAGGATCACACTCCTAATCAAAACATCCAGAGAGGTGGGGAGAGGGCACGTGGCATCTGGCAGGGAGGAATTATTTATCGGATATTTATTCTGCCTCGACACCAAGCATCTGGACGGAGCATCCAAAGCATCTGTCTGAGGTTGTGTGTTCTGGGGGAAGGTGGGGGAGTCCGGTTGTGTGCAAAAGAGAGAGGGAAAAAGAGCACACAGAGTGGAGTAAATCAGAGAAACATCTGCAGGGCGGATGTGAGGGCTGAGGCAGGACACAGAGCTGCGGGTGTTCGGTTCTCTAACATCACACACAAGTGCATTTGAATCCCAGCTCTTGCACTTACTGTGTGCTCCTTGGATATTGTGGTAATTGTCCTGAATGCAGGGTCCTTCCCTGTAAGGTGGGAATGGCCCCCCAGTGCTGCTGTGAGGACAGTGGAGCCAACACATGCTCCCTGCACAGGCGTCACCCATGACCAGGACATTGCCATGGTCACTGGTCTATGTGAGTGCTGCAGAGGGACAATGGAACAAAAGCCAGGTGGACATCTCTAGTAAACACAGCTGGGGACAAAAAACCATCAGGAAAGTAAGAGAGGGTCACAGAGAACTGTTGAATTGTTTGAAGCAAGTTCTTCACACATCAGAAGGTCTTGCTCAGCATGGTGAGGGCTACACCACCCGGGAGCCTGTCAGAAACACACAGCTGCAGCTGGTGGAGTCTCCATGTTAACAAGGTGCCCATGTCATTCGTCAACGCAAGGCACCTTGAGGAGCACCGAGCTAGGACACAAGGTCTGCATTCGCCAAAGTCATATCAGATCCTCTAATGACAGAAGGGTCCATGTGGTCTGCAGCGGGTCCATTCAGTCACCTGATCAATTTAAGCCCCAGTAAGTAAACAGCTGACCAGCTCCAACTGACCCAGGCCCAAAGCAACCAGCCCTAAATGGGAAGCAGGTGGTGTCTGTGAAGGGTCGACCAAAGCACTTCAATGAGATGGGCCTTTGCCCCCAGGAGCCTCATGACACAGGAGGCACCAGAAGTGTGGACCCCTGGGTCAGGCCGCTGGGCGAGTGGCTGGCAGGGCAGAGTAGCCTGAGAGAAGGTCAAAGTGGCCAGTGATGAAGGAGCAGGATTTCAACAGGTGGAGAAGGAGCGGGAGATGCAACTGGAGGCAAGGGACCCTGAGGAGTCCAGCAGAAGAGTGTGAGCAGACATGGGAGCCCACAGACGGAGAGCTTAGGCTTGGAGGAGGTTGGGCCTTCAGGCTGCAGCCTCCTCACCCAGGCAAAGAGAAACCAACCTGAGCTGAGCGTGGACAGCACAGGTTCCATCCATCATTTCTAGCTTTGGCTTAAGGAACAGGGTACAGTCTCTCTGTGTCCCAGAAAAGGCGATCCCCTGTCAGAGTCTTGCTGGGCCTCAATTTGAGAAATAAAGAAATCATCTCTCTGTTTTAGAATTTTATGTCTTATTTGGTGCTTTTCTCTAATATAAAAAATGTGGGCACAGTTGACCCTGAGACTGGTGCAGAGATGACTCCACTCTAATGTGTCACCCTCCTGTGGCACCGCACCATCGCCAGGAAGTAGCTGACCTTTCCAACCTTTCATTCTCCAGCCTTTCCAACCCTTCACACCTAATGTATGAAGAAGCAGTGTGTTCAGGAAGGAGTGGACTTGCCTTCTTTCCTTTCCCCTTTCCACGACCCAGAGCAGACAATGGCCTGGGTGCTAAATCTCCACAGGAAGCAAGCCAACCACTAACTAGGGGCATCCACATTGCACTGTTACACAAACCAGAGATAAACGGTGTTATTCTCCAGCTACTATGTGTCTTGAGGCCTATAAGTTACAGCGGCTAGTATGATCCTAATACAGATGTTACAGGAATGATTGTTAGAATCAAAGAAGAAAAAGATGAGAAAGTGCTTTATAAATTATAATGTTGCCACTATGGCTTTCCTGAACATTCAACAAGTATCTGTGGAGCAGCTATTCCACACTACGCATGCCCTTGGGACTGAAAAGTCAGTGACAGACACCTTTGACCTGAACCTCCTCCCAGATTAGTATCCAGTCATCAGCCAACAGTGCTGGGCAGGGAATAAGAACCCACCATCTGCCTTTCAGCTGAGGAAGTACTGCATCCTACCCTCATTTAGCTACCCAGCGGGACAAAAGCCCCTGAATGGCTTTTACGGAGTTTTCTAAGTATTGATTTTTAAATGCATGGCTTGCGTTGTCCCAGGCAAAATTTAAGACAGCTTACAAGATGGCTTAATTTAGAAATGAAAATGAAAGAAGGAAGTCAAAACAGGGTGGGAATATGAAATGGAAGCATGAATACAGCTAAATATGCAATCACTAAAGACTCACACACTCGCCACAAATTTAGATCTGAGTTTTCTGGCAATGAAATAAAAAAAAAATGTGATGTTCTTTAGCTGTTATAATATTTGCCATTAACTATTTAGTATCTGTCTTCCCTATAGGCCAGAAGCTCCGGGAGGATGAGACTGTGTCTTTGATTTACTTACCCCTGTGCCTCAGGACCCAGCATCGTTCCTGGTCCATAGTCAATCCACAGTGAACACACCCACAAGATAAAAGCAGACGCCACTCAAAGTTCGATCCTCCTCGACATTGGGACAAAGAGACATGTCCCCCCAGATCCTCAGAAATATGAGCCAACAAGATGATGACCAGCATCCTCAGCAGATGCCCACAGTGGGCTCAACCGCAGGACCCTGGCTGTTCCTCACTTCCTAAACCCCACGCCTTGGTGGCATCACCCCAAATACACACCAGAAGCCAATAATGCAGGACCGTAGTATCCTGTGGTCCCAACCCCCAACTCTGCCAGTCTGAAGCCATCTAGGGGAAGACCACCAACTTCCCAGATGGAACTAACCACTCTGCAGCTTGTCGGCAGTTCCCCTCAACGTCCTCTCCCTGGCAGCATCTACACCTGTCTGACCCATGAGTAGCTCTGACTTCATGCCTTTGGCCTCTATAGGCCATGAGGAGCAGCAGCGTTCTGGTGCTAGAATCTGCATTTCCCATGGGGACAGTTGAGGGGTACCATCCACTCTGTCATTCAGGGACGCCCTGATGAAGTCGTAATTGGCTGGATTGCAGTACAGTATAAATGGTATTTTTCCTACAGAATCAGATACCTTCCCTTTGTTTTCACTGTGACTTTATGACCAAATTGTTTCCCTGAGATTTATTTTGTTGTTTGTTTTTTTCTCACTTTGGCTCACAAAGTCAGTGGTGTGGTCCCAGTTAGTTAGAAAGCGATGTCCAGGGTAGGTGGCAGAGCATACAGGACCAACAAGAACATCAGAGAGCAGGATTGTGGCAGGTGTAAGGCACAAAAATCACAGGGAGATTTAACAGCCCAGAGGCATAGGGAGATGGCACAGGATTCCAGGTGGTTTCCCAAGAACCCACCACAGGGAGCAGAACCAGGGTCCTGGTTGCACGACTCCAAGACGCTATTTGCATGGACCACATTGAGTTTGATAAGACAGTGCCCCCTGAAGTTGTGCTGTGTATCTACCCAGCAGGACCCAGTGTAAGACGATTCACCAAAGTATTGAGAACCACATTTCCTGAGCATTTCAGATGAGCTGAGCATTGTGCTAAGAACTTTGTGAGTTCTAGTTCTCAGCACCTTGGAAGTAGGCACTGACGTCGTTCCCGTCCACCAAAGTGGAGACGGAGACCTAGGAAGGTTGAGTGGCTTCCCAAAATTACTCCATTAGGCAATGGTAAAATGGGATTTGAGCCCAGAGAAGCTGTCCTCACAGCCCAAGCTCTTAACCACTCTAACGTACTGCCCTCCCTCCTACAAGCTGGTTTTTAAAAAAATACGAAAAGAAAAATTTGAAAAGCACTGTTTTTCAAGATGCTATGTACAACAGGATTTCCAATTGATTCTTCCAGATCCCTATCTCCTTATAGAAGTGATCTTTCACTTCTGGTATTTTCTCTCTGATTTCATTTCTTACGACATCTTTTACCTGGTAAAATTTTGCCCTAGCAATTAAGGGCATCCTAATCATCCCTAAATTCTCTTGCTGATCCTAAGACCCCCACCTCAGAGGACATCTCCAGGTTATGGTGCCAAGGCAGGTAAGAACACTCTGCAAACATGTCCCCAGAGAGTCATCTACATGGGTAGGTCTGGCCCCACAAAATGTTCCCTGCTCACCAGGACGGCTGCAGCCTCTAATAGAGATCCTTGGCTGTGGCTGGGACATTTATGAAGTCCCGCTGGCTAATGTCTCCCTCTGATGCCAGCAGACAGCTCCGGGCTGCATAAGCAACACAGGCTGAGCACGTTCAAGGGCAGGCCACAGCTGGGGGCTGCATCGTGAAGGCAGAGGACAGGAAGCATGGCCCGAGGTGGCTCATGCCAGATTATCCCAAGATGGTGCTGTGCAGAGTAACCCCCGTGGCAGTGGCAGCCCACGTCCAGGAGACACCTGTCCACAACAGGAAGACGGAACAGAGCTCCCAGAGAGAAGACCCACCAAGGGCATGTGTGAGCAGCTGGTCCAGGGCTCCCAGTCTCTTTCTGCTCTGAGACCCGCGAGTGAGGAAGGGCTCCGCTCGGTGGGCCTAAACTTTTTCTTCTTTGCTTTATTCTAGGCACCCTGTTCTTAAGCTGGCATTTCAATCTTCTAAATGTAGATTTAACTTTTCAATCTGTTAGGAGCCTGAATTAATTTTATGGCCGGCCTGCCGCCTGCCTGCCTTCTTTCCTTCCTTCCCTCACACCCTTCCTCCTCCTCACCCTCCACACCCTCCTCTTCCTGCTTTGTTATGATCTGGATCTGGAACATCCCCAAAGGCCCCTGTGTTGAAGGCTTGGTCCCCAAGGCATATCATTCAGAGGTGGCGCTTTGGGGAAGTGATTGGATCATGAGGGCGCTAACCTGGTCATCGGATTAATCCATTTGATGGGCTCCTAGCTGAATTGACTATTGGGAGGTATGGAAATTGTAGGAGGTGGAACTTAGCTGAAAGTAATGGGTGCTTGGGCCCATGTCCTTGGGAACTTGACAAGCTCACTCCCTCCCCACCCCTCTCTCCTCCTTTCTGAGGTGAGGTCAGTGGCTCTGCTTTATCACCTGGTCCCCATAATGATGTTTTACCTCACCAAAGGCCCAAAGCAATATAGCAAAGTGACCATGGACTGAAACTTCTGAACTTGTGCACCAGAATAACTTTTTCCTCCTTTAAGTTGATTTTCTCAGTTATTTTGTCACAGCAACAGAAAATTGACAAACACCTGCTTCTACTTCTGTTTCTTTCTCTCCTCCTTTCTGAGGTGAGGTCAGTGGCTCTGCTTTATCACCTGGTCCCCATAATGATGTTTTACCTCACCAAAGGCCCAAAGCAATATAGCAAAGTGACCATGGACTGAAACTTCTGAACTTGTGCACCAGAATAACTTTTTCCTCCTTTAAGTTGATTTTCTCAGTTATTTTGTCACAGCAACAGAAAATTGACAAACACCTGCTTCTACTTCTGTTTCTTTCTCTCCTCCCCCTCCTCCTCCTTCTCCTCCTCCTCCT